>NW_028186149.1:401978-436077 GCF_003343005.1 Rhea americana
CGCGATACTCCCGCGCCCGATGACGCGGCGGCGGGGGCGGAGCCGTCCGCTGGCAGGGCCCTTGGGCCGCAGCACGAGCGCGGCCGTGAGCGCCGCCTGCTGGCCGCTGCCGCGAGGTGCGTGACGTCCCACGCGACGGCGCGGCGCGAGGGGCCGGAGGTGGCGCGAGGCGGCCGTTGCGGCCCGCGCTGCCGCGTCACGGGCARTCGGGGCACCGGTCGCAGCCTGCCCCTGCCCTGCCGCACGGCCCGGCCCGGCCCCGCTACTCTCATGTTGGAGTTTCTTCAGAAGGGTTTTTTTTTTTCCATTTCACGTTTTATTCTCTTTTCTTGCTTTCAAATTGTGATTTTTTTTTCCCTAGCTGGAAGCTGGGAAAGGTTCCCGAAAAGACGCCTGTGACTAGCTGGCCCCTAGCCGCTTCCATGTTCCCCTTTACCCGCCTGTTTTGACCTACACTGGCCCTTGCATCCCTGGGTTGTGACTGAATGACTGGACTTACTGGTYGCACAAATTTTATTCAAAATTGCTGAGCAACCATAATTCCAGCATCATCTTTTGCATGCTCAGCTGCCAGGCAGCAGCGTTGCGTGGCACACCTCTGAGGGAGCAGGGGGGAGCGCGAGYAGCGGGAAGGAGCACGGTGGAGAATGTGGCTGAGACTCGTACCTGGAGGAGGCCAGCTGCATAAGGCACGCTCGGGATGCCAAAAGCTGTCTGTCTGTTCCTTTGAACGGCTTCTTTATGTGTGGCATCGTTTATGGCTTCTACCCTCGTTGGATCGCTGCAGTCATTTCTCATTACAAAGCTCTAACAAGCAGCGAGGGCTGCAGCCAAGTGTCTTGGCACAGCGGGCGGCTTGCTCCACGCACGTGGCCGGTGACATGTGCTGGCCACGCGCTGGCCCTGGGGGCCTCCCGCAGGGGCTGCTGCTGTTGGGGCCTGGAGGTGCAGTGACAAGGAGATGAAGGGTTGGCAGACAAGTGATGGCAGCTTTGTCTCTCCACAGATTAGATAAGATGCATCTCCAGGGACGTTCTGCACCGTCATTGACCCAGTTGTTTTCCATTTTGAAAGAAACCTCTAGTCTACAGGGCTGAGTCTACAGGATACCAGTGGTAAAATGACTCCTGGTTCTTTTCTGCCGTTGGCTGAAGGCTAACTTTGGTGAATCAGGTACACCCTGAGAAAGGGATTTTAGGGAATATGGAATATTTCTTGCACACATGCTAAATCCTTTATCACCGAATGTTTCTTTTTTCTGTGCCTTTCTTACACATTGTAAAGCAAATCCCATATTCGTCTTTGTTTTTAACACAGTGTTTGGCCATTTGGAGTTTGGCTTTTTGATACTAATTTACACTGAAAATTTTCTTTCTATTTACTTAGTAGCAGCTGGTTATCCCACTGTTCTGTCTACCTTTTTTTTGTGATTCTTCTTGAATCTGACAGAAACATTAAAATCATGGAATCCTTTAAGGTCTTGCATTACCATCCAAAAGGAAACATGTTTTTACTGTTAGCAGAATGCTTTCTCAGTTTCCCAGCTGGAGTCCAACATCCTGAAAAGTCAAATTGAAAGGGGGGCTTACCCAGAAGAAAATCAGGGATAGACATTGCTGGTTTGTAATTGGAACTGACAGAAGCAGGCTAAATGCAAGTGTCTTAGTGAAGAAGAGAATGCAAATGGAAGCAAGTAGTTTGCACTACTTCTGCAAGAGRCAGTTGCTATGCAGAGAGAATTTCTGTATTGTTCACCATACTTCAGCCTTCAAACACAGAAAGCTGGGAAAACGCTGGGCTAAATAATGCCCTCAGCTCTCTGTTCCAGAACAGTATGATCTCGCAATATAATGCAAGATTGCTTTTCTTGTTGTCCCTTTCTTTTGTCTTCCCCCCTTTTCTATAAGGCTAGATGAAAGACAGCAGTGGGAGCAAGTGGGGAGCACCCACACCATTCCCATACATTCCTCTACAGGAGAAGCAGGTTGGTCTAACAGTTTGAAGTACAGGCCTTTGAATCAAATCCCTCTTAATCCTGGCTAACCAGACACTTCCATGTGACTCTTGTATGTAGGGCTCTAATGCTGCAAATTTTATACAGTGCTGTCTAAGGCAGTGAGAGGTCTTTCAAGGAGGAGAGTAAAACTTAATTTTTGTACTTAGCTGTAGTAGATTAAAAAAATGGAGCAACTGAAGGGTTTTTTTTTTGTTTTTCTTCTACATGAGTGAATTTTGGAGATCAAGAATAAAGACTTGGGAAATGGCAGTGGAATATTTATTTTAAAAATTAAGGTCAGTCCAATCTAGCAATAGGCTAAGATGCACAAGTGAATCTACAGAAATGGGTAGGACAAGTAATAATCCATGCACGGACTATGTCAATGATGTAGCTTGGGGCAGCTAATTAAAAAAAAAMAAARCAGATTTGACRTAGGCATATTCTCAGCAACAAAATGAAAAGAGTTTGTAAAATTTATGATGAATGATCTATAAGAAAAAAAAAACAGTCAATTTTCTCCATTCCTTGTGCCCCTGCAGAAAAGCCACTGGTATTAGGTGGGCTGTACATTAATGAAGAACATATAGCTTCCTGATACATGGTCAGGCTGGGTAATTCTGTAAGAATATGACTGGACATTTTGTTTTGATACTGCATGGTTTGAGACAGAGTGCAAGTTTAGCTTCTACACATCTAATTAATATGATTTTTAAAYTGATTTTTGTAATATGTCCTCAGTGCCACTGTGTAGTTTTTAAGCCTCACTTTTGACTGTATGTTGTTTGTAATCACTACACAAAATACCTAAAGTCAAAATAAGTAGATTAATAAATGCCAGAGGGAAAAAAACGGGGAGGAAATGCATCTAGCTCTATCAGGCCTCTAACACAAACTGTATGGCAGCTAGTCTGTGCTGCATGAGTCAGTGTCACAAAAGATACTGAAAGGCAAGTTCCTCATCCATGCTAAGGCTTCACTGAGAAATAACAATCCTTAGATTTCTCATCCTCTCAGATATTAATTACGTCAGACTGATGATTATTACTTGATTCACTGATAGCAACTCAAGTTGCCTTGATAATTTTTTTTCCTCAAGAAGTCAAAACTTTTGTTTTAATCTTTTCCAAGAGCTGCCCTTTACACAGATGTACACAGCTCTGAAAGCTCTCTAAAAGTCCTTCCCAACCATTCAGCAGACTCTCAGTAAATCATATGATAATGCTGTCTTATAAATATCTGGAGATAGCACTTGAACTGTTCTAAAGTTCAGACTGGGTATATGGAGAGGTTCAAGTATCGCAGAAACTGCTTTTTGAAACTTCATTCTGGGGCCCAGTGCATTTTGTTTTCCTCCAGACAAAGAAAAGAGGCTCTGAGGTGTTAAAGATGATTTTTAATTGAAAGGGAAGTGCTGGCATACAGAATCCTGCCCAAATTGTTTTTAGGAGAACAGCCTTACTGTGAAGAGTTTATTAGTACTAGAGGAAGGGGAAATTCAGTACAGTAAACATGCTTACTTGCAGTACGTCATACAATAAAAGAATAGCTGGTGAACTTTTAATATGCTGAAAATAGGCATCTATTTTCAGGTTACAGGCCTGCTGGTTCTGCTCTATTGTTAAAGAGCCTGAAAATTGCCATTCCTAGTTACTCAAAGTGTATGCAAAGCTTTTCCYCAGAGATGTCAGGAAAAAGAACCATTTTGTGCTGCTGGCAGAGTAACTGGATTTTGACTTGTGAGCATGAGGTCTTCACTCCAGGAAGTACAACAAGCAACTGGGGAACCTCAAGCTACGCTGTGCAGTGCTTATGGCAGTCTGTGAAATATCAGGCTTAACAGCCATAGCGATGACATCTGTTTTGGTTCAGGCTTTGGTTGTTACTGACATACTTGTTTTAAATGGATGGCATCTGTTGCCTTCTTYCCTATGCACTGCTGAAAACCGCAGAGGGAGGCGCAGGTCAGCTTTGTTACCTTGGGAGTTTTGCAAGCCCAGACATTGTCGGCTGAACTGCCAGCCCTAAGCRTCTGTGAACAACTGTTTTCTCTCTCAGGAAGGTAGAGCTCACCTGCCCTCTGCTCACACATGCTCTGGAAAGCTAGATCACTTCGTCTCCTCATGCTCTGCAGGAGAACAGGAGAATGTGCAATTTGGCAGGTACCGCTATGTGCATTTCTCACATCTGGAGGAAAAAAGCCGYGAGGGCTGAGTGCTGGGTACTGCTGTCGGGGATGTCCCAGCCACAGAGTGCTCYGAGCTGGCAGACAGACGTGGCAGCAGAGAGCACATTCCATAAACCCTCAGCAGAGAAATTTAGGCTATTTAGTGAAATGGCAAGAATGACTGTAGCTACACCCTTCAGCACCAGACGCTGCACTTCCCTAGTACGCAAGGGGAGTATGGACAATATTAAAGCTCTTTTTAACTGCTGATTGCTGTTAAATACTTCTAAAATGAAAACAGCTTATGCCCACCTGACAGTCTTCAGTCATCCACGGAAACTTCTCTCCACAGCAGAGCAAGCCACTCAAGGTTTCATTTTCTAGTGAGCTGGGACCTGGCTCACAGCAAATTGTGTTTTCAGCTCTGTCTTAATACTTCATTATCTGCACTATGATCCAAAGGACAGAGAAAGATTTTGGGGGTGTGCTCAGAATCTCATTAAAGTATTGCACCAAATAAGGCTTTTAGTAAAATAAAACCCAATTCTTGAAGCTAATGACCACTGAAAACTGTATCCATCCTCCTTAGAGGCCAGTAACTGAGACATGAATGGCATGTCTTCTGTCTTAGAAAACAGTCTTTGTGTCAGGACTAGTAAGGGTCCCACAGAGCTGCGTGTTCAGGGGGACCTAAGTGGCATATCATGGGAGCATATCAGCAGTGGGAGCAGATGACTCCAGCCTTCCTGTCCAAGTATTGCCAGAAATGCATTTGCTGGAGTGGGGGAAGCTGCCAGCCCTACAGGGGATCTTCACTCTACAACCTGAAACAGAGGGGATGCCTGAGCCAACCTGTCACCACCATGGATCCTGGCTGAGGGAGCTAGTTCTGCTGCCATCTGCCAAAGCAGTCCGTGCCTCAAGTGTGGGYTGTGCTTCCCTCGCGGGATGCAGGCAGACAATCTCCTCTCCAAGACTTCAGCTGCTGGAATGAGGTTTTCACTTCACAGCTCTCATAGCCTCCAGGAGGTTGGAGTGAGCGGCTTCTGCAGAGGGCAGCTGCATCCAAGGGGCAGCACGAAATCCAGAGCACAGCAAGGGTCTCAGTCCATGCAATGATCAGGGAGCAGCTGAAGGAGCTGAGGCAGATGCTGAACCTTGTTTGTGTGTGTGACTCTGCTGTTTGGCTTCCCACTTGGATCACCTGCATGAAGCTCTCCAGCAGAAGAGCAACTAATCCAGCCCTGTTGCCTTGGCTCCTTCAGCACAGGGTCTGTCACATCATTCCTTTTAAACATGCATACTGTATTGCCCATCTCCAAGTGCAGTTAGAGGCCCAACTCCTCAGCCCCTCCTAATCTCTTGCACTGCTGCTGCTACTGAAGGTTTCTGCACCCCATCAACCACAGCAGAGGCAGAAACAGTTATCATTGGTGGTGAAATAGTGCTCACCATCTGAAAGGAATGATTTTCCCACCCAGAGGCCTCCTGCAAAGAAAGACACTTGTCCTGCCCCCTCTGCTGAGCAGCCCCAAGGGAGAGGAGGGGTCTGCTGGCTACAGCAGAGGTCATCTTGGCCAGTCCTCCTAGGAAGAACTAGTCAGAGCTGCACTCTCCTGTGTGTCCAAGCCCATATCAAGGGGACAGCAGAACAACAGGAACCTGACAGCCACACTCACAGCATTTCCTCTGTGCAATTTTATTTCTTTTCTTAGAACCCCCCCTGCCCTGTTCTCCTAAGCTCTTTTGTGCTGACAGTTGTTGCTGGGAAGTGCAGAGAGGATACAGGAAAGGGGACTGCTAGGTCTGAACCCAAACATGATGGGGAGGAGAAGGAGGAGGAGGAGGAAGGGCAAGTGTGTGAGCTGAGTGGAGCAGGATGGTGGGACTTCCAGAAGACGGAGAGCAACTGCAGGAAGTGGTGCTTGCTGGAAGCACTCTTAAAACCAGTTGGGGAGCAGCTGTGCTGATTTTAATCCAACTGGACTGAAGTGCCTCCAGAAGAGCCATAAGGCCCTTTGATACCTACCACCCAAGCAATAAAATGTTAATCTCCGTTGAAAGTCTTTGTTCCCTTAGTAGTGGTATTTTTCTATTTAGAGGTAATATATTGCTGCCTCCAATCAGAGGCCCCACTGTAACACGGGCCATGCCTGGGTAACAGAGACGGCTCCTGCAGCAATAGTGCTAGCATCTGAGAGATGCCAGAGAGCTGGAGAGCACCAAGTACCAGTGGCTGCAGGAGCAGTGGTCACAGCCCTTCTGCTGTCTGACCATTGCCCTGTGGGTCAGAGGCTCCCTGGCACAGACAATTCCCCCCTCCCCCTTTTTTTTGAGGAAGAATAATATTGTGTCTCTGGGGATTTTTACAAATGGGTGGTAGAAAGTCTAAGAGAGCTTCCAGGGTAAATTTAAAAATGAGTAGGCTGAGGTATCAGCAGTTGTTAAGGGCAGGTATAAGATACCTCAATAGAATATGAGATGATAAATCAATGGAGGAGAGGCTGTGAAGGGCTTGAAGAGCTTTGGTAGACTATCCTGGTCAAATGAGTAGTAGCTTCCCTCTGGGAGGTCACAGGCTTTTTTGATGTGTGTATGGTCTCCTTGGATAACAGATTAA
The DNA here is from genome assembly GCF_003343005.1 of Rhea americana. Lineage (NCBI taxonomy): Eukaryota > Metazoa > Chordata > Aves > Rheiformes > Rheidae > Rhea > Rhea americana. The sequence continues at coordinate 408,762 of NW_028186149.1, forward strand.
CCCTATCAGTATAAGCCACCAGCTGTGTTTCCAGCACCAATCTATAAGTACAACTGTTCTGGTGGCATGCATGTCCCTTACACTTGTAGCCTTGTTCTCAACAGACCTTAGTGACAACTTTGGATTTTGTAGTACATGAAAAAGGCCTGCCCTGAAGGCACTCGTGCACCAGCACAAGCATGGGCCCAGATGCTTAGGGACCAGGAGGACCACATGGTGCCTGCATTAGCATCCAGGAATACTTCCCTCTATTTGATAAAAACAAAGCAGGCTTTCTGCTTCTCATCTGCCGTGGCCTATCCCTGAATCTTCTCAGTCCCCTCTCCAGAGCTTCTAGTTCAAAATACATTCTTTCTATCCCTTTCTGCTTGTTTTTTGTCCCAAGGTTTCTTCAAAACTGAAGGAAGTCACACAGAAGGACGTTTTCTTATGTTGCTGCACTGTCAGATGGCGTAAGTGTGGAATGATAGGGCGACTAGTGCTCTATTCTAGAAATTTAGATAGTTTAGACCTCTTTCTCTTTGATCTTTTCTTCATTTCCAGAGATTAGGAGAATCTTCAGTCTGCCAAAGAGCTCTTACTATAAGCAGATGTCTTCCATATCATCATGTTAAATCTCACAGCATCATCTAGTATAGGAAGAGTAACTAAAAGCTAGTTTTTCCATGCCCCTTGTAATACAGTTGAGTGCCAAAATTACTGGGATGTTTTCTGTAACTGGCTTCTTTTTCCGTAGAAATCCTACTGTAAATGTACAGAAATTTCCTACTAATGTTCTGTCTCCTCAATGGGAGAGGTGTGGAGCTTGACAATTTGATGTTTCTTGACAAAAAGGACTGTATTTCTGAAAGCATTCTGACGAACTATTTTTTGCCTAATGCTGTTTGCCGAGATCTCTCATTCTGAAGAGGGCGCTAGGGGTGCTGCTCAAACTATCCGCGAGTGAAGGAACTGAGGCTATAATGCGCTTCTGTTATTCAGCGTGTACTATTCAGGTTTTCATGATCTCAGCAATAATTTGCTGCCTCAGACTCTTTTATACATTTTGTGATTTTGAATATTTCTTTACCCTTCTAGCTGTTGTATATCTCTGCCTCCTACTGTAGTGCTCTGTTATGCTATTATCTTTGTTGCCATCAGTTTGTAAAGCTGAGGTGAACTCTAGGCATAGCTTATTTCCATTATTATCTTTATTGGCATTTCCAGGGAACCATTTGTCTTCATTATCTGCAGCTGCTTCCTGAAGGATTTTGAAAAGGTACATGCAATATTTCCCTCTCTTGAGAGCTTATTTTTTGTGCAGGGCTTTCACCCCTCCTCCCACCTATTAAAAAAAAAAAAAAAGTTTCCACTCCATTGCTGGTTTGACAGAGTAAAAGCATCTTGCAGATGGGCTGACTCTCAAAGAGGTAAGAATCTTAAAATCCAGCAGAGCCTTGTCTAAACCTCACTCTTTCCCTGCTGCCGTATGAATCAGTGTACCCTGATGTAGTTTCTTTCCCATTGCAGTTTGCAGCATACTCCATTCATTTCCTCTGCAGCTCTGTCTACTACTGACAAACTAATCACTGCCTGAGTAATGCACCTCAAAATATTTGTTTATGCTGAGTGATTCTACCTGGATATTGTTTCTCATCATCTGCTGATCACATGAATCGGTATCAACATTTGGTTAACAGTATTGAGAAAACAATTTTGTTTAAGGGAAGGAAGTAAAATCATTAAAAAGCTATATGTGAAAATTAATGCTCAGCATACCTTTAACAGAAGCAGACATCTTTTGCAATAGCACAAGTAAGTGAGATGCAAGATCATTGCATGGGTTTGTATAATTCAGTTTCTCCCCACTACATGGGGACTGAAGGGCTGAACTAGCTCTAYGTGGGTACAGACCTCTGTTCTTACAAAGTATTTAACATTTGCAAACATCTGGCTTGGACTTAACTGTTGAGCATGAGTAATTTCAGCTTCACTCTTCTGCTTCAGTCACTCCCTCCAACAGCCTTCCTTGCTGTGACCTAAATTTATTCCCATATTATCATGAGCAAATGCTTTCTAATGGCATTTCAGAGGAAACTAATCTTGAACCTAAACTGAATCATGACCAAATTCATCATCCCTCATTACTTTGTGTGTAAGTTTATTTCTGCCTCCATCCTTGAACAACAAATCATTTATGACCTGTCCTTACACTGACTTGCCTGCAAAAGCAGAAACTATGGCAAAAAGCCTTACAGGGCTTTTCTTTCTCAAAAACACAGCTGCTGCTGGCTGCAGAGACCAGAGATTTATAAATACTGTTCAAAGGTTTTCAGAATTTTAACATGCAAAATAAGCACACGAAAATAAAAGCCTCAGTTAACCTAATTTCTGGCAAAACCATGCCATGATAATGACACCCCAGCAATTACCCCATACCCCAGTTTTACCGTGCTAACCAAATTGCCAATCCAATTGTGCTGTCCGTGTGGAGTGACATGCAGTCAGTAACACACCATGTGCACAGCAAGCTATCAGTATTGGTGTTTTCCTTGGAATGAGGAGTCCCCTCTGCCCCCTGAGCTTAGGGATCAATAATGACATGGGACAAAAGAAAAATGCCASTTGGGAGGCCAGCTGCTCATAGAACCCTTCTGAGAGGGGTACATGCTATTGGATTTGTGCATGAAAACAATGACACTGAAGTAGCCCTTAGAGAATGATGTATCAACGTTGCTGCTAAATATTCAGCTAATGTACATCTTGCGTGTGAGGCAACTTTTGCTTTGTTCATCCATTTCTCCAAACTATACTGCTGCTTCCCTTCCTGACAAAGGTTCTGATGCATCTGCTGTTGCGAAGAACAAGCCTGTCCTTAATGCTTTCCCACAGACATCACAGTTGTCCTAGTCACAGGTTATGAAATCCTTGCTTTCAGGAGGGGACAGTCCGATTCAAGCCTTGCTGGTACTACCACATTTATGCAGTCACTCATTCCATAAGAGGGACTGCTCCAGAAAAAGTCCCAGATAAAGAGATGCGCTCTTCTACTGCTGGGCTTGGAAGAATTTGAGTTGCAGCCCTCTGATGTTCCCACGTCAATACTTAAGAGCGCCCTCCACACAACAGTAATGAAAAACACAATGCTCTTTCCAGTCCCCTCCCAAAAGTTCACTGGGATTACTTCTGCACACATACTCATTTACTCAAGGGTAGTGCTCCATGCTGCCACTGAAGCTAAAACAGGAATGGAAATGGGAATGAAATCAGCTGCAGTAATTCCTGGCTCCAAGGGCCAGGGCTGATGGGGCTTCTTTCCAGGGACATCTGGTCATTAACCCTCACAGAATACAGGCTTTTAGGTCCTTTCATTTAGGACAATGGGCTGTGTGGCAGGAAATGCTAACTTCATGCAGTGGGGGCTTAATCACACCTTTGGGGACTTGAAAAGCTGGTAGCTATTGATTGAGGCCAAGCTGGTGAAGCAAGGTCACAGCTGCCTTCATCTTTCACATACGGGTCCGTGGAGACCACGCACAGTAGCATGCTGGGCTCCCTATTGATTCAGGTGGCATGGCAATTAAAAAGCCCCGTTTTCATCCTTTCAGCCATTTATTCTTCACCAGATGAAGCCAAGTGGGCTTGGCCAGCTACCATGGCTGCACAAACCAAGCTGGATGCACTCAGTCGTAACTCCAGATTAAAGCTGAGCACAGCTTCATTTCACGCACATGAGGTTTGTCCTCAGAGCTCCCCACAACTGCACATACGGGGCAAGGTTTCCCTGCCTCCTCCTCGAGGCCTAGATGGAGCAGAGAACCCAGGGAAATGAAAATGATGTGGCTCTGGGGGAAGGCCTTGCTGTGGAGAGGGGAGGCACTGAAGCAAGGCTGTGCGCATAATTTCTTTTCCAGGTTGCTCTTGTCCTGCTCCCATCCCTCCAGCTTGCCACTAAAACACAGGAGTTGACAACCTACATGCTGCCATGCTGAGTCTGATCCTTTGCCAGGTGGAAAATACAGATCATCTGAACCCTGTGGGGAGCAGAGCTTGTCCCTGTCCCTAGAACAGTTGCCCTGGTGTCCCTGGCTGCTGTTCCAACAGCCTTGGTACAGGACCTAATGCTCAGCACAGTGGGCACTGGGGCAATAAAGGGGCTTAGTCCTCTTCTATATTCTCATAATATAAATTATGAATAACAGTGGCCAAGGCACACGCTCAGCCCACAGTTAGTTCTGGGGCTTAAAGCATACATGAACTTCCCAGCAGGGAAATGAATATGTCTTTTAATAAATCACTCTGTTGCCCAAATAAAATAAAAGGCAGTTTCATTTTTGTAGCTATAGTTTTATAGAACAAGTCAGAAGGGCGCAGTTTATCATGCACACAGGTGATCAGACAGCCTAATGATGTATTCAAACTACAAAGATTTCCAGAAACAATAGTGTAATTTACCACTTGTTATGGAGAACACATCTCTGATGCCGGCTTCATGCAGACCGACTGCCTTCTGGCTATTCTTGCAACACTAAAAGTGAGAAGAGAGTAGTTAGTATATGAGAAGACAAATGCTGCCCTTAAAGTCACATATACAAAGGAAATTACTGCTATTTTTATAGTCAGAAATACATTTGGCACTTTACAGATGAACCTTAAAAGAAATCCTTTACATCTGTACCAGTAGCTGACCTCAACAGTCTCATACCAAGATCTCCTAGTGCACAAGTATGTGTGCGCACGTGGTTGACACGTGCTAAGCACCTTTGGGCACCATATTGCTTTCAAGCTAGTAGTAGCCAACATTCTGACTGAAGAGCCAAGACCTTGACTCGGTGGAGTAGAAGGACTATAGAAGACATCCTTCAATATAAGGAGATTCCTGTATCTGTTTTCAGAGGATAAGCATGTTTCCCATACAACACCTTCCAGTTTAGCAAATCATGGCTGCAGTCCCAGACCATCCATCTTTCTGCCACTTGCCACATTCTTGTGCTTCTTCATAGACTCACCTGCAAATGCATGGCCCAACTCTGGCCCAGCAGGGACAAAGCAGGAGCAAGAGCTGCTGCCTTGCCCAAGGGCACGTTGTTTTGGTCTGCTGGTTGGAACTGGCTGTGTGTGTGGCATTCCCTGCCCTGTTGCTCTGTGATGTCTCACATCTGTGTAAGGCTTAGGTCTTACATTTTATTTCCATGAGTAACCCTCTAGAGCCAGCTAGCTCCTTCCGTCTTGTGGGTAAGTGATACTAAACTATGGGCAGCAGAGACTCGATGGACACATCCACCTGGAACACAGGACACAACTACAGAGTGAGGGTGTTTCCAGAAAGCACCTTTACATTTATGTGGGTAACTGCGGTAGTAAAATCCTTGCAGAGCAATAATGCAATTTAGTAGGAATCAGCTAAAAATTGCTGCCCAGATCTCAGCATTTCCGGATGACCGTAAAGCTCCCAGGACTGGGTAAACGAGAGGGATTTGTGCCATTCCCAGACAGTGAACGCCAGGATGTTTGTAGGTTGTCATCATTTCCTCGAGAGTGATCTCATCTGTTTACGGCCAGCTCGTGTGAGCCGTTGTCTTTACCAGATGCGTGTGCGTTAGGGGCTGCCATCAGCTTCTTGTGCTCCGCTCGACACAAAGGGCAGCTGCTCCCCGCTGGCCCCACGTCGCCCGCCTGTGACGACTGTTAGCTGCCAGGGAACTCTTTAACCGTGTCGCTATTGAATCAGCTCCAAAAGCTTATTTAATTCCTGCCCTTACTGAGACATGTCCTTCAAATTCTTAACCTAGCACCTTCTTCATCTCTAAGAAATAAATGTACTCTCCTCACCTTGCAACTTCCTTCTCTGTTTGCTTTGTGTTATGAGATGATAAAATCTGGCTAACGGGCACCCTAATTATTGCAGCATCCGAAYGGCAGGCTTCAGGCAAAATTACTGTAATTACTTATTCAAAAATATTCTTAAAATTAACATATCCTGAATGAATTCAAGCTTAATTTAACAGGATGCTGCACTTATTACAAGCATTTAACACATGGAATTGTTTAAACTTATCAGAGAGCAACTTACTTTTTCATAAGATACCAGAGTCAAAAGTAGATGAAGCCACAATTTGCCCTAACAAGAAGAAATGCCAAACAGTTTAGAGAACTACACAGTAACTTGTTCAAATGCATGCAATTTAAAAGGCAAACAAAGAAGCTCTTCCCACGCTTTTAATTATGTCAGGGATTTTAACTGTTCCTGAAATTCTGTTTCTCAGCCAAAATTTATCAACAAGAAATGATAAAAAAAAAAGTCATAAATTCCCTCCCTCTCCTCCTTCCTCCCTTGGAACAGATTCAGGGCTTTATTCTGAGACCCTTTGCTGGTTCTAAGCAGTATTCTTTAGATTTTTTCATTTTTATCTACAATACACAATACAGAGTGTTCCCCACTGACATACTTTTAACATAGAGAAAACTGTCTGTGACRAGAGGGGAAAGATCTGTTTGAGTTTTCTGCAGAGAATCCTGTGTGCCACAGTATCAACCTTCACAGTAAAATCAAAAAGTTTTCAGAAAGTAGTGAAATTATCCATTTCAGTAGCACTGTTTGTCCTACATGCAGGAGTGTAGTGTCCCCTCCTGTCACTCAGACTGTGTCTGCTGCCCATCTCTCGCTGTTCTTACGCCAGTTTGCCCCCGGTTGGAGTGAGGTCTGTGCAGCTATACCRTTGGTCTGTCTTTCAGTCGGATAGAAATGAGTAACTTTCGAACCAATTTGGTCACTTTCTAATGCACTGAGAAGAAGGCAAGAAAGTGCCGTGTTCTGCTTTGGCTGTGACCACTAGAACTGAATGACAAGTAGATATTCTGGCACTCTGACTATTTTGCAGACACATGAACACACAGTAAATCTCCCTCGCCGCCTTCTTCCCTCTCCTGAAAAGCATGATTTTGTGTCCATCCTGCTTGGGACCCTGGCTATGTGGTGAGCAGTAAAGTTGCAACATGTCGCCACCCCAAATGCTGAGATATAAAGAGATTCTTGGATACCTTTCCAGCAAGATGAAATGCCAGGGATAAATCACTGAATGAATTCATCATGCTGTTATTTAAACAATAGCAAGAAAGCAAACTGTGTCCCTGGAAATGGTCCTTTTCCAGTATTTTGACCATTCCCATAGCTGCCTTATAGTTTCATGATCTGTTTTAAAGATTCTCTCTGCTGCTGCACAAAGCCAATAGCCCTAATGTTTCTGTACAGCCTGTGGCTATGGACCCCATTACAGAGTCTTACTTTTCTTCATGTTCTCCACAAAATGTTGATATCAAACGCATTAAAGGAATTAGGAAACAACACTTGAGAGAACATGATGCCAGTCAGGTCCAGATGATTCTAATTTACTTCACCAAAATACTTTTGATTAAAACACGTGGCTGGTGACGTGTCTTAAAAGGAACTTGGACTTCAGGCTCTGTAATAACTGCAATATGTTCTCACTCTTTAGCCTTGCCGCAGACTGCGTGAACTAAGTGTTAAAAACTCCTGCAAAAGAATTATTAGGTGCTTGCTTCAGACACAGACTTCGCACCATAGTCATTGCTGATGTCCTGGCACATCCTATGGAGGATCATATGCAAATTAATTTAGATGTTTCATATTCACTGTGCATCATTATGGCACACAGTCTATTTTCATCAACTTCCACATGTGGAACATTTTCAAAATCTCCCAACTGCAGGACGAGAAATGGAAAGAAATGGCTCCAGCAATCAGAAAACCTCTTAATAACATGAGAATCTCAGCATTGACATGGACAATAAATTAGTGCTCAAAATGTCTGAGTAATAGTCATAAAACTGCTTTCCATTAAGTTCACTTTAAATTACTAATCCTTCTCCAGAGACATTAAGCTAAACTCTCACCTCACAAATGCATGTGCTGGGTCTTCATCATAGGGCAGAATAGAAGCTAAACAACAACAACATTTTAATTTTCCTCACAGTGGGTAGAATTTCTAAGCCCTTGGTCACCAAAACTGGAGATCAGAGATGATCTCCAGAAGCTTGGGGAGCCCAATACACACCACTTTTCTGCAGCTGCAAGGGTCACCTGGATTATCAGTCCTGTAAAGGCTGGGGGGAATCTGAGGGCAGCCTGGGAAGGAAAGACTGCTGCCGAGCAAAGTGTTTGTGGACATCTCTACTATTCGGCATATTCCACACAGAGGGCCCCAAATAGGGGATTTATTTTATGATTTAAGACATGTTATCACAAGATACCACAGATATCAAGATTCCTGGTGCACTCAAAAAGGTGTTTTCAGGGGCAAGTCCCTTGGTCTCTCTAATGGGGGTAGAAARGTCCTGCTGTTCTGTGTGCGGCTGGGACACACAGGGGAGGAAATGGCACGAATGGGACAAGCACGCAGAGGTGTTTCCGAGGCATGGCCTGCAGGCAGCCTGCCCGTGTGCCATTCGGCCTGCTCAGCTGGCTGGCAGGYGTCTCAGAGAAGGTCTTAGGCACTTGGTATAGAGGGAGAGAGGATCTTTGCTCTGACTGAGCTATGCCTATATGCAGTTCCATAAGCTCACTTGTTTTCTAACTGCATCTTTATTTCCTCCCAGCAGTGGCAGCTGCTCAGGCATCAGGCTTCAACCCTGTGAAAATTTGGTGTGAACTCATCAGATCTGTCATGAAATCAGTTTGCCAGCTTTACATGAACATCTTGTCAAGATTAACATAGAGATACAAATCCACAAGTCTTTCCAGACATTTGGAATCCAACTAGTCACCTAGGCTGTCACCTCTTCTCTGCTGGAGCAACAGAATGTGGTTCAGGCAAAAGAYAGCAACTTCTAGTACCAGAGTGTGGCACTGCCTGCTGCAGAAACCATTTCAAGCCTCACGACCTTGCTCTCCAGTTGCAAGGTGTGACCATACAGCAAATTCTAATGGCAAATCGTACTCAAGATTGTAYGATGACAATTCCTCTTTGTCCATGTTGGTGGAGCTTCACGAGGAGGCCCTAAGATGAAAATGGCATGAGACATACAGGACAAGATTCCCAGTTTCAGAACTTCCTTCTGATTTAGCAGAGTGCAGCAAGAGTCAAGTAAGAGTGAACTAAAATTTGAAGAATCCTGTCATTCTTTTTTCTGTCTCTAATCCAAGCTAGCCTCGTGTTCTGTGAGGCAATGTGGGGAATGTTGAAAATGGAGGGACTAGCAGAAAGGACTATTCTGCCACTACAGCCTTTTTTAACATTCTCCTCAGCCAGCCAGCCAGCCATCTGTAACAGCAAAGAGAAAACTAGGTTGTTCCACTTCTGACACAGCAGTATTAAGTGGCACATATTTTAACACGATTTGAAGACTCCTTGGATTCTGCAGCGTTGTGGCATTTGGAGCAACCTTTCAGCAGAAACAAATCTCTCCGCAGCAAGAGTGCAAACACTGATCCGTTGAGCTAAAGCAGCCCTTGCCCTCCAGGACGTGCTGCCTGCAGTGGCCCAGATCTGTTCCAGACAATAGTAGCTGGTGGTACATTGACATGATGGCTGAACAACATCACATTTCTGGCTGAGATTTTTTTCATACTTTGGTTTCTCACAGTGGATTATTTTGAATACAGCTTCACTGCCTGATCTGTTTACTTGTTAGGACTTTTYTTTCTTGGAGAAAAGAAAAACAATAAATGTTTTATGAGAGCAATATAAGAACAAAGTATGGAAAATCAAAGGAAAATCTAAAATGAACTCTTCTTGCCCTGGGGCAGAGAACATGGTTGTAGCATCCTAGTGTTCCACTCATGTGGGGAAGTTTTGTTGTGCTTTTATGAAATGTTACTCAAGATCCAAACAGCTGCAGATTATCTGTGTAACCCCTTCCTTGTCCTGTTGTAGCAGGTAGTTATCACGAGCCGTGCATGCAGTGCACAGCAGTGTCCCAAGCCTGCAGCCACACAGGTTGGGATTCTGCTGCCTAATTGCAGGCATAATCTTCTGAAACCCTCAGGTCTTGTGCCTGGTCTACAGCTGCYTTTTGCTTCTCCAAAAGGACACAGGTCTCATGTAGAACCTGTGTTATATGTTAGTCTTGCGTGGATGTTTTCGATACAGTAAGACATCTAAAATAGCTCTTGACACCTCAATTTGGTGTCAGTTTGCACCTCAACTGCTTATTTTACTCACTTGTGCTATATCAATTAAATTAAATTACTTAGGCAACTGCAGGGCAAGGCCTTTAGATTCCAGAGTCTTTCAGGGAGGAAAGCTTCTCACCTTCTTAGACATTTGTACCCTGCTGGCCTTGTGTGGACTAACATTCTTACATGTATTTAATCGTACGTGATAGTATGCGATAAACTCGCAGGGAGGTGTTCCTAATGCACTCCCTCGCATGGTCAGAAAGTGCTTAGCGACACAGCCAAGTCATTTGGCCATGACCGYTGGCCACCAGCAGGTCCGAGAAGTCTGGCTGCCTTGGGCAGAGAGACTTGCAAGACAGCAGACATGCAGTGCATGGTTATGCATACAGCAGCCAATCAGCCACCCACCGGGCAGTGGTGAGTTGTATTTGTCACCTCGCTGTGTCACTGCTGAGTGCTGCCAGGCCAAGTGACCTGATTTAGAACACCGCACCAAGATGGGAAGGAAGTTTCTGTTTCCTGGAGGAGCATCAGCTGGTCTTGCTGACTGATGCACAATGCTGCAAGACAGGCTCTGTTCCTGGCTCCGCTGCCTGCTCCATCGCAGACCTGCCTCAGCGCCCTAGGGATGCAGACTGAGTCTTTGATTTGGATCTGGAATGCAATATCCAAAGTACCAGGGCCTTTTTCAGGTGCCCTGATGCTATCAAGTAATTAACACACCATCTGCATAATCCTTAGGTGTTCCACTTCCGGGCATTTTTGCCTGTAAAAGTCTCTCCCTCCTATGTGCACAGAATAGCTGCCTGAAACTTTGAGGAACCTACTGCTAACCAGCTGCTTAATGCTCAGACATTGCGACACTAAGCTTTTGTGACTGTCACCTACAGTAACTCTACTCTGCATCCATCACCTCATCTGGGGAGGGCTGAATTCAGGGACGTTTACACAAAAAGCAGGCAAAATTGTCTCTACTGGCCACCCCGGAATTACTAAACTTTCATGTTCTCAAAGGGACCTCATTTCAGCAAAGAAAAGAAAAGCCAGGAGACGACTGAAAGGCTTCCGGCCAGTAAATTAATTCCAAATCCTTGTGTGCCTGGATTTGAAGAGGTTTTAAATCCAGGAGGACTTACAAAATGCAATTTGGCCTTTGCAGTGTTTCAAAAATGAGTCATAAAACTAACACTCTGGACTAATTCCGGTCTCTTTTCATATGAGTTTACCTATGCACCAGTAACTAACTAGTGTAACTCCACGAAAGTCAATCAAGTGGCAAAGTTTCCACACTGAAATTGCTGAAAAGAAGAACTTTTGTCATGCCAGACTGCACAGAAAGCTTGGGGGAGCAATTTCAAACCTGGAAGCAGAAAGTTCCCAGTTATGCAGAGCAGCTTGTATCTCAAGAGCCTGTTTTTAATCATAACCTCTACAACCCAGTTTCACAGCTCATGCTTTACTACTTGGACAGCAGTTGCCAACTGTACAGAAACTGAATTTGGTATTTTCCAGTTGATGGGAAAGCTTTCCAAAGGATATTTGCCGGAGCCACACAACAGCTTAGCATGATCCTTCCTAGAAATGAAACACACAGATTGCTACTTCCATTAAATGCACTCACTTGCTCTAGATGATGTGAGATTTCCAGCAGTACCTTGCTGAGTCCTCATGGACCGTACACCAGGGCTGCTTTAGACATAGGCAGAACAAGTAGTTGCCAAGAGCAGCATTTTCCTGGAGTGGCAAGACAGCACTGCTACCCACCAGCCATCGCTCTGCTAGCAACCCCCTCAGCCTGTGCCAGTCACCGTATCCACCACCATCTTCACAGCCATCCTAGAGCCGGGAGGTGGGTAACGCACAATCGCAGCGGGGCAGAGTGGCGCTCTACTGTCTTGGCAGCCTCYGGCTGCTGTAGGGATATGGTGTTAGCCAATCTCCCAAGACACAGAGCTATTTTCTCCTCAGCCTTCATGGGGCGACATGCAGTTTGTCTGCACTGCTGAGAAGCCTTGAGCCAGCTCTGCCTGGCACTTTTATAGAGCCCTTTGGGCACATCTGATTACAGAAGCAGGACTAGATACTCCCAAAATGGAATTAGCTTGGCAAAAACTATTTTGATTTGAATCTTAAAAGAAGATAAAAAATAAAGACAGGTCAGCGACATTTGCCCTCCTGGTTTCATTCCTGCCAGGAACTGGTGGCGTAGCTTCAGTTGCATCCAAAACAGAGTGAATTTATTTAAGCCCTTACTTCAGTCAAGCTGACATGCGATGTATTTTATTGGCACCAGCTGACCCAAGAGCTCAGAAACAGGGTAAGAGGGCTTAAACACAGTGCGTGGAAGGAAAAGATCCTCCTTTTCAAGTGTAACATTGTATCTTGAGCTCTCACTACAGAGGAAGAAAGTGTGACCTGCCAGAGAGCTGAGGAGCCAGAAAGCATCCTACATTTCTCTCCTGTTGTGATGCTGTAACTCTACAATATATAGAACTGGTTGCTGATTTCTCCACAGCAGTTTGAGAATTCCTCTGCATAGTTACATGAGTGATGAAGAAAGAAAGTTTTCCATGGACATCCCAAGACCATCAAGATTTGGACCTATTTTGCCATCAGGAATATTGAGATCAATCCAGTGAACAGGGCGAAAGTTCTGCTAACTCTGAACATCTTCAAAATTTGCTGTGATTGGGTAGCACGAAGCAGACATATGATTTTCGCAAAGTTGAAACCTGGTCACATAGGCTTGGAGATTGCATGAAAATAGGTAGTAATCCTAGTGTCTGTCTTTGATATTTCAAATTCTGAAGAGCAGGAGAGTTCTTGGTTCATCAGAAAAATGTCTGTTCAGCTTGAATCTCATATTTGACAGTGCTGTGGGTCAAACTCTGAGCCAGAATAAATGCATTAAATTTGGCGTTTCTTTCATTCTTGAGCTATGACTTTGGTTTGTGAATTTACTTTGTTGTTCAAAGAATGAAACATCAAGTCACCAAAAGTGACAGTTGACATTTCCCTGCACTGAGAGGGGGAATGAAGCCATCAGAGGTTCTCTCTACTGCAGATGAGAAGATAGAAGAAAAGCAGCTTCTTTCCTCAGCTTTATCTTTTCATGGCTAAAGTAAGTAAAGTCTGTTGGATTCTGCTGGCTCTCTTGTCAGGTCTGACATGCTTGAGTGTAATGACAGTAAGTATTAGTCATAACCAGAGTGTTGTTTGTGCTGCAGATACAGCTGGGTTTTGTACTTGGGTAGTGAGTGTCTCTACAGGGAAAGTGAACCTATGGCAGTTCAAAAGAAAAATGCTTGCTCTGTTTGGCCATTTTTCAGAGAGGCAGCAGGAAGGAGGGTAAAGAGCTTTCCTTGTCTTGTCTGGCTCTGCTGAATCACAGCCCCAGCGCTCACAGGACACAGGAACTGTTCCCCAATGGTTACCCCAGGAGAGAGGTCAAAAAGGAGAGAGGCTGAGCTCTGGTTTTGAGGGAGCAGCCTGCAGCTCTGACAAAGCCTTGCTCTCCTGCACTTCGGGTTGCTCTCGGAGGTGTTCACTGACACCTTAGCGCTAGCCAACAGCAGTGAAACTCCACACTGACTTCAAAAGAGGAGGGAAAGTGGTTCAATCCTAACCCAATCATTGCTGGGTTTTCTATGAAAAACACCCCCAAACAGYTGTGAGTTATGTCCAATAAATTTAATAATTGATGAAACCATACCAAGTGACAACTACAAAATACAAGGTAGACGTGAAAAATGATGGCATAAAAGTGAGAAGCAACATTGTCTGTGATGAAAAATAAAAGCGAAATACACTTAACAGAGGATATGGATTCAGATATAGCACGCACAGTCACATACTACACCGCATTAGTAACAGTACACACAGATACTCATTATACTGGGGCTTTTCACAATGGCTGCCTCTTAATCCTCCACTTCATCCCAGATGACAAGCAAATGGAAGTTTTTACTCTCTTACATAAATTCTTGTGCACACTACATCATCAGCACCAAAGGTCTGGAAAAGAAATAGAAACCAGTCAGAAGAGATGAAAACAGCCAACATTGGATACATTTTTTAAATGTTATTTTTACTATAGTAGCTAGTATAGCAGAAGTACAATTTCCTGCATCCTGTGACAGACGAGAGTAAAGAAATGAGTCATTTTGGAAGAGGAATGCTTTATAGATGACCTACTCTCCCAAGCATGATGAATTTTGTCAGAATGATAAATGGCCCAGAAATTCCCTTTATTCTATAGTTCTTGGCATGCATTTATAAATAAACATGAGAAAAGTATGAGATCTGGAGTGTACTGTTTTTATATTCAGAAACAGTTGCAGCACTTTGAACTGGAAATGCCGAGGGTGGAATTCAGAGCAGATGCCATTTTCAAAAGGTATTCTTTGATATTTGCAGGTCTAAACCAGGGTAGTTCAAATGAAGTCAACGGAGCAATGTTGAAGAACTGGTGAATGTGTACATATAACCTGTGAATGTAACGCTGCTGTAAGATGCTAAGCAGCATACTAGCAGACCCAGATCTATTTTCCCTGAGCTGTAATGTGGGCAGTGTCAATCACAGCCTTCTTTCAGGATACTTTGACCTTAACCAGTGAATCTGTTAGCTAGGAGATCAATCTGAAATGAGGGCACATAATGAACACAAGACCTAGTGGAGACCAAACTCATTTCACACAACTAAAAACAATGAGACCTCACAAGTATTTATCTGGGAGTCACTGACTTACTAGAGGCTATAGCCCATTATTATCCTATTTCTCATACCAAATTCAGTACCTCAGAGTACATCGACTGTCCCTAGACAGTCCTAGAGCTGTTTTTACATGATATTACACCATTGAATAAAACAGTTTCAGCTATGCTTCTGGAAGTCTGCTGTTCTTTTAAATCACTCTSTAGTACCACACTGCACTTAAAAGGCAATTCTACCATGGCAATATTGCAGTATTGATTACCAGAACCTTTAGGCAGGACTGTGATTGTGGGAACTGTCTGAGAAGGCCACCTAAGCGCCAGAGTGTTTGTACGTAATTTCAGGTCAGGAAGGCTAAAATCTAAGTAGGCAGTTAAACAAGAAGGAAATAAATAACTGCAAAAGCAAGGAAACCCTGACTGCAAAAAACTTCATGTGCAGTAACTGTTCAGCTACACCAACAGACAGAGTTTCAGGCTCAGAGCTACCTCTGTGAGCACCTCACAGTTGTGAGATGGGATGCTTGGTTGTAATAACTGCCAAGGTCTCACTGAAAAAAACAATTAAGACTTACCCGAGTGTGCTATGAAAATTCAGCTGGACTTCATTTGTTTTAATGCTTTTCATTATAGCTTTGGCCAACACTTCCTTGAAAGGACTTGGCTTTAAAACTGCCTATGGCTTACATTTTGTTGACTTTGCTGAGGAGAAAAGCCTGTTAGTATTTTGGCTGGTAAGAAATTACAAAGATAAAGGCTTTGCTTTTATGACTATGAAGCGCTTATCAATCTTTTATATAAATTTTTAAATTATACATGAAAATGTCTGCAAATTAACATCATAGGATGCAGCTAGTTCTCTGCTGCCCAAAGCACCAGCCGCAACCATCCTTACTATGGCTGCCTTGAACATTCTCAAAATTTTACACAGAGGCAAAATCTAGATTGTGAAGATATCAAATCCATGCAAAGCTCCATTACTAATAATCAGCTCCTGAGCACTGTAGAGTCACTTGACTCTTTTCAAACAGCCAGGGAGCCTTTCCTCGAATACCCAGCTTAGCTTTATGTGGCCTTTAACCTGTTACAGGAATGGGCTGCATTTTTAGCACTTAGATTTTATATCATATAGGCATTCAATTGGTTAGCCACCTAATTCCTTATTTAAGCACACAAAGAAATGGCTGTAGCTGTCATTATATACATGTTTAAATGTTAACTTACAGAAGTAAGGTGTGTTTCTATCTTACTGTAGCTTACTGGCATTGTTGATAAAACTCTATTACATGTCGCTAAAAAAGAAGCAGAGAGGAACATGTTCAAACTAGGTACATTCCTTTCTTTGTGGATAAGCATGGGACCTTGCTTTTCAGGCACGTTTGAACTCATTTGTGCAACCCATATTCTGAAAGTGAGAGGCCCTATTAAAATTGAGGAAACTAATTGCAAATAAAGTGTTCCCCAGCCTCAGATTTGTGCAATCAAACTTCAAAACGAACCTGACACTTCACTCTGCTAACACAGGGCAGAGCCTGAAGCCCTTCTGTGGCTGCAAACCTACATCTGGCCAAGCTGCAGGAGTGGGCCCACACAGGGGCAACAAACATGGCCTGAGACTAGGATGAGCTTACAACGCCTTGTAGTGGAGTAAAGATCCAGATCTGCAGCGTCTTCTGGAGTAGGCACTTGGCAGGAATTTGGGCTACATACAGAAGTCAAGAACAGACTTAAGTTCCAGCATATTATCTGATACGACAAATAAATGATGTATCCGGATATGGACCAGAATAAACTTGAGAACATATAAAATCAACTAAATATGCTAGAGGAAACTGGTATTTCCCTTGTCAGCTGGCAGCATCCCTTAAGAGTTTGTGTCACTGTTTTATACTTTCAGGCTGAGATGATACCAGTCAGAGTCACCTTGCTCAATGGGTGGAAATCCTTGCAGCATCAAGGCTTTCAAGCTCTCAGTATTTCTGAACAACAGCTGCTGACTGTAAACTCATGAAATGCCATTCTCCAGGACCAGATGTATATAAATAATGACATAAAGAAAGTACAAATACACAAAGTTGTTTGAAATAGTCTTTATCAAATGCAGTTGTACAGTGAAAAAATAAAAGGAAATAAACACTCTTAAACACAGCAAATTCCTTCATATTTGAACTGAAACATCTAATGTATGGCTAAGTCTAAGCTCAGCGGAAGATCCAAATGAAAATGTTGTTACTCCTCTATCCTTCACACTCAAATTCTTATGTTTAGGGATAGGAGTGAGCAGCTTAGTATCTATGATTATAATTCTAGATTGGAAAGAAGTGGCAGTTCCTGTTAGAACAAGCAGACTTTCATGTTTTCTATGACTCAAAGAAGTAGAACTTTCTAAGAAGAAGAAAGAGAACTTGGCTATTTGATGGTGAGATCTCACTGGAGCAGCTCAAAAAGAGTGCAGCACTACCAAATCTCAACCGATACCTCATGAGAAGATGCAGGATTTTCAACCACCACCTTCCCATCAGCTGGTAAAGCACCTACTCATCTTACAAAATGCTGCAAGGCAAACTTCCATCTAAATCTAAAATAGGATTTTAGGTGTACAATCACTTCAAGTTACAGATCAGTTTTCTTTACTTGGCTTGTCACAATCTGCAGCTTAAAGGGTCCAAACACACACTGCAAATAAACCTTTGTGAGGGGATAATGCAGTAAGCCTACCCCTCTCAGTTTACTCAAGATCTGATGAACACTGACATCAGTAGAAATTAAACAAGAACCACAGAGCACTAATACATTATTTTATGGGTAAATCAGCTTTTAGAAGATGCTCTTTATAAACATTTTCTGAGGAGCCTTTGTGATATGTGGAAAACACAGTATAATTAGGAAAACTGTCATTGAAACAATCACCTGGAAAAGATCACTTCTGACAGTGTATGCAAAAATCCCCTGTTATCTGATCAACTGATCAACCTACAGAGGCAGCTTACAAAAAGAAGAGAGTGCATAAGCAAATAAATGRAGAAGGGAAGATACTGGTTAAATGAATAGCACTTTCCATTATCAGAAAAAGTTTTGCACGCATCCACATGTGATGGCCTCCATGTCTACAAATGCATCCTGTAAAACAGAAGCAATACTCTCCAACAGGATAAAATCAAGTATCTCTAAACTGATGACACTTAATCCATGAGGATGAATTAATCTTGGCTGGATACAGATTTTCACAATAAAGACATATTGTCCATTCCCTTTCTCCCCGTGACTGTCAGCATGGATGTTGATCATTATGTGAGCACAGGTACCCCAAAAGGTACAGTCCCCATTTTCAAACTTGGATACTAATAGCAAGTCGCCCAATATATGACCTTACTTTCTGTGGGACATGAATAGACAGGACTGTGCAAAATCAGATCATTTATTAAGCTATCTAAATGCTGGATATCTGTGTTTGAGAACTGCAGCATTATACAGTTTCCTCAAAGTCAGGCAGCAAGTGAATGGCAGAAATAAGAACTCCAGCCAGTAGTATCTCTCATTAACAATATTGAAATCCTGTACCCAGCAACCATCTAAGCTACAACTGATATTATAACAGGCTGTACACAGGATCAGATTCATCCAGGATACAAAGGCTTTGGCTTCTTTCTTTCTTTGTATGTTTGGAAACCCCCAGACCAGGCACTACTACAGAGCAGGGGCTGCAGATCTCTAAGCCCCCTAGTAAATCCCCTCGTGATAAATATTAAATTAAAGCTTTAGGACCACGCAATACATACGTATGCATGATTATAGGCTTCTAGACTTTTATCAGGGCTGCTTTTATTGAGGTCAGCAGCAAAACCTCCACTGACTTCACTAAAAGCAGACCCCCCTTTTGATAGCTGATTTCATTTAAGATCACACTTGAAAGCTAAAGAAAAGTTAAACCTTCAAGTAGTTTAATGTTGTTCAATACAAGGCTTAGGCACATCATACATCTCAGCATTCAGCTCCATAATATCTTTCCAAATCTGCATTGACCCTTCTCACCTGCTATGTTTAATTTCAGAAGTCAATAATATCATTTAAAAAATGTTTACCCACTCACCTAGGCCCACAGTTCACCAGTTTTAATCTACTATGACATGATTTTTCTGGGGAGAAAAAGGAGGATGGAAATCATGCTTGAAACCCCACAGTGTCCTGATCTTTGACCCTTGCTATAATTGATTCTGAGAACCCCTGTGTGGTATGTGAACTGTGTAAAATGTGGTTTGAGGCTGTTTTTAAAGCCTCTCTTCAGTAATTACCCATTTTAACATGTTTGTGTTATAGATTAAACCAAAATCTATAGAGGCACGAACAGCTATGAAAGTAGCAATGTAGATAAAGACAGATCATAAATGTTTCTCATTTGAATAACTACTATGTGGAAGCAGCATCCTTTAACTTTGTAAAAGCAGATCTTTTGTTGTTCTGACTTACATGAATGATTGATAGCTCATTAATGTCCCTGACAAAAAACACAGAGCAACAGCAAAAACATTACAGATTATAAAAGAAAAGTTAAGGAACGAAAAATCATTCTAATAGCTTGAATTTCAGATCTTAATTTTCAGACATGTAAATATATTTTGGGGAATCAAGTCTGATCTTTATTGCACAAGCGCTAATCCAGAGTAACTCCTGAGTGTGGTGTTGTAAATAAGGATATTCTGATTCTGTCATTATAATGTCATGACAATTAAAAGCWCAATAATAGTCTAAAGATACTGTCAAGACCAAAAAAATAAATGTGAACTCTGATGGGAATCAATTCTTTTTGCCTCCYTTGCTTGAATATTGCATGTAATTTTTGTATCTGGATTATTTATTACTTCTAAAAAAAATGCAACACTGAAATCCCAGCAAGGGTATCAAATGAGATTAGAATAAACAGCACCGATTAAAGGAGTTGTAATGTTCTACTGTATTAGCAGTAAATTTCAGAAAGTGGAGCTTGCTCCTGCTGCCCTGATTCAGGGGAAAGAAAATCATTTCAGTGGTGGAATTTATGATAGCGTAACAAGTGACCTGTAACTCTTTCTAACAGCAGGGGAGACCTACATCTGCCATAGTATGAGCCAAGTATTATTCACGCTACTGATAAGAGTAATCTCATTCACCACGCTGCAAAGACCTAAGGAGAACTAAGAGACAGACTAACTGGTACCTGAAGATAAAGAAATCCTTTGCTAACTGAATAATTTGTTCCCAGCATCTGTGTACCAGAGGACATGATGTGCCATGAAAGACCATTTTATTGCTCCAAGGGAATATCTTTGAAAAACATAAGGAATTTCTGCCAGGATGCAAAAAAGATTGATAATTATACAGTAATATGGTTTCTATTTTAGCTCTATGGTAGTCATGACAACTCTACACTGATTTTTTTTTTTTTTAATGTGTGATAATATATGAATTTTATTTAACATGCTGTGTTAGAGAGAAAAATATATCTTTCTACTAGGGAAATGTCATAATCTAATGGACCCTTGAGGCAATGCAACATATTAGGTCAAAATTACATGGCAAAGCTCCAAGATTTATGCAGCCAGTATTAGCAGAGCAAAACTCATTCCTCACCCCCTGCCTGTTGCCCCAAACCTATTTCCCATTCACGCCTCAGCCTAGGACAATTTAGATTCCTTCTTGCAACTTTTTCCACATAGTATATGAGGGTTTTTTAATTTGTTCCTCAAATGCAAGGTAATAGCTAGGAAGGAGACTCAGGATGTCTTGCAAGATTTCTTGGAGGCAAAGCAGGAACAGAGAGTGTGAGAAGAAACATCAGATTTGCAGGGTCTTACAGAGTTTATTAACTGCTATATCACAGGCTCTGCCTCATGAAAGACATTTTCACAAATGCAGAAATCCAACAGTTCACAGGAATGTGGTTTCCTCCTGCTTATTTAAGGAGTTCTGCCAGAATGGAAACAGGCCAAGCTCACCAAAGAGCCTCAGGAAGAGTGTAAGAAGACAAAAGTATTCTTAAGTAAGTAGGGAAGTTTCAAAAGTTTGATAATGGAAATTCTTAAGTGTGTAAACTGATATGGGGAGCAAAAATGCCTGAGAGTGAATTTCCAGCTCATTAAAGAACCCTAACCAAGCTGGGAGGATCAAAGGAGAAATAGGGGAGAAGGCAAAGAAAGATCCCTTCTTCTCACTGTGATCTTAGTCTTGCAGAAGTAAGATATAATGGGGTTTGCAGACTCAAGTCCAAGGAGTACTTCCGACCATAAGAAAAAATAATCTAATTAGGGTATTTCTTCACTGGAATGATGAAAAAGCCCAAAACAACTGAGAGGCAAGAGATCAAAAGAGATCTCAAAGTCTTCCCACTAATTGCTCCTATTCCTACCCTTGCCCCATGTCATAGGTGAGGGATATACCCCAGTCAACCCTTTTGGGGTAGTGCAGCTTTTAAAGCCTGAATAATTGCCCGGAAGGAATATCCTGAGGTTCTAAAAGTACGGGCTAGACACAAGAAAACATAGCTTTGCTTATCCTAGGATAAGTAGGACCCTTCCCTGCCTCCCAGAACAGTTAATTTTAGGCCATCTCAACTTCTCCAAAGGAACCAGAGACCTTGCACTTACCATCATTTCTCCTAGAAAGGCCTCCTAATTAACTAAACTTCAGGGTTTCAGAAGATTTTGAACATGCTGACCCAAATATTTTAAAGAGTTGGATGTTCAATCCCATCAAATGTCATGAGGGGCTTGAAAAATCTCTGTCTTGAGGACAAAGTAATGTCCTAATACTTAAAAAAGCAGAAGAGGCCATTATGCTTCAGAAAAGGGGTAAAAGGATAGAATTGAGTATCACATTAAATAGTGAAACAGAGAGAGCGCAGTTAATATCAGAATAGTTAACATATCACTATATACACTTTTTTATAGACACACACACACAATGATCTGGATCACCTGGAAGCAAACACTACATTTTGATAAAGGCCATGGTAAAAGCCCTACACTGCAAAGAATGAACATAGTCCCAGCTTGCACGGGAGGAGAAGGGAATCTGTCTCTGCAATCAGAAACCAGCAAAATTACTTGCAATCATAGTCAACTGAACATGAGGCCCCAGAGCAAGGATTGACACAGTCATTGTGAATAAAAGAGAAGAATTTCAGATAACTGTAAGGAGAGCAAGTCACCACTGCTTTGGGTGCTACCGCGGYTGCTAGTGAAACAGCATGTGCAGTTCTGGTGCCCATAATTCAAAAAGGAAACTGATAAATCGAAGCAGATTCATAGAAGCACTGGAAGAATGACTCAAGCRAACTTTGCTTCATACTGAAGGACTCAGGGTCTTCCAATAGTTTAGTTTAACAAACAGAAGGTTCTTCAAAGAGGTGGCTTGATCAGTGATGTTAAAAGTATTTGCAAGAATAAACTCTAGGCATCTTATTTAGGTCCTCATATACACAATATGCAATGGCTGGAAGTTTGATCTAGACATACAAATTAGAAATAAGATTTTGCCATTTGAATGGCAAGGGACACTAACCAGTACAATAACTTACCAAAAGTTATGATCAAGTTTCTATGACTGGAAATATTTTAATCAGATGGGGGTTTTTCTAATTTATATCCTAATTTGGAAAAGAATTAATTCAGAAAAGCCCAATAGACTGTATTATACCAAAAAATCAGAGACTGTATTATAAAAAAATGAGACTAGATGCCTTTATAATCCTTGAATCTCTCTGGTTTCTTAACCAGTCTCATTCTTCTTCCCCAGCTGGGTATGCTCATGTTGCTGATTGCAGGAGGCAACTGTATTATGACTGGCTCTCCTGCTCTGCCTGGAAGCGTTCCCTTTGTTCAGCAGCTGCCTCACTAGTTTTTTGCTTAAATAATAAACTACAAAAATATAYTGTTAGAGAGCTGGAAAAATAATACTGGTAAATGAATTGTGTTCACTCCATTATATATAAAGATATAAAGCAGAGATCAAAGTACTTTGCCACCTAAACTATTTGGATTATATAAAGAATTTCAGTGGTTGAGCCAAAAGAAATTATCAAGAATCTGAATATTCATTCTATAGAAACCAGTGCGATTTCATTAACAGCTTCCACCTTCTCCTAAGAGATGGCTGAACTGTTCCAGGATGTCTGGAATAGCATTAACACTTTAAAAGCTTTTTGTTTATACTCAGTTAGGTTAGGTTTGGGTCTTCTTTGCTTCAGACGTGACCTTAAAAACAAAGCTCCAACTGCTTTAGCAAAACATTGAAGAGGCTGCTTATTTTTTAAAGTGCAAGGGTTTAGTTAGTCTAATAGTCTGAAATAAAAACTCCCTGCTTTGATGTTTTCTTACCCCTCACTCCAGCAGCATGTCTTCTAAGCCCAAACTGATGAAGCCTAACAGTCCAGTCAGTTGAATTATCCAGAATTCCCCAGTATGAGCAGGCACAATGCAACGATTCTGGACTCAAGCTGAACTGTTACTTGTTACTCAGGCAAATTGTACCTACACCCAGTTCTGAATAATTGCTTCATTAACGTAGATGAGCTRCTGAGGAAAGACTGAGTGAAAAGAACTCAACTCTAACAGAAATAAGTACAAAATGAATAAATAAACTGTACAATATATATAAATAAATTGCATGTGATTTACGGCATAAATGGAAAGGCAGCTGCAATGGTGCAGTACAAAATGGCTGAAGTAACCCTGCTGCTTTGTCGAGCATCACACAGGAACGGGGGGATGCTGGCTGACAGCAAGTGTGCAAATCAGTGAATTTCTCACAGACTTGTGAAGACAGATCTGAACTGGGTTCAGAGATGACCAGGAACTTGGGGAAGGTGGCATAGGAGGGGGTAACGATGTGCACTTCGTGAACAGAATGAGTTTTGAGCATRCTAACAACATGCCACATTCCTCCTGCTACACACCATATGACTGTGTATAAGAAGCAATACATTATGCACATGCCTAAAAAAGAAGGTTCTCCAGAAATGAGATCAAATGCTTTGATCTCACTTTCACCAGAGAAAATCTGCAATAAATCAAGTAAATTCTTTGATATTATTGCAGATTTACAGAGCAAAAGTAGCTCACTTGTGACTACTCTACCAATGAAAGTACAGAGCTACAGCATCAATGAAACGAAAATAAGAACCTGCAAGTATCTTCATTCATTCTTTAAAAACAACATTTAAAAAATGAAAAAAAAATAATTTAAAAAATGAAAAATGAGTGAATCATACTGTAAAGAATTATGGAAATGGTGGTTTTCCAGAAGGATTTAAGTAAAGAAAAACAGTAATAATCATATTATATGGCAACAAAAATCTACAAATACGTTGTTTGAGTTGGGTGGAATCACTTACCAAAATCAGCTCATCATTAGCTAACTCTCGAGTCCAGTATGTTTTAGGGCCATCCCCCTCAATGAGAGTTTGTTTGCAGTAGATCTTATTTTCATTCTCCCAAGTGGCCAAACTCTGCAGGCAAGAAAAGCATTAAGAATGACATTAATTATATTCCCTGGCAGCATGAGGCAGAAAAACAACAATGAGCAGTAGTGAGAATAATTACTGCAGTAAAGGAGCAACACATAGACAGGTAAAAGCAAAACGAAAAAGATATCAATGGGAAATGGTGAAATCAAAATTAAAGTGCCAGTGGGTACTTTGGAGACATTTATATGTTAATGAAGCAATTGTAAATATATCTTTTCAATTTAAATCTGCATATGTTCTCAAATTAAAAAGCCATTCAGTTTTTATAAAATGCTTAATGTTGAAAAGTATAATTTAGAAACATGTAATAAGGTAGTGTCTACACTCCCAGGCATGTTTGTACACATGTGGTTTGCTCTGACATGTTATTTATCGCTGCAGAGTCCCCTCAGTATAAAAGCATCAAGAATCTCATGTATCATTTTGTGGCCATAAATAATACAGCACTTGCCACTTAAAACCATTCATTCTACATGGCACAGTGCCAAGTTAATTGTACGTTAAACACATATTGTCCTAACAAACCAGAACAAATCAAAACTAAATTAAAGAAACTTTGTTAGAATTCTAGTGTTTCTGAAATTTCTTTTTTAAGGTTGTAGGTCTGGGGATTGAAATAGCTGAGGGCATTTTTCAAAGCATTTGAATAATGACTATAAGACCATTGAAAAAAAGAAAAACCATTGGATTTTATTCAGCCTTCACAAGCAGGCAAGCCATGGCTTTCTGTTGCTTTTCATCTAGCAGTGAACTATTGTTCTACAAGGCAATAGAACAGCTGTGCAGAAGGGTCCCCTGTAATGAACATGCAAGTAATCACTTTACAACTAGCACATGGGGACATTCATTGGTCTGTCATTATATACATATGTGTGTGTGTGTGTGTGTTTGTGTGTATGTATGTTTGCATAAACACAAGTCAACACCTCCTGGACTTTCCAAAGGAAAAAAAAAAAAAAAACTTTTCTTTGATTTAAAATTAGCTGTTCCCTTTATAAATGACTTTTCCCCCAAACAATAGTTTTTAAAAGCCAACAAGCCATCTCAAATGGCTTATTAGAAGTTATTAGAAGCTATGCCTTTCACTGCAACTACATAGAACCCCTCTTTGTCTGTACGAACAATAGATCAAGTTAGCTAGTAGAAAAAAACCCTCCACCTCATAAAGTATACGAAAATCTATCATCAGTCAGCTACTTTGCCAGGTATTGCAAATTACATTCTGAAGTATTATTTTATTATCTGTCAGTTTCTGCTCTGTTGCCACATCTCAGTTTTATGCACAGAGCAGTACAACTCATTCCTCAGACTGGACTATAAATAATTTCACAGCACATGGAAAAAATTTACTACTTCACAAAACACATTTCGTTCAGATTTTTCCAACTTTCAAAGCTTACAATTGTAATTATTTTTCCCATCTGCAGCAATAAATCCTTTTCTAGAAAAAGGATCATATTTATTGTATTCATGCATTATGCATGAAGACATTAAAATACTATTTTTGCTGAGCAATATAAATTAACAAAACCAGCAACATTTCCTGAACAAACTGTTAAATATATAGTAACTCATGCTAGATCAAGTGGATGTTCTGAATGTTCACTGTTTCCTAGAATCTACGTCCTTTTTTCATCAGTTTCAATTCAGAGCAATTGCACTAAAGACACTGCGTTCACTCTGAATTTTTAGTGATGCAAACAGTGTCAGGAACAGGCTCGAGAATTAGCAGAGATTATATTCTGGAAAGTAGGTTGTTTCACCATCATAGTATTCCTTTAAAATTGTATTCTTTACCTAAGACTACCCACTGACACGCTTTACTCCTATTTCAAATAATCTTATAAATGTCAGTGAGCGTGCTCTTCAAGAAAAGCTTGAGTAAAGGATAACAAATCCAGGCCTTTGTTAACTTTTTTTCACCTACAGCAGGAGCCCAGTTCTCTATTATCCTGGCTCACATGTATCCACACCAGTGAGAAGCTGGTGTAAGATGCTTCCGCCTTAGAGCAGCGATATACCCCCACTGCTGCCATCTACAATTCGTGTGTGTGTGTAGAGAAGCAGGAGGTTCACAYATAGAAACAAGCCCCAAAACACTCCAGTGAATGACCCTTTAACGCACTTCTGCACATGGAGCTGGTGCGAGAAYGCCTGGAAAAGCTGCCAGCTGAAAGTCCATCTTACACTGTTACAGATCTATCCAGTCAGCAAAGCTGCACCTTTGAAAGGGAGTGAAGAGGATTTCAGCCCAGAATTAGCAACAGCCTGCAATCCTGCTTGCGAACTTGACTGATTCATTTAGGAAAAAYGTTATATCAATTTGCGCTCTAAATCCTGACTCTTGAGGTCTCTCTCGCTCCACCATTCCCCTGCCACAGTCAGGGGCAGAGGCTGGGGAGAGTTTTCCCTACGGCTGAGGTCTCACAAGAGAGGGGGAGGCAAAGCGAGCAGGACACAACCCTGTCCGTGCAGGAGTGGGCAAGCAGAAACCTGAGCTTTGCCTTTAGACCTGCCACGCTCTGCTGCCTTCAGATTTCAGTTTTACCCTGTCCTGCAAGAGGGAGAACAGCAGATGAGGGATAACCTGAGCTGCAACCACCAAGAGCTGTTTCTGGGAGGAAGCGGGCAAAACGTGGCAACGGGACAGCAACAGCACAAGTGTTTGCCGCATCTAAAAGGAGTGTGGGAAAGTGGCTGGGGGGCAAAGCTGCCCCCACGGCCCCGAGCACACGCAGAGCTCTCCTCCTACCCTGCACTTTCGCCCATCCACTGTCTCCTCCTCGAAGCTCTCCCCGATTTTGAAGTTGATCTCGGTAGTGCGGACGGTGGTGGAGGTTTTGATGTAGAACTGGTCCCCGTCCTGGCGGATCTCCACGTGGGGCTTGGAGGCGGCCGCCACCGCCACCTTCCTGAGCATGGCGTTGACACCTGCGCGAAACGGGGAGGAGGCAGCGCGTGAGGCGGCGCCGCGCGGGCTCCGCGCC
>NW_028186149.1:436482-474800 GCF_003343005.1 Rhea americana
GGCGAGGGCGGACAGAGAAAGCCCCGAGGCTTCCCCCGGTCGTGCCACGCTCCCTCCCCCCCGCCCCGCCCGGCGGGGCTGTGGCCGCGGGAGCGGGTGTCCTGCGGCGCCGCACGCAGCAGCGCCCACGGCACTCGCAGGCTTCCACGGAGGAGCGCACCACGCTGCTGCCCGCTTTTGCAAATCGGCACCAGTGCGCTAGGGATCTGAGCACCTATCTGTGCCTCCCGGCGTTTTCATGACCATTTCCAGTGCTTTGAATCTCCCAGTTTCAGCTCAAAGATGCTTCAGGTTGAAGCAGTAAGTGGAACAGGAGTTGAGTGGTTAAGGCATATGGAGTTTCTCTGCTGCTGTTGGGCATAAGGAAATATTCAAAACACACAGAGATCTGTGATTTCCCACTCAGAACAGAGCCAGATGTATTTTAATTATAGGAAACCCTTTGCTGAGCCAACATGGTTCGTGGTGCATTCACAGCCATTCTTCACTTGTTAGACTCTCTATAAAATGAACAAGGTGGTTACTTGAGGTATGTATAAAATGTGTTCACTCCTGGAAAAAGAATAGATCTGGGAGTTATTTCAGGCATATGTTAGGCAGGATCCTCTAGTTCCTCTTGTGAAATTTGCTGTCATCCCAGGAAGAGTTTTACCCAAGTAAGAACCATAGAGCAAGTATTCGTCTGCTGACAGTCACTCTTTCCTCTTCTTTTTTTCTTCTCCCCCCCTCCCCTCGGCTTTCTGTTCAGAAGGACATGCTGGAGACCTGGTATAGCTCTTTGTCTGAAATATTTTGATGGAAAGTGTGATAGTTCTTTGTCTGAAATATTTTGATGGAAAGTGTGTTTTTTTCCAGGAAATGAAATTTTCAGTGGGGAATATCTGTTTTCAATAATATAGTTTCTCTGGAAAAAATCTGAGCATGAAATACTTTTCAGTTTTTAGTAAATGACAAAAAAAGTAGCTCCAATCTAAAATATGTTGTTTAAAGACCTCCAATCACTTCAGAAAAACTGGGATGACCCCCCCCTTACCCACAGGCACACAGATCATTTCCCTGCTGCAGGTTGGTTCAAATCCTRCAAACAAAAGGCTGCAAGCCCCACAAACCTGTACCAAGTCTCTGTATCACTATGAAACAGTGAAGAAAAACACCATTCAGTTCTTCAATTTCAGTTAGACCTCAGTTAGACCACTGAAAACACACGATCATGATCCAGGCTTACTGGAAATGATAGCGTTTACTCTTTGCAGGATGAAAACTACCTAGGATAGTAAGTATACGCAGCATAAAACAGATGCAAGTCACCAATCTGTATCTGAGTAAATATATTGGCCCAGAAGATTTTAAGAGGAGAGGCTTTAAAGGACAATTTTGGTTCCACAACTGTTCTTTCATTTGCTGCTCTATTGGTATGAACAAGAAGTATTCCAAAAGATGTTAGCCGTGAGAGTATTCCTAACACACAGGACTTGTTTCCCAGCTGTTGTATGGGGACCACTGACCTACTTCATGAAGCCCAGCAAACAGCCTTCATAATGCCCTTTGCATAGAAAGTGCAGCAAGCTAGAAGGAACAAATGTTTTGGAGGGATAAAGGCTCTCTTCTGCAAGGGCAGTACATTGAGCTATTCATCCTAGAGACGTATRTATCAAATCACATTTTTATTTAGATGATAATCTTGCCCAAAGGCTGCAAGGTACCTCACCACCTATATAGAACAGTTCATAAAATTAAAAGCCAGATTCACTCTTTGGTGTCTAATTGGCTTTGCGTGCCAACATGTACATGGGCTGAAATCCTCCTCACACCTTATTTATTTATTCACATAGAGGCAGTTTCCCTCAATCAYTGCATATTCTGGGCTCATAGGCCCTTTAGAATCAAAGTTCAACCGCACAAGGAATTGTCCAGCTCTGAGACWGAGGATGCATTGCTCCAGCACAGGGCTGGAGACAGGCACGCACGTTGCTGGAGAAAATGTCATTCTTCTTACCAAAAATTCTTCACATATACATAGTACTTGAATTGAACACCAACAGCCATTTCCCTTTTCCTTAGAGTTACATTTTCCTTTTTATCCTTTGTATATGCTTTTTCCATTTCCTTTCAAATCATTTATGTTTTCTCTTCCTATCTCAAATAATATTCCCTCACATTCCTCTGGCTTTACCAATTAATTTAAAAGTCAGCATGAGTTTAACTCCAATCTCATAAGGAACGTAAGCTCACTCAACAAAGGTTTAAAAGCAAGGGGACTCTTACATTCCAAAGCCCTTAAGACAGYTAAAGTTCAGTGAGAAAAATGGTCTTTTTCCTTTTCTATTTCMTGTCTTATGAAAATACTGTGGATTGCAATCCCATTGTGAAACACAAGCCCCCACTTTGACTGATAAGGCAACGAGGTGAGATATAACTTAAACTGTAACAAATTTCAGGAGGCTTATATACTAGTTACACCAATTAATTATGCATATAATAACAATAATAAGGCTCTAAAAGTCTATGAGATTATGAGAACTGAGTTGCTATTTTACAAGCCCTGATCATAYCATTTAGCTCTATGCTGCTAGATTAACTTGTATACTGAGGTTTTCAGAGAAAAGGGAAGAAAACATGGAAAGAAGTTTAAAGAAAGGTAAGGGAAAGAGAAGGAAGACAGAGGTGGGACATAAGAGCCCTAAAAATACAGCACTGCTATAATAAAAAYGATTACCATTAAAAGGGGACAGAATGTGAAATAGGATCAGTTTATTTCATGTCTTGAACCACTCAAATGATGGACAGAATAATATCACTGTGACAGATACGGCTCAAATCTCTACTGTTATAAAGTGAGGGTAGCTCAACTGAGATCAGAAAACTATAYTGATTTATACTAGCTGAGAATATTGCCCACAGACTTTAACCCTCAGCACAAATTCTTATCTTAGCGGACCCTTATAATACGGAAATAACCCAGACTAAAAGGCAGTTTTACTTTCCCTTCAGTCCCCTTCTGTATATAATTTCCCCATTACTGTTATGGAAAACAGTTTGATTTCCAAAACATCCCCTTCAGCAGTCTTTTCCCCTTGGCATTTATTTTATTTACCTGAATCCCCTAAGGCTGATCTTTCCCTGCAGATGGACCTAATTAATCTTTCCAACAATGCCCTTAAGACAAAAGAAAGTAATATGTGTACAGATGGGACCAAGGTACTCCATCATCCATCCAAATAAGTGACCAGTAATGTGACCAAAACTATCCCCTTGAGGTTGCTGACTGACCACTGTAAAAGTCACACAAGGCTCAGTATAAACAATAGATTTTATTTACCAAAGTGGTATCACACCCCCCCCCCAAAAAAAAAAAGATTGGCTTAAGGGAGAATATAATAAATTATTTCTGACATGAATAAATTATACATCTGGTAGGCAAATTGCCATCGTAAATTTATCTGCCAAATTAATTTACAATGGGSCTCTAGCATGACAATAGGTAAAATGTAATATGCATGTATGCAGAATAAAAAGCATTTCTGCAGTGTTGCATTGTATCTTCTACTGCATTCTCATTAAAATGTCACTGCATCATTAGTTTTGTGTTTAGCTTCAGTTGAAAGGAATACCCACTATTTCCAAGCTAAAATGCTGGAGTGATTTCCAATCCTAAGCTATTCTTTCTATTTTTGTAAGATCTAACTTGGATGAAAGTAAACAAATCCTTGCATTGTTAGAGGCGGACACTAAAGTGTCTGCCATTTCTATATAGTATAGGAAAACTGCACTTGAAAAGCAAAAATAAATATTACCACCTTAACTCCTTCTCTATAATATTCCCTTTCAAAGAGAATTAATTGATCTGTGTTATCTCCCAAAGTCAGGCTTTAAGCTTGCTACCTGCTCTTTCTGTCTTCTTTTCTGAATTGCTTCAGGAACAAAATAAAATAAAACTGTAAATGTTTTCCTAACTAAAGTATAATTTACTGCCCTTACTGTGAAAACAAAGAGAGTTTGACTCTCTTTTCACTTGGGCATTAATTCTGCAGACTGCTGAGCAATTTGATCATGATCCATCAATGTGCAGCAGCAATGCTAGTAATGTAATAACTATTAACTACATTTTCAAGGTGCTCATGGGTGTGTGTTTTCCTGGGTCAGTACCAGAAAAAACCCACAAATACCACTGGAGAGGAAAATCAAGATCACTCAGTCTCAGAGTAATATTCTGTAGAAGTCTTTCTGTAATATAAATTAATTTAGATCGCTGCTTTGGAAAACTACTTACAAATTCTCAAGTTCTTGTGGAGAAGCRTCATACTGAGTGACCAACATCCAATATAAATTTGTAGTAGTTGGGCCTTTTCACCTACATACACAGAAAACCACTGTTATCCCTGAATTTGAGCACTGTCGGACAGTATTGGGAACATAAGTGGTATTACCTTCTGTCCAAACTGCCTAGCTATCACCAGCTGTCTTGAACAGAAAACCTCAGTTCCTCTCTCTCAAACATCAGATTCTGGATATGGCAGCTGCAAAGGAGCTATCAATCCCCAAACCCCTTTGGTTCAGATAAAATAACATCGTGAAAAGTAATAGTTTTGAGGGAACTATTAACAATTCGCTGAGTTTAAAATACAGTGTTGTATGAACAGGAAAAAATCACTATTAAGTAGAACTTTTATGTTGTGCTGGGCAAAATAATGTGTTTTGGAAATAAAAAAAAAGAAGAAAGGCATTTATAGAACCCACTTCAGAATCCGTGACAGTTTAGGACTGATATCACTGGCTACAACCAGATGTAGGTGTTGTGCAACTATCTCAGGTACCTCTCTCGATCTGCAAGCTAGTGCTGAGAAATTTTGTTCCCTGGAAGAGCTGATGTAGCATTTGTTTTGTTACCATCATCCAGAACAGATTTTGAATAGACTTTGTTTTTTATATAGGTATGTGCCACTGAGACCTCAGGTCCAGCGAGAGCAAAAGATTCTGTCCAGTAACTGGTCCTTCATATCAAGGCACCTGACTTCTAAGTCTGTCATCAGATTAAACCAACTGTTGGTTCTTTTTTTTTTTCCTCTTATTTGAGAATGGCCTGGCAATGAAAGTCACAATCTGTGAAGAGTCCTGCTTGCCCAGACCAATGCACAGGAGTTTTTCAAAGTCTGGCTCTGCCTCCTGGGCTCCCAAGGTTGGCTTACACTGGTCTACATAAATCTCTAGGAAACAAAATCAAGCCATCTCCAAGTTAAACAAGCATACACAGATACACCCAACAGGCAGGAACCAAGTTATTGTTCCCTTATCAGAAGCTTTTAAATAAATATCTAATATGCTGTTTTAAATAAAAGCCTTTAAATGTGCACTTGAGTCAGGCAAGGGGTAGAGATATTGACAAAACAGCTCTTAAAACTCAATGTTTCCTTTGAGCTATGTCTGGTAATTTCCCTGTGTGGGCACAAAGAATAACCGAACAATGCGAGAAAAGTGARAGCGGTGGTCTGCGCGTTATACAGCCTTGATCGACGCTTCAGGTTGTAACATTGCTGAAGTCTGTTGTGAAAATGAGAACACCCCGTACAATCAGTAATGCAGAAAAGTTATTTCTTTTTCATGAAGACATGAAGAGGTTATCAATACATCAGAGATCAGTGATTTTTACAAAGGCTTGCATGAATGCTGCACTGCTCRTTTGCTTGAACAAAAGGCATTAATAAAGCTGTAGCTGCCAATATAAAAGTAATCAAACTCTGTCAGCTCCTCTCTGAAGATGATGACCCAGGTCTATTAAGATTCACTTACTCAGACAGATGGATGGAGTTGATGCATGAATTACCTTAGCTATTGGAGACTCTTAAAGGATCTTGGTCCCCAGGGACAGAGGACCACACTATTTTTTCCAAATGTCCAAAGGAAGAATGAGTGAATTCTAAGGAATATATTCTCATTTAGGTCCGGACTGAACTCCCAACAGAGTCATGTCCTGAAGCGATAGAGGCCACACCATTTGCACAATCCTAGGTTTTACTCTGGTGCCCTGACCTTTGTGTATATGCCAAATTCAAAAGCTTCCCACTACATCTGGAAGACAAGGAGAAAATGAAGAAAATTCATTTTGTCTTTCCTAAAAAAACAGAGTATTTAGCATTCCATGTAAATTAGAACCAGGAAATAGGAATCCCATCTGTTAATTCAATTTGGAATTCCAAAAACTTTTTGAGAGGTTTCTCATAGGCTTGTTTCAAAGCAGTAATAAGACTAAAGGTTTGGTCCTAGTCCTTACCAGTAAAAAATATTGTAATTCTACTAGTTCTAAAGAAGATACACCAATTTGTACTGTCAGAGGATCAGGTCCAGATATATGCAAGCTCTAGGTGTTCTGATTCCCACCCATCCTTCTCCTATCTTTTTTTTGTCCTGCTAAACTTTGCTCAGAAAACRACCTTGCGAACAGCTACTCCTTCCACTGTTAACCCTCTGACCTTCTAAACTAACATCCTTTGCTCTTTCTCATTCAAAAGGTTTCTGGGTCTTATTAACTAAACAGGCCAAGTGACCGTTCCCAACTGAAACCAGAGTCTCTGACAAGGAGGTTATTGTTTTTCAGGCTTCCTCCTTAGTACTAGATCTGCAGATTTCAGACTGAAAAGGAATAATGCAGACATTCTTTGTCTAAACATTATCTGGAAAGCATCAAGATAACTTGAGCCACTTCCTCATCATTTAAGATTTGAGGGGTCATCTCCAGGGATCTTTGTGATTAGGGTCACAATTTCCAAACTTGGATGCTGAAAATTGCACTGAGATGACTAGCTGAAAGCAATCAAATTTGGACAGTATGAGCAAAATTTTGAACAGGAAAATGCTGTATTTGGGCTTCTAAATTTATAGCTTAGAATCTACATGATTTTCAAAAGTGCTTATAAGTTGGTATAAGTACCTATCTTTTAAAATTATTTCCTTTATCTTTAGGCAAGACATAACAAGTTTGACGTTCTAAATGGTTGTGCAGAATCAGGGATCTTTGTATAATACTCCATGGAAAAGCAGAAATTYTGGCCGAAAATGGGGACATATTGCTAGGGCCTTCAGTCCCTTAGGAACAGCACAATTAACATTCATGCAACCCTTTAGAGCAAAGGAGGCACTTTCCACAGAATTACTCTCATTTTTCTCAAGAGAGTCCATTTAAAATCTAAGAATCTCCACTTCGTATGTCTTAAGGATAATGGTAGTTCACCCAACACTGTAAGGAGGCTGCAATTTCTCCCATCAGAACCACGTAGTGCAGAGCATGTTTCACATCATTGCACCTACATGTAGCTCTTCCATTGGTGTCATAGATGCAGTCTTACTTGGGCAATCCCCTATATGCATCTTACATCAGTGAAGTTAAGAGGAGAAATACGAGGGAAAGGCAAGATGTTATGTGAAGGGGAGTAATTTCAAGAAACTACCCCTGAAAAGAGRGGTTGGTGAGATATTACAACTGAATTTTGGGAGGGTAAATTTTTTGTAAGAGTTGACACGAAAACAATATAAGGTTATTATATTGCCACAGTATTAAAGGAGAATTTGTAAACTTTAACCTTGGTTGTGCTGATATAATCTCTCTAATTTGCAGAATGGAGAGGACAGAGAAGGGCGCCACAGTGAAGCTGCACAGATGCAAATCCATGAACGGAGTCCGGAGCAAAATTTCTGATTAAAATGTTCAAAATATCCTAAATCATCTGTAAATCATTTATACTGCTAGGTTATTTAGGTTCTTAAGTAATTCAGWTTCTTCCAAACATTTCCCTTTTTATTATAATGTACCACCGATTCATTTTGCAAAAAGCTGCAGCATCTTCCCACTTCATAAATGTAAATGCAATCCCAAACAGCAGATTTCAGAGCAGTAAGCTAAGCTCTTCCCTTTTACCAGTAATTGCTGTGGGTCACTGATTAACAAGCACTCTCCTCATCTGAACTCAATTTCTGCTGACAGAGTGTCAGATGGCTATAGCTTTCCAGGCCATACAAGAAATTCTCCTCTTAAAACAGAAATAAATTTTTGAATGTTACTGTCTGTTTGATCATTTAGAGCTAAAGTTTAAAAAAGGAGAATTGGCATTATAYGAACATCTTAAAGGCAATTCTAAGTCTACACGGAGAAAATAATTCAACAGTTCCATGCAAACAGCCAACTTATGTCATAAAAGAGCCTGTGAATGTAGACAAAACTAACCTTTAACTGTGCACTATTGTTCAATATTTGTATTAAAAAGCCTTCTCAAGATTAGCTCCCTATTATGCCAGTTGCTATACAAAGAAGTAATTCTTTCTACTTTCTCCCATTCAGAAATAATTACAAATGATATTTTCTTGGCAGAAACAAATCAATGTATATATCTAGGATCCAGAATGTTGAATCTCTGCTAAAATGAAGGCTACAAGCCTAAGCAGAATTTATGGAGCAAAATGGAGCCCCTATGTCAGAGACATGACCTCAGATGATCACAGCTGCAAAGGAGGAAATTGTAGTAGATTGAGTAATTCTGATTTTACCTAAAGAGTTATGACAGAAAGCCATTAGACTGAATGTATCTTCCTTTCTGGAACAAGAGAGGTTCGGACGATACTGCCATTGACTTTGAATGGACTCTGATGCTTTGTTTTGCTTCTGAAGTCCCATGGTCTAAATTTATTGCTGCTAGAGCAGTACTAATGAAAAGAAAAAACTTAGCTTGACCAGCTGGGAGAGACAGTTTATTAACGGATGCTGCTTTCCTGAACAAAGACATKTTTCACCATTAGAAGCAAGATGACTGGGAAGGCTTTCTAAGACTTAAAACAAGAGGGAAAGGTTAGTAAATATCAAGGCAACTTGACCATACTCAGGAGTTTATTGTGCTCCAGATATCTAAACTCACTGCCTTGCAAGAATAAAACAACTGTGGTTGAGAAATTCCTTTTCAAAGACTCTATGGCCAGTTTATCGCCACAAGGCAGCAGAAGGAAAAACTGTGCAATCAATGATCTCCTAAGAGGAAAGGTTCTGGAAGAAATATATCTGAGGACTTGATATACTATGGGCTTGAGGAGACTGTGGCTTAGGCATCAGTGTCTAGCTATTTGACTACAGGATACTAGATACYGCTGCCTCCAGGTACCAGATATGGGAGCTGCACCTGTAAGTGAGACACTCAGAGGCTGAAACATTGACCGACAGAGGGAGGCAAGAACTGCGTGGGATTCAGCACTTTGGTTCAGTCACAAAGGACCTGGGTTCTCAAAGCAAGAGGCACAAAGCCAGATACTGATATCATCTACAATTATTTTTGTCCACTGTTATTCAAGTGAGAGCTTTGCTGGTGCAAAAGAACACCTCACTGCTTATGGTTTTAAGGTATCACAGTTCCAGAAACAATATTTGCCTTTGGGAAATGGATTAAGCATAACTGCCTAACAACGAAACATTCACTTTAACTCATTACAACAATTACAGATGCTAGAAATATGAGATCCACCATCCCTTTTAAGGTGAACAGTATAAAAGCTCTTGGCTTGCTGCTGCTAACTTAACTCTGCATTCTACTGATTTATTTCTTGCTTCAGCAAGATACTGCCTGTAGCTGCAGAATATACTTTCACAATAATCCCTAATGCATTTCCCATGTTTTCACGCTAATGACTGTGACAGCCTGGTTTGCCGCTGGCTAAAGGTTTCAAATTCTGTTTTATCTGACAGTTCTAAAGGGCCTGGTTTACCACATTCACATGCACTAAGTAGCATGACACACGCCGTATACAGTGTAATACAGACCAAAGTGCTAGTCACTTTTGGGACTAGTTGGGAGAAACTCCACAAATATATGTCATGTATTACTGGCTTGAGCCATTATCTCACACATCTGAAACAACTCACATAACCAGTTCAGCTGGTGCACATTTCAGATGGAGTTCCCAACCTTGCAACAGCTGGGACAGGGCAAAAAAATGAAGCATCTGAGCAGTCATACTGTACATCCTGGCTGAGAGAACCGGTCAGTACAGCTAGCTCTCAGACGCTATTCCTTTCTATGGACCCTGTGACATTAACTGTACTCAGCAAGAAGAGTAGGGGGGCTACAACGTTAAATAAAACACAAACTTACAATAATCAGGAAAAGGAAGACAGGAGTGGAAAGGTTGAGTGACACTCAAAATACAAATAGACAGCTGACTGTCTAGGTGGGCTAATATTGGATGAGTACCAGGCAGATGCTTCCTGAAGGCAGTGACAGTGCTTAGCAAAAATCAGAAGTCCTTAGTATCCTGCAGAACTCATAACTTTATTTCTGCTCAGACCTGGCTTTTCCCAATATACCCATCAGCAAGCTGGGAATAAAGATCTGCACCACAGTCTCACAATTCTGAAAGCGTATCCAAGTGGAATGTGAGCAGTGTGTAAAGGCAGCTAGAGCTCACATTGCCCTAAATAAGTGCACGACAGCCCCGACTATTGCATCTAGAAGGCTGCTTGCTGCTGCTTGTTTCAGCCCAGTAGTAGCACATCAACACACTGGTTTCAGATTAGATTAAAACCTTTCATCTCCTGGCCTTGGGCATTGACAGCAATAGGAAGTAGGAGGTCATTTATTCATTGTATCACTGCCTGCTTTGGAGTTACTGTGTTCGATTCGACTCTTCACAGTCTCTAGACACCATGTGGTGGTGTAGCAGATGAGAATATAGGGGTAAGCACTCTGTGCATGTGTATAAAGTTGATGGGAGTACTGGAAACATTTATTTCACAAAACTGTCAGGCATACAAACCAACATATTTGAACAGTTTTTAAATTCTTGGCATTTCCTCCACTGTAATTGGGGGAGAAAGAAATAATCAATATTTGGAATTATATTGGAAGACTATAAAGAAAAAAAMCCACTTCTAACCTACAACATGAAGAGAAAGGTACTACAGAAGTCTACTGTTTTACTGACACTCTATTTATGTTGCAAGCCAGAAGAAGTGATTTTTGTCTATATTCTTTTGATAAAATATCACTTTTCCTTTTATACCTTTACTAAAGCTACCAGATAGGAAACAAAAATCTAAAAAGGGAAATGTTTGCAAAGCCACGGACCTGCAGGAGGACTCAGGAATAGGTGCACCTACTTCTGTTTTAAACTAATTGCTTTAAATTAATTTGGTTTTCTACCAGCTGCATCTTACCAGGGCGCATATTTACAGTGACAGTATTTGTTAAAGAGAGGTCACACTTTTAAATGAGATGCCAGACTTGGAATTTAATAAAGAATAGGAATTTGGAAATCAAGTCTACACAGTCCTTGTGATAGCCCTATCTTCACAGGAAGCACATTAACAGAATGTCAGAATGTTACTGTGTCAGGCAAGAAGAGAAAATAAAAAAGAGACTATGGTACTTTCACACTTCCAGAGGAACCCCAGCAGTACAGAGCACTGTGCAGGCAATGTGGCAGAAACAAAGATTTCCATTTCCATTTCCAGGTGCTAATACGTTTGCTGCTCCAGGAAATTGTGAAGATTAGCTCCTAGCAGAACAGACATGCCAGTATACCGATATCTAATAACTTTGCCATTCACAAAGCACAAAAGAATGCTTCTTTCATGTATATATATATCTATGCTTTTGTATACAGCACTTCCTCATTACCTTTTCCTAATAAAGAGAACTGTGCAGTCCTACAGCTGGAATAATAATACTTTATCTATGAGACTGTGATTTCAGTGTTAGGCAAGCTTTTATAAAAGCTGGTGTTTTATTTGGAACATTGTGAAAATTGAGCAATTTGGCATCACTTTCATTAAATGAATGTCACTTTCATAAATAAAAACATACTTCTCTACCTGCTTAGAAAGGTACCCTTTAGTGAATGAACTCTTAATGCAATTGAAAATGAGAGTCTATACTAAAAGGGAAAGAATAAAAACAAGCAGCTAATCAGTTATTTGTACTACTTTCAGAGTTTAAGAAGTCTTTTTACGTCATGGATACTACAATCACCATTTTTTTCATCTTATCCCCTCTTCAAAACACATTTTAATTATTTCCAAGTTTTGAATTATTATCTACTCCGAATTAGTGCTAACTTTCTAATTCAACATAGTACAAACAGAAACAGAACTTTATCCACTGTACAAATACAGGAACAATCATACAAAGAAGCAGCAGTCTTCCTCATGCATGGTCTCATGACGATAAATTCCAACCTCTTTCCTAAGGCCTAAATCTTGTCTCAAAAGGAGTTGTTTTGTTCAGTGAAGCTGTTAACTCCAGTCATCTCTCAGTGATTGTATGACTCTCTGTGGCTACAAGAGCTACTTCTAATTTATTTAATGACACTTAATTAAGTGCTCATTAATACTCACTCTTACAGAGTTTGATTATTACCAAGAATGACTACTATTGCCTGCCAAGAGGGTAGCCCTGAGCACAGGGAGATCAAAGATTAATAAATCAGCTTATTGGTCCAGCAATACTATTTATAGTTCTACCTATACCTGCCTCTGAAAGCGCTCTAAAAAGCAAATGGTGCAGAACAGTAGTTCTCATTATACCTCAGCTTATTTAATTATGTTAGTTATCCATAACTTTCTTACTCTAGTTATTACAAAACAGGAGTTGATGGAGGTTACGGCACTCAAGGCATTTATCCACTGGCATCTATTTACTTTATAATGCATGTTAACATGTTGATACATCCGTTCTTGTTACTTTACTATTTCAGAGGATACTGATTTTGAAACTAGTC
The DNA here is from genome assembly GCF_003343005.1 of Rhea americana. Classification (NCBI taxonomy): domain Eukaryota; kingdom Metazoa; phylum Chordata; class Aves; order Rheiformes; family Rheidae; genus Rhea; species Rhea americana. The sequence goes on from NW_028186149.1 coordinate 449,230, forward strand.
CAATGATTTCATCTGGAGATTATCTTTTGTATAATAATAGCTCAGAACAGATTTCCCTACCTGGTTGTATGCCATCTCTCAAGTATGCCCATTGAAACCAAATAGGCTATCCAAGAATAATATACTATTGCATGTGAAATAGAGAAGCAAACTGCAGCCCACAATTGCTATCATTATTATTGCAGAACCTATTACACTTAGTGACAGATGATAAGATGGCCAGAGCTCTTAGCTACGAACGGTCTTGAGAGCAAAAACAAGCAGCTTACATTTAACGTGATAAAGAAAGGAGGCCAAGTGAGACTGCGCAGATGAGTCAGGAGAATAGTTACTGCAACAGCATTCTGGAGAGAGCTATCTGAGCCGTCAAGGCAGGGTACTCCTAAGAATATTGTAACAGCAGAGACTCAGGACCCAGAATGAAAATTGTAACGCTGTGGCTATCATACCGTAGAGATGTTATGATTATAAACACAAATCTCTAGAGACAGGTGTTGTGTAATAATGTAGAAATGGGGCAAGTCAAAAGTGGAGCCCAAGTGTGAGAAAGAGACTTGAGTAACACACTGAACAATGATGCTTTCCTCAGTGATTGGGAAATAATACCAAAAAGTGTGTATATGGCAGAAGGAAGGGGGCAGGGTATAGAGGAGACAACAAGCTCTTTTTAGCTAGGTTGAACTTCAGCCAACTGTGAGGTCTTCATGAAGAAAGGTAGACGTAGAAGATATTAGAGCACAGTGATTCCAAATGAAATTGCATGAGGAAATGACATTATTCAGAAATAACGCAAAATTAGTGAGAATGAGAGAAGAAGGATTTACTACAGCAAATATATTTTAATAATTATAAACTATTACTCTTTTTACAAGGTCAGTTCTACCTGCAAATAGAACTGAACTACAGCTATATGCAGGATATATTTTCTTTGAAACAACAAGGAGTCAGAAATGCCAAAGTGACAGTTGCCTCTACCACACACAAAGAGATGAATTCTTTTCTCTGGTCCTCAGCAGAGAAATATGCAGCTGTCTGCTAGGATGGAGTCCTTGGGTTAGTGCTGAACTCTCAAGTTTGTTCTTCCTTCTGTAGCTCCGCTATATGTTTRGAGTTTAATTTTCTGCAAAGCTTGTCCTTGTGATGTAGATCTTTTTATACTCCATATGAATTAATTATCACACATAAAGTAATAGGGATCTTTTACAGCATGCAACTGGAAGCGAATTTTGCATTTCTGGGCTTCTGATACTTGTGTTTATAATCATAACAATTTTGTAAGGAAAGATGCACCTACATCCCCAAATATTATGCCTACAGCATTAAATTATCTAGGCTCATTATTTTTCTATTTGAATGAGCTGCAAATATATTAACATTCTAAACACCTTAACACCTTATCAGAGACAAGTATGTCTCTGATCATAACTCATTATGCAGTGTATGTGCCAGAATATGGAACACAGATCTTGTTTTCATCAGAAGTGGGGACTATATCAACTCCTAAAAGAAAGGTAATAACTGTTCTTGCAAGGATTTGGCCATGATGTTAAAAAGATTTGTTGTCTTGACTGGACTTCCTTAAAGCAGGACCATCTAGCAAACCCTAGGATTTCCCACCTTGTTTTTTAGGCAATTACCTAAAAGGGTGCTGGTGGAGATTCTAGAAAGAGGGGTGATCAGGATCCCCAGCCATGATGCAAGAAGCAGCATCAATTCATGAAAAGCAAGCCGCAGCAATGTAATGGGTATCTCAGATTTCCCCGCCCATCTTTCCCTACGCTTACAGACTGCCTTCCAGATCTGCTCTACCAAACAAAACATAGCCCAATTAGGTTTTCAGTAGTTTGCTGAAAAGTCGGTCACTGAAGCACTTGAAAGGATCTGAGACTATGTTTTCCGAGAGATTTCAATCCTTCAAGGGCAGAGCCTCTCTTTGCTGCTTCCCACTTCCCTCTTGGAAACACAAACACTTGGGGAACTGTCACATTTGATTTTGTTACCATGCTCTAATGTACTGTGACTTAAAAGCGACCCAATTCATATTTTAAAAAAAATAACAGCAACAACAACAGTTCAGGCAGACAACAATGCAAAGACAGGAAAGCAAAGGAGATTTCCTTTACTCATCAGCGAGATAAGATTTTCTTTAAGGAGCTAAGCACTATAAAATCCTCACAGTCAAGTTCACTCTGTTAACAATAGGATATTATCCATTTGCTTTAGGAGGACTCTAGGTCCCAAATTCAAGATATTGCTTACTGAAGACAATCCAAATCCTTTTGCTTTCAATCAGTCTTTCTAAGGCAAAACCTCCACTGGCACTTACGACTGTCGATCAGCATCATTTTAAATTAGCACCTTATCRTCAGTTGTTATAACAAATTTCAATTAACAATGTAATGAATCCAGAAACTCCATATCTCTGCAAGAAAGGAGTGGTTCTTGCTACCAGGGATAATTCAGAGAAACTTTCTGTGATTTACATAGAAGTCTTTTACAGAACTGCAGCACCAGAGGAGAAGTGGGTACACATGCAACAGGCGCTGCCCTGAGGAAAAAGAGCCAGACAGGTTCATCACTCTTCCAGATTAAGGATCGGGAGGAAGCTGATTAGATTCTAGCTATCCAGGACTGAAAGCTCCAAAGTCTGTCAGACTGCAGCTCACATTGCTAAGCCTCCTTTAGCTTTTGTGCGTTACTCTCCCAGCAAATGCTTTCTCTTGGGCATTACTCAGTTCCTCAGAAGCCAAAACCTGGCACAGGAGCCAGTTTACAGAAACAAGATATGACAGGTCCTTGATTCTTACACTAGAAATCTGTCATTTGTTTTTCTTCACATTGTAAATTATTCCAATTCTAAACACATGTTGGAAAAGCTCCTTTTCAAAATCTAAAACTGCTGCAGAGGATCATGTGCCAACATTCAGACCACCCAGCTATGAAGCCGAATTTCCCATTCTCTCTTCTGATCCTTGATAGAGCACCTTTTATACTGAAAAGTGACACTTGTCAGAGTGGGCCCCCAAAGCCCTAGTATCTTCTGCCAAAATGCATGGAGACTCCACTAGGAGCATCCCCAATTCAGGAACTGAAAAATCTGGCCAAGCTAAAACATCAGACTTTGAAGCAATCTCCTTAAAAATTCTTCAGGCTTTGAACAACCACTTTCACTAAGAAGATGGGAGATGGCTTTTATTACCTTCAGCTCTTGTCATTAAGGCTCAGAGTGAGCAAAATACTTAAGCATCATACTTCAAAATGCTTTTACTTCAGTGCTTATGTACTTCGCTCATGCCTAAATTCTCTGCTGAATCAGGACCTGAGCACACCTGTATGTACTTGCTCAATTTGTGCAAAAAAAAAGCAAAATAAACTCCTCTACCTTTTGGGCATTCTTATAAAATGTCCATTTATAATGGCAAACCAAAAAGGATCACTTCTGTCTCTGCTCTTATTCAGTACTGAGCTACTGAGTTAAAACTGTAGCTCTCTGCTTTCTAAGACTGTTCATGTGGGCAAGAACTAGGCCTGTATTTGTCTATTTGCACTAGACTAGTCAATGCTGTGCTGACCAATACACAAACATTTTTTCTACAACCTTGTTTGGTGTAAAAACTTCTACAATACATCTTTTACTATAAAACTACCAGTTACAGAGGTGTACCACTCCCATACTCTATTGCTTGATTTTCCCCAGTTATATCCAGTGACGTAAGTCAAACCTGAAACATCCCAGACATTTATATGGTGACTGTAGCATGTCAAACACTAAGCTGCTAAATCCTTGCCAGGAACCAACATCCAAATCAAGACCAGTAAATGAGATCTACTGCTTTACTGTACTTCWCTAAATTTCATGGTATACTGCAAGGGCCTTAAAGCTCGCTCTTCGTGCCTGACCTCAGAAGTTTCTGGGTCAGCGGGCGCTGGTTTTCATGCAGGATCAGCTCTGGCCTGATCGTTCTGACAACCTGCTCTTTGGTCTCCCCAGGTGTCATTACAGAAACAGTGTGCACGATTTCCCTCCATTAGGAAGCATCAAGAGCTGTAGCTAACTGTGTCACAAATGCAAATACAGCTCAGTAGAGCTGCATAAACTCATCATTCTCTCTTTCAGATAAATGCAGAAGGCACTACTTCCTGTGCAGTGCACAAGCCACTTCACTAACACTTGCCAAACATCATGTGATGAACACATTTAAGGGCTCCTCACCATTAGTCTCCTCTAAATCTACTCTTCAAATAGCAAATGCAATAGGGCCAAGATATCACAGGGGAAATGGCACAATTAGCATTTTCAGTYCACCATTCTCTGCAAGAAAGCCTTTCCTCAGGAGTTTTCCAGCAGTTTTGTTAACTTCTAAGTCCCATTCAGGAGGAACACTAACATTTTAGAGTGCATTTCCAAGGTATCAGACTTCAAGAGTATGTTATCCAAAGTTCAGGGTTCCTGGCATCATCTCACAAATTAATTCAAATGTTACAGTTCCTAAAGGATAGGTTTTCCAACCAGGGAAAATTCAGAAAACTGAAGCTTGCCTGGGGATCAGTGAGTCCAAACTTCAGTGCACTGATCTGTGCTGTTGGCAACAATACTCCAGTAACAGAGGTTGATCTGAAGTTCACAGAAAAAAAAAAGGAGACTTTAACCTCTGCCTTTTTGTTTCTGTATCTCATCTAGAAAGCTTGGGACCTGGATGATGATGACCTCATGTACAACATCTATGATTTCCTCACAGCATGCTTCTGCTTATCTCACCAACACATCACTAACCACAGGTTGTCCAAACAGGCAAAAATATCACTTCATTAGAAGTCGGGAATATTTTTTGTTGTATGCAACACACATCATTGGTATAATGTCAAATGTGAGTGAAACAGTCATTATGGGAAATCACAACAGCAGGGGAAAGTGCATAGCATGTAATATGAGGTATTTGTGGAAGTGATTCAAGCGCTTGAACACATGCTCAGGACCTGGTAAAATCAATGAGATGTAAGCATAAGCTTTTGCTGTGCAGGAATAGTATGTTGAATCACCACTGTAAAATGGGCTTCCACAGCCAGCAAACGATACAAGATTTAACAAACTTATTGTATGATTTGATTCAAGCATCTCATCCAGAGGTAGCTGAACGTAGTATCTGATATGCCAAGCTTAGCTCTCCTCCCTCTGACTTCCATGGAAGCCAGAACACGCAGAGAGCGCTCTGGCATTTATCCTCCAGCACAGCTCTCCGTGTAAGATTAATCCTGTCAATTTGATTCACAAGGATTTGTGAGCCAGATAAGCAAGCTGAAGAAGAATAAGCCCTTCTCACAAGGAGACAAGGACACCAAAGAGGTTGCCCAACAAAGTCATCAAAGCAAACAGCATGAATGAGACAGTGTTGATGGAGACAGAAGTGGCATTGAAGGCTGCAATAACAAAGCAAGGCAGTAACATGAAGATAAGTGGCAAAGCAATTGGCTGGTTGACCCAAATGTGTGTCCATATAGTTGGCATGCTAGCAACCCATACAAATGGATACTAGGCGTTGAAGCATTCAACTGTCTATTTATGTAAATATACTCTAGATGGTGACACAAAAATACATAGGAACAAACACTCACTAAATACAACTAGAGGCTTCTGATAGGGTCTGTGCTAATTATTACAAACTTTCTTTGCACCTGTTGCCAATGAATGAAGGGTACTAACTGAGTTTCCTCACTATTCATTCTCAAAAGCTAAAGATTCCATACCATCAGGTCAGTTGCTGGTCATCTACTCTAAAAAAAAAAAAAAAAAAAAAAAGGCTAAAAGCCAATTTAAGCAGCTAACCAGTTTGTCACTTTATAAAGAGAATCCCTAGGTAGCATAAAACTAGTAATACACTTATACTGGGGCAAACAACATATCCAGAAACTGGAACCATTTTGCCTTCATTCTACCATTGCTGGATTGTGAGCAGCTTGGTCAGGCAGACAGTGTCCTACAGTAGCTGGAGGAAACTCTTTCCCTTCTCCCTGTCCCCCAATCCAGTGTCCCGTTCAAACATTCGTCTGCAGAGATCAGAAAAAAAGATGTTTTCTCTTGTCTTCCTTGCCATTATCTATCATAACTTCACATGACCCATATGCAAGCAAAAGAACTAACATTCTCGGTAAAAAAAGCGCAAGATCCCTGATGCCTTTGTTCTCTACCATTTTGAGAACAGCATCCTACTTTGTACTTGTGTTGACAGCAGGCATTCATTGACACTTGTGAATTAACTAGTATTTGGGTGATGTTTGACATAGAAAAGCCTACCAATACGTACGTGTTGGAGCATGCACATGTGAAAAACTACAGAATCAGACATGGATACCAAACTAAAAAGGGCACAATCAGGCCTAGAATAGTTGCTTAGAATACGTGATCATTATTTGGTTGCCTGAGCAAACTAGAGTTTAGTTGAGAACTAAACAGTTTACTATTAACTGAGTATCAACGCTGTTTTCCTAGAACTCAAATATTACAGGACTTCAGTTTTGGTGTGTAAGGTCATAAACAAGGTTGTCATCGATTCTCATATAAATCTGGAAACATAACAGCAAAAGATGTATATAAATTTTGGTAAAAGATRTAAGATTCATCATACTGAGAGAAAAGTTTTACTATTAGATTTGATGTATGAGTCGAAACTTTGTGCCTTCTAAAAGCAAGTCCCAACCACATCCATGACATTTTAAAGTGCCTTATTCCAATCCCAGCAAATGAGCACCAGATTTTTTTTTATCGTACTTGCATTCTAGGTTCATAAGAAAGCCTAAGAAACTCTCTCTGACCCACCTCTACCCTGAAGAGAAGCTGCAAGAGATAACAAAATCCACAATAAAAAAATAATAATTCTGATTAAATGAAGCAAGTAACTGAGAGAAAAGAAGAACTGAAATCTTTCTTCAAGGAGAAAGAGAAGACAGGATGAAAACAATGCCTGGGTTCAGTCATCACCAACCACAGACCAACTGTTGGAAAGTCTCTCACAAAGAAGAACAATGTCCTTTGCTTTGTTTTGATTCCTTCCAAAGCCATTGTGCTCTGAAAGACTCCTCTTGATCTATAAACGCCATAAACAGAAGATTAAAAGGCCTGTAACTATGTCTGACCATTTTGGCTTCTCTGAAGGCTGCGGTGGGGACGGGTGTGGAGGTTGCTTCCATGGAGGAGGGAGCCTAGTTTTTAGGATGTATTTGTTAAATTAAGTGTTCTATTTTCTTCTTTTCTTTGGAGAAGAAGCTGTTCCTTCACTCCAATCTTGATGCCCACTTCATCCATTCTGATGGAAAGGTCTCTCCAAGCCAACCTTTCCTCTAACCAGCACCCCACAAAGACACCTTGGAGCGGACCTGCAGAGTGCCAGAAAAAGCTTTATTCTTGCAAGTGCTAGGTATTATTTTTATTCCCATTAGGCTCAGTTTCTGGCAGTTTTGATTTTTTTTCCATTTCTGTCCGTCTCAAGAATTTCTCACTGCCTGTTAAGTGAATACATAGAAAGAAATGCTTGCTTCCTGCCTAGAGAAGCAATTCAATATTTAAGTGTAAGCTTAAAGCAATGCCAATGAAATATCCCACTGAATTAGAGCATAGCCCAAGAGGCTGAGAAACGGGTGCCATTCCTGGATCTGCCACTGACTAAACTGGTCACCTTTCCTCCTTAAGCTTCAGATTTCATCCATCTGTGAAGTGGGATGATGATCCTTCCTTAACTCACAGGGCAAGTATGTGTCATTAATATTTGGACCTGGTTTCAGATTCTTGAAGAACAGCTTTTCTATTATATCATTTTCCTGTTTCGGACAGCACTTGGACTAAAGATGTGAGAACAGTTCTAATTCTATACCCTATGAAGTCTGTGATGGCTGGGTGTTGTGCTGTCACCTGAAATACGCAGTGCTTTTAGCCTTTACAGTGGATGTTGTGAAAAATAAGACAAGAGATTGCTTCAAAACAAAAGCCTTAATTTGAACCTCTGTGAACTTCAGAAAAGTTTATATTTGATTCTACATCCAAATTTGTCTGCTTGGGAGCATCGAGGGCAAACCTTTCAGTGTAAGAGCCTATGAAATTGAATGGAAAAGGAAGAAAGGGCAAAACTGCAAATGAAAGAGAAAAAAAATGCGACAAATAGGAACAAAGAGAAGCAGAAAGATCAAGCATGTATGCGAGCAACTGGACTCATTTCAGAAGTGGAACTGTATTAGGCTCTGGTTTTCCGAGGCGCTTGCTTTTGTCTCTACTACAAATACGATACAAATATGATACAGTGCTGATGTGCATTATACATGCCTAAACACTTTCAGAGAAAGCACACATGTTCTCTCTACAACTTTCTTCCAGGAACTCGATGAAGGGGACGGATACCCCTGAAATGAATGAGAAAATRGCCCAATTGTCATTCCAATTCATTCCCAGGATCACAGTCCCTTAACAGTTTCCTAGGGGCACTAGGAAATGCATCAGGCAGTCGCATCAGGTAGCTTCAGCAGAGGATCTTTCCTGACACAACTGTTCAGAGTCTCTGACCAGAGAAGGGCTCACAATGATTAATGTCTCACTGTGAAGGCCAAGCCTTTGCTACCAGAGAGGTGGTGATTATCTTGATGCTGCTGCCCCACAATGGCAGGTGGTATAAATCCACACACTGACACCAAGCTCAGTGTTCAGGAACCCTGTTATTGCAGCACCTGCATGTGCTACAGTTTCTGTGACAGAAACTGTACACAGACCCTGAAGATAGAAAATCAAACCTGAAATTAATAGACCAGCCCTGAAAGGGCCCTACCACTGAATCCAGCTCAGTCTCTGCAGTTACAGCCACGTCATAGTCTCTTTCCTGAACTGACCATGTTGTTCCATCCTGCTGACCACAGGATCATGTGTACATGTCTTCTCTGTACATATACCCACTTCTACATACACCACAATTTCAAATTATGCTGTCATTTTCTTCAAATCCAGCTAGCAGATTATTAGTTAGTATGGAGGAGAGAAAGAAGTTGACATGTCTGACAACATTTGAATGCTGTCATGTTCACTTAACTGCAGGGCTGAAGCTCCTAATTATTTAGCTATACTGTTTAATGGAAGCCTCGGGTGTCTTCAAGACCTTAGTAAATCAAGGCTTTTGCTTCTGCTTTGCATTTGCTYCTGAAACAGGCTGAACAGATGCTGAATTGCGAATGCTGATTCTAAATTGTAATTGCAAAGGCTGGGTACAACAGCAGTTATCCTATTATTTTGTTTGCTCTCTATTTGCCCTCTGCAACTGAGCTCTTGGCTGGGGGTGGCCTTTTGTGATGTTTGTGTGTCACAGCAAAGAAAAGTCTTGACCTAGATCACTTCTATATGCTACCACAATATCAATGTGATTGCAATACTTTTAAATACATCAGGTTTTTCTCTTATAACATCATTTTTTAAACCGACATTGAAACACATGCACATTCATAAAGTATTATTCTGATTAGAGTTGAAATATCCATATAGATACAAAGAATGCAGTGCTCCAGAACAAGGACAGACACACAGAAACATGCTCTCAATAACCATTCCAAGGAGACAGTTTATCTACAAATCAAACACACGGCATGCTTTGCTCCAGAGCATCCTCTTTGACGCACTAAAGCAGCATCTAACCAGCTTTTATTCTAACAAAAGCTTTTCACTTGTCATAAAAGATGTAGGAAATAACCCACAAGCTCACCCTGCATGTTCAGGAGAACAGTAACAACTTCTTTCCATGAAGAGCTAAGGTGTCCTGTGTGCAAAGCAAATACCAGTGTATGGGAAAACTCTGCATGATGTGAAAATTCTGGAAGGATTAGAAGCACTTGTGACTCTCCAAGATTCTATTACAATTCTGCGTGCACAATTGCAAAATTGAATCCTGGCGATTTGAGCAAAAGGTGAAAGTAGTATATTTTAACTAGAGATTTAAGAGGAATTATTTGTAGGAGAATTCTGGTAAGAAACAAAAATACAATCAATTCTCTAACTTTCGTAATAATGCTTACCTATCATCACTGGGCAGAAAATGAGCATTTTTGAGATTCAGTATATTAAAGCTGTATGCCTTAAAAGCCTCTCAAAGCTCAATCTAAATAATCAGAGAACCAAGGATTCTGTAATTACACACAAGAGTTTTGCCCAGATTTACATTCTTTACTGCAGCATTGCATTAAGACACWTTCAGAATTCCTGGGATTTTGTTACTTCATTTACTCAGACAAACTCTATTGATTCCAATGATCTTTGTGTACACATAAAGACTGATTAAAAGCTGTGAAAGGCCACTGATCTTTAATTTAATTAATTTAGTAAATCTGATTTGTTTTTCCAAGCTTCAATTCTGAAAATTTTTCGAGTTCTAACTCAAGCAGAGGAAGTGAATAAAACTTGGAAAAAYTAAGCTTCCTAGAAAAAAAAAGTCATACCTTTTTTTTTAATAGATGATTAGTAGGGAACTTCCCTGTCACTCCAGTGAAGTTAAAGAAGCCTTCAGTGCTCTGGCTGGAGAAAAGGGCAGTAACTCTCAGCTTCCACTGCAACTCCCGGGGTCCTTGGGAGTCAGTTGCTGATAGAGAAAGCGACCCAACAGCCGAAGGTGAGAGGTGGCTTCAGCGCTCAACCTTCCCTGCCTGGTTGCCATTCCTTGTCTGCACCTTTGCCAAGAGGCCAGGTGCGGTTTTCAGTCAGTACCCGCTGAGGTGGCAGACAGAAATGCCTTCCTGAGTCCTTCAGCTTTTCTGCAGTTTAAATTATTTCTGCCATCACGACATCAATGGGTATTATCATTATTTGATAACCAAAGGATGCTAACTCTCTTTGGGCAACTACAGCTGCCGTGACTAGTCCTTTGCCCCGAGGAGCTCACCGTCTGCGAGGAAGGTCTGGGAACAGTCACAGCCGGGCCCAAGCAGCTGAACGTGGCGCCGCTGGCAGCCCGGCTCTCCCTGACGCGCCCTGAGGAGAGCAGCGGGGACGCGGCAGCCTGGCCGTGAGGGCCTGCCGCCGCCCCGGGGCTTGCGGGGCTTGCGGGGGCGCCGGGGGCAGCCAGCCCCGGGCGCTAACGAGGCTGCCTCAGCCGCAGGAGCCGCCGTCGCTGGCGGCTGAGCGGGAGCGGCGCGCGCGGGAGCGGGGCGCATGCTGCCGCCGCGGCCGTTAGGACCGTTACGGCCGATGGGACCGTTAGGACCGTTAGGCCGGAGGGAGCCTCCTTCACCACACGGCGGCGGTAGGGAGCGCTGCGCCGCGGGCGCCCTCTCTATGGTCGCGGCGGAGAGACGGGCGGGGGAGTGAGACGCTCTTGCCGTGCTCTCGGTGGTAGGAGCCGTCATCACGGCGCGACGGCGGAGAGGAGAGCGTCGCGGCCGGGACGGGTGGGCCGCCGCCGCGGGGAGGGTGAGGGGCGGCGGCGGGCCGGGGGCGCGGCGGGCGGCGGGCCGGGGGCGCGGCGGGCAGCTCTCGCGGTGCGAGCGCGGCTGGGTTTTTCCTTCAGGCCTTCTTTCTGAGCCTGCTGAGTGTTCTCCTTCCAGGGCGTTCCCGTTCGGGCTGATTCCGTGGCGACATGACCACACAGGTAGATAAAAATGTCGCGATGTTGGTTAAGCCAAACACCAGTGCGATGAGTTTTAGGCTGCTCGTGCATAATGCTAATTATTTTTTCTTTCCAGTACGGTATTCTCTTCAAGCAAGAACAAGGTGAGAAGACACATGTTGTAAATAATCCTGGCTTCCTTGGCTGATGTAAAATGACAGTGGGGTATATTTATGACACCTCCCGGGTTACGTTTCTGTTAAGTGTGAATAACTTTAGAATACTTATACTGTTTTTCAATAATAACCTTGGGGAAGAGGTTCCCACTTCACATGTTTCGAAACAATGAAATGGGTGACAAGGCTCCCAGAGCATCCGTAGGCCCAAAGAGCAAGGGGTTTATTGCCAACACTGTAATTTGCAATTTTACCATTACCAAAACCAAGTGACCTTTTTGGAGATTAGATTCTCACATATATCTATTTTTTTTTCTTGGGGAAAAGTCAGGTTCAGTCTAGGTGTTGTGACTAGGGTAATGTATTCTTGCTGTTACACATGTTATGGACTTAAGTGCAAAAGCTGCATGCTTTTCTGACTGGTAAGTCCAGTGCTGATACTCTAAAGCTTTCATCCGTAAAGGATATAACTATAGTTACAGTGCGGGTGTTTGTGCTAGAAATGTTAAGATGATAAAAATGGACAAATGGCTAACTTCCTAGTATAATTTGAATTTTGTGCTCTTCTCTTTTTCTGGGGACAAGGGTGGTGCTTTTTAATGAAGAACTTCAAGATGTGATAGAGCTTCCTGTTGGGATTAAATACCATAAAAACCTGAGCTTTAAAAGTGTTTAAGTCTGTCATGCAGGATGATTCTGGTGTTCTCATCAGCTACTTCATTGTACTTCATTTGCCTAATGGCCACTGAACTACTTATAGACACTTGCAGCTACTTAACAAGACAGCATATGAAATAGTAGTGTAGAGCAGCTGTAAGAGAGAGAATAAGATAATAGTATGGGTAAGAGATTAATCAATATGAGTAATAGCTGCAAGTTAGCCTATATTGAAGTTTGCTTTATTTACGGTATGAGGAAATAAAATGATCAGAAAATGTTTAAGATTACAAGACGGAAATGAGTTGGGGCCTGCCATAGCCTGGCTTAGTTGTAAACTAGACAGTGGAGATGCAGTACAGTTGGTTAGTTGTTACTTTGTTAATTAGGTTAAAATACAGATTCTTGTATCAGACTGATAGTAAAAAAGGTTTCTGCATTAGGATGGTGTTTCTTGGGATTTCTATGCTCATTTGGAGGTTTCCATTTGCAGAATATTGCTACTGTATGTGCTTAGCAATTCTAGTCACAGACTCTGTATGTCTTTGCTTTAGRCCTACAGCTCTGTCATGTCGAGGTATCATTGTTCTATCTGCTGTGAATATTACACAGACCTTCTACCTGTAGCAAGAAGTAAAAACTGGTTATTATCTCTCATCAAAAGAAACTACCTAAGATTTAACTTTGATGTTTATGCTCTCTTTTAGCTCACGATGATGCCATCTGGTCAGTTGCCTGGGGAAAGAATAAAAAAGATGGTTCTGAAACGGTGATCTCTGGTTCTTTGGACGACCTAGTGAAAGTCTGGAAGTGGTAAGTGCAGTGTTCAGTATCAAACAGATAAACCAGTTTTAACCCTTGGAAATAGTCAGTATTGGAGATACAGCAGTCTTGATTTTCCATAGTCCACAAGGATATCAGCAGTTATGTACTGTGAAAAGGGCAGCGTGGCACACAGCTGCACTCTTGAGCAAGCTTGTTTCCACTAACACATGCTTTCTGTTGGTGTGGCCACTCTGATGTGCTTTAATTTTCGAGGAACACAATCTGTTTTGAAAATACATAAGAAATCTTACATGTCTTTTGCCAGAGAATGGCACAACTTGATGTGTTTCTAAGTCAAAGAATTAGATATGCAAGTTCTTAYAAGACTGTTAATATGTTGAGGTCATGTGTACTTTAAAAGGAATAGTGAAAATAGTGTAAACAGCAAATGTGACTTTTTTTTTTTTTACTAGAGATCCTCATACAAGTAACACTAAAGTGTGCTGTTGCAAAGAAATTGTTCTCTCTCTTCGTGGAAGAAATATTAAACATGTAGTTCACTTTAAGTACATGGGTAGCTATGTTGTGATACCATAAAAACGTTAGTTGTATTTTGTGCTTTGCTGGCAAATTAAGTTTGTTATGCAAGTATCCATTACTGCTTTGTAATGGAGATTCATTGGGACTGCTCACAGACTTAAAATGAACCACATGATTTGTGGAAATATAGTAAACAATTGATTTGTTGTTTAATTTTCTGAAGTACACAGAGCAATTTGTGCATAGCTATCTTCACTTTTCTTGGCTACTTAAATTCTCCTCTTGCTGAGCAAAATGGAGAATTGCAGGTTACCCTGTTTGTTTTGTCTGAGTTTGGAGGTAGGTGAAGAACCCCCAGCTATTTCTAACTAGGCTTTTATTTCCCTTCATCAAAAGGAATGATGAAAAATTGGACCTGCAATGGACTTTAGAGGGTCACCAGCTGGGTGTGGTATCTGTGGATATCAGCCATACAGGTTCCATTGCAGCATCCAGCTCCCTAGATGCCCATATTCGCCTTTGGGATTTAGAAACTGGCAAACAGATCAAGTCAATAGATGCTGGTCCTGGTAAGATACCTGTGTTAAGCTGTCTCTATGTAACAAATACACCCCAATTACATCCTGTACTGTATTTACTATTGAGGGTAAGTGTATGAGATGACTAGGACTTTTTTTAATATTGTAATCCTTATCCCGAGTTTGCAATATTAATGTTGGTAATTTTATCCACTGAAGTTAAAGTAGTATCAGCCACTTTTACATCTGTTTGTTTGCACTATTTGCACATTCTTTGATACACTTATATTTACATTTTCCTAGATATATAAAGCAGAACTGAAACCAGCTTGCTGTTACAGATGTATTGATATAATGATATTTTAAAAAATGTCTCAAACACATACTTGGATAGATTTACAAAGAAAGTCTGAGTTTGCTAATTCTTTCTGACTGTATCTGTGCTGATCTAGAACCATGTTTGCAATGCTCATTTATGTAGTACATGCAAGCATGAGGGAGCAAGTCAAAATAAAGTGAAACTGAAGTGATCAGCATTGCATCCTCCGAGCTGGAATTCAGTGCCTAAAATCTTACTCGGAATACTTCATTGGTCCACTGACAATCCTAAACTTTAAGAACAGTTTTTCAGTCTTCTAGGTAACTAATACTAAGCATATAGGAAAAATCTGTAAATTACGTAGTGCTAGATAAATCCGTTACACTACTATTTTTTTTTTGGTAATAAAATTGCAGGGCATGTTGATCCATGTTGCAGCCCTGTATCTGCATGTTCCTCCTGCATCTTTTGTGCTTTACTAGCTGTTAATGTTGCCTTACATGCGTAAACAGATACATACAGAACTACCATTATTGGCTGAGAGCTAGAAAAAATATTCAACTAATTGAATTTTTCTTTTTAATATAGTTGATGCTTGGTCTCTCGCTTTTTCACCTGATTCCCAGTACCTTGCAACAGGAAGTCATGTGGGAAAAGTGAATATTTTTGGTGTTGAAACTGGAAAAAAAGAATATTCTCTGGACACAAGAGGAAAGTTCATCCTTAGCATTGCATATGTAAGGAGCGCAACTGATGGTCTCTTACATGGAATTGCTGTTGTTGCAATATACTGTAAATCATTTTTTTTCTTCCCATTCATCAGTCTGTCTCTACATGCTTTGACAGTTGCAGGTTCAGACTGCATGGCATTCCCCAGTGAATATATGGGAAATATACTTTCACCTTGCCTATTTACATATTGTGAATAAGCCAACTTAAGTCTACAGGATTTTTGGAGCCCAAGTATCTTACATAGATCACATTTGTGAAGATTTGCCAAGAAAGTGTGTGTGTGTCTGTGTGTGGGGTGGTACTTACCATAAATCATAAATTCAAACAGTTGCTAAATGTATATTTGGTGTGTTTTATTACAGAGTCCAGATGGAAAATATTTAGCCAGTGGAGCAATAGATGGCATTATCAATATTTTTGATATTGCAACTGGAAAACTTCTGCATACGCTAGAAGGTAACRGTTTGCATATTTGCAATAATCAAGTTCTGACTTCATTTCAGAACAAAATTAAAGTGTATAACCTAAGTCAGAATAAGATGTAACAGCCAGGGCATAAATGAGTTGATGTTTCTATCTATTAGACAAAATAATGCTGTTGTTAGAGCATGCTAAGTAAATAATTGAATTTTGTCTAATGGATAGAAACATGTGTGCTGCCGCATCTTTTTTTTTTCATTGTGGTATCAGATTTATAGGAACTTACTTCTGTTACTAGAAAAGAACTAACGTCTTATGTTGTAAAAGACTTGCCTTTTTCTAACAGATAAGCATGCTTTTAATGTTTATGCAGTTTCTCTCCAGTCCTGTAATGTAATTAAAAGACCCCTGCAACTTAAAATGTTATGAAATCATATTAGAAAATATGATTATCATATTAGAAAGCACTACGATGCCAGAAAATTGTCATATATTTCCCTACATGAGTTCTAATTGGGACACACAGTTGAAAAAACAGGATACTCTTGTGCTGCAGTCAACATGCCTTAGCATCAGAAGTCCAAGGTTACTGTAAGTTTGGGTTGTACGTTGTGTGAAGAAGCCTGTAGGGGCACAGAGAAAAAGACTCTTTTAGCTATAAGATTGCTTTCTTTCAACAGGGATTGTAATCTTGATGCAACTCTTTAGCACTGTCATTAGTAATAGAAATGGCTGTTCTGAGCCCTATATACTTTTGATTTTCAGGTCATGCGATGCCTATTCGTTCACTGACATTTTCTCCAGATTCTCAGTTACTAGTAACTGCTTCAGATGACGGCTATATCAAAATCTACGATGTGTAAGTTGTCATTTTGCAAGACACATTGACAGGGAAACTAACTATTCAGAGAGGCTGTTATTGTAACAAACTTATCAAAACTGCTCCCTGTAACTTCCTTCAGCTTTCATAGTTCTATCTAATAAATCATCTTAGTTTAAATGATAAAACATGAAATCCTATAGATCTTTTTAACATGCATATGTGTCTTAACAGCCTTAACTTGAAAACTGATGACTTTCCTCATAACTGGCTCTGTAGGCAACAGGAAAATTATTTTGTGTACTTGCCCTGAGTGTTTCTSTTTACCCATCTTAAACATCAGTTACATACTTGAGAAATGTTTTTGTTCACAACCTGTTTCTCTTGCACTATGCTGAAACGCAGAGGACCAAGAAGGGGAAAAGGCACTGCTTCAGTGATCTTCTCCCTCTCTCAAATCTGCACTACTGTCCCTTCTTCTTGAAAGTCTTCAGGTTAAACTGCTTTGTGCATCTCTTTAGTCATCTCTTTTAAACTATTTGAAGTAGAAAGATAGAATCTACTGCAAAAACACCAGTCAGCTTGGTTGAACAAACGTCCAGAAGTCACCTTCTGTGACCTTCCAACCATTCTTGACTTGACTACTGCTTATTTCTGTTATTTTTTTCTGTGGCATTCACAAACAAAATGTTAACATTAAAACTCTGTTTTATAACAAACTTTTTTTCCCCCCCCACAGACAACATGCAAACTTGGCTGGCACATTAAGTGGTCATGGATCTTGGGTGTTAAATGTAGCATTTTGTCCTGATGATACCCATTTTGTTTCCAGGTACTGAGGATTTTAACTTCTTTGTTTACACAAACTTAAAAAAGAAATCTAATTTCTTCTTTATAATGGGAAATGGGTAAGTAAATGTGTATAAATTGTGATGGGATCTGTAACAGAATAGCATAYGTTGCACTAGGCTAACAGACAAAAGCCAATTTGTGATACAATTTTAAGTGAATAGTGTTTTATAGTGTAAGTCATCCCACTGCAGTGTAGTTCCTACAAGTGAAGGACATCTTAACCTACGGGAAGGGTAATCTTGATTCTTAAGAATCTGAAAAAGTGCTGTTAATTTAACAAATACAAACTAATATATTAGTATATGTGAATCTAGAAGAACTTTACTGTTAACTCCTAAAATAGCACAGGCAGTTGGGGGACCTACTATATGTAACAGGAGGACTCACATCAGAGATTTTTTTTTGGCTAGAACTGGAGTCCCTCATTTATTTTCACGTTGCAGATACTGAAATAGTAACTAGAACCTAGTTAGAGATGCACTCCTTTGCTGCTTTATCCCTATATTTGATAAGTGAAAGAAGGTCTCCTGTATGCTGTGTGGGATCTTTAACCTCTGAACTGTATTTTATCTATTAATTTAGATATTGATCAATATTTTTTTTCAGTTCATCTGATAAAAGTGTAAAAGTTTGGGATGCTGGAACAAGGACCTGTGTTCACACTTTCTTTGACCATCAAGATCAGGTATACCAGCAACTTAAAACTGTATCACTTAGTGTGAAAACTTGTTCAATTGTGCACATTTGTGCTTAAAATTTGTGCTATAGCTTTGGGGTTGGATTTCAGCTTGCTACATTAACATCCTAGAAATTGTTAGTAATTAATAGGCACTTAATACTAAATTAATATTCCTAGAGTGCATGTTGATTTCCTGCAAGTAGTCCATTTCTACAGGTCCAAACCTGTTAAGTTTTATTCTTTAAATATCTGCACTGCCCTATTTTATTTTTGCTGAATGGTAGCAACCTTTGAGGAAAGAGGAAATTACCAATAATACAAATGTAATGCAGACATGTTAATTGCTTTCTGAATTTTGTGTGTTAAACAGTCTTGTTCTATATACATATATTTTAATGGATTGGAGGAAAAGACAGGGTGGGTAAGAGTGAAAATGGTTGATATATGGCATCCTGGGCAAGTTCACTTCAGATGATGTAATCTAAGGATATGCTATTGAAGTGGAATGCACAAACTTATCTGGTATCTAGATGGCAGTGTTCTTACTGCAGTTCCTCAATCTCATCTGCTGTTGAAGCAGGAGCCTTTAATCTGGAGCCAATTGTAATAGTGTAATTTAAAGTAATCCCCTCTCAAGATTTACATGCTATAAAGACATAAAAACATACTGCTTTTTCTTCTCAGTATCTCTCCTGCATAACCTTTTGCCTATTCTATTTGCAGGTTTGGGGAGTGAAATACAATGGAAGTGGTTCCAAGATTGTATCTGTTGGAGATGACCAAGAAATCCATATTTATGACTGTCCAGTTTAAACAGCTTCAGACCTTTTGGTTAAATTTTGTGGCAGTCATTTTTATGTTACTGTTTATAAATGTTATTTTTTAATATGATAAAAGCATCTAAGTAATGCTGATCTGAATTCTGAACTGAAAATCAGTTATGTTTATACATAGTCTTGGTTTTGTTTGGCATGATAAAGCTTTTTCTAAATAAAATTATGGATGCAAGGAACTTCTGTTTAAGCTTTGGAAAAGTGTATTTTTGGAAGTATGTACTCATGGGTAAAGTAACTGCTCAGTTAAGTCTACCACTACTATTTCTCCCCTGACTTATATAAATAGACTTGAGTTGGAAATTGTTGAGCAAGTCTAACAGAAGATTAGTTTAGGAAGAGTGAGTGAGACCATCTGTATGCACTGGAAGTGATAGCACTCACTCATCCTGATGGCAGGAATAGGTCATTTAAGTTGAACACCTGTTCTAGCAATTGTATGGTAACATTGCTCATTAATCATGCTTTTTTAATTTAAAGTCTGAAGGTGACTAGCTGGCTTCCCTTGCAGGAGGCAGGGGGAAGCTGTTTTCAACTATGCCTTAGTATAGGAGACATAAAAGGAAAGACTCCAGTAGAGTTATTCTAATACAGTGTGGTACAGCATGTCCTGTAGTACAGCTACACACAGTCTATTATACTATTATAATAAAGGCCTGAATACAAAACTTCCAAGAGGGAGAAAAGTTTTTAAACAGAAGGACAAATACAGAGTAATACCTCAAGTAAAATTTGAGCCTTTCAGAAACTATGTATGTAATTTAAGAGTAGGCAAGTACTGTAGTGTAAGAAAGATATCTAAGTTGTGCATGTAAGGAACTGAACTGTTAACTGAAGGAATGCTACTCTAGTACAATGGAAGAGGGGAAGAGGAAGGGTATAACTAAGCAAATAATGGACCATGACAAAGTTCTTTTTTTTAGAGAACAAAATAGTGAAGATACGCTTTTAACATTGAATGTGGAAGACAAGAAGTCTAAACCTAGAGAAACTAGACAACTTCTGCTAGCTCAATGTGGTTCTAGGGACAATAAGGAAGCATGATAAAATGTGAAGAATGCAGTTTATTTTAAGTCATTTCTGCCCTCTTTTATTCTATGAAATTAATTTTCCAGTATGAAAATATTTACATAAGACACTCCACTTAGCCTTTATGAATATTGCAAGTCTTATATAAATAGCATAGGTGAAATAAATTGAGAACCTTTACAGCAAAGAAAGATGAGATCCAACTGAGTTGATTCTCAACTGTGTAACATTTGCTTTTATATATATAGACTACAAGAACACAATATAAATTAGTTACAAAAAGTGATACTGACAGCGCAGCAACTCAATTTGCTGAACACAAAACCCACAAGCACTGGCTATTACAGCCATGCAGTTTTCATTGTGAAAATTTACATTTTAGATGACATACATTCCACCTTGCTTTAAGATGTTTGACACTGCACTCCTGTTCTCGGACCCTCGTCGTCTTCTTCATATGCTTCTCCCCCACTGTTACGATAGGTTTGCTCACTTGGATCAAAGTCTTCCAGGTCTACTTGGTCCATGTCATCTGTTATCATTACATCTTCTCGTGGAGGAAGAAGAGCCTCCAACAGACACAGTTTCTCCCTTGGAAGCCAAAAATGCTCTGGRAACTGGACCTACAATGATTTTTTTCCAAAATGAATAGGTACTCTTTATGATAGGAGATTCCCCTTGCTACGGAAGGGCAAAAAATCAACTTACCAAAAACTGTATGATTAGACTGCCTTTGTCCAGTGGAGACTTGTAGATAGGCATCCCTTCATTGTGGATGCACTTCAAGTCACCATGTTTTATCACTTCACCTAGACACAGATAAGAACTTTAAGTAATTKTAAGTGACAAATGTTTTATAACCATAAAGATTTAAAGGCAGTGTTCCTACAGCATCTAAGGGATACTCCTAAGCAACCAAGAGAACTCAGATTGGAAAAAACATGCTACAACATGCTATGAAGAATTACGACAATACAAAATCATCCCACTTACGATTTAAGTTTCCTCTACTGTAAAACTAGTTTTTTTTCAGCCTGAAGGCTATGCTAATTAATGATCTAGTACAGCTTAAGCTTCTGTCATCACTCCACCAACTGAGGTAGGTTTATTAAGAGCTACATGATACTTTATGTACGTAAAGCTCACATGCTTTAGCTGCASGTTTGCCAGCTTAAGCTGTAACTCTGCATGTAAAATGTTTCAGGAGTGACAAGAATGACAAAGCCAACTGAATTAACTGACTTTAAGCACAGTTTGAATTTGCTGCATTAACAGGTTAAAGAAAAGTGTCCAGGCACAATGTAACAACAGGCAAACAATCTGCAGAGCATCAGAACTCAGAAGACCTACCTGGTCTAGATGTCACTACAAGGACTCTGTTATCAAGAGTTTCAATGGTCTTTTTGAAGCCACATAAAGCCTCTGAAAGTTGAATTCTCATTTTTGTAATTAAGTCATGCCCTCGCCTCTGAAAGACACTGTGATCCTTCTGATCAAGTACAATTATAACATCACCAGGCTCCAAATCAGGCTCCTGATCACCTTCTCCATGAAATACTATCTTCTGACCATCYTTCATACCTGAAAAGAAAAAGAAATCTTATTTTCTGTAGAACTATTAGACTACTAATATAGACACAGAGCAAGCATACAGCTCTTACCTTTATCAACATGAACTTCTATAATCTTTTTCTCTCTCACAACCTTACAGCCATTGCAGGTGTCACACCTGTCCTTTGGATTTATTCTTTCACCTTGGCCTTTGCATTCTGGACACACAGTTTGTATTTGCTGCACCATRCCAGGTCCAATCTGCTGAACTATAACTTGCATTCCTCTTCCTTTACACACAGGGCACTTTTCTACAGCCCCTTTCTTTCCACCATAACCTTCAACAAACAAAAGAAAAGTTAAATTTGATCTCAAGTCCCAGGGGTGGGGGAGAACAAAGCAGAAGCATTCGTTCAGCAATAATCAGGTCAGAACTCCTCAAAAAGCCACAGTTCTGAGCTTCAAGAGAAGCTCTGGGGTGGCTTTTACAGAAATTGTTGTACATTTCCAATGCAACTGGAATTCAGTCGCTACCACAAAACAGGCCCTACAATTTAGAGAGTTTCTACAGGTGAAAAATAACTTTAGTTTTTAAGCTTATGCACTATTTGCTTCTCCTACCCCTACCCAGTGCATCTTGGTTTTCAAGGAACTACCAACCTCCTGACTTGACTTTTTCAAAAGCTGTATGTTCCATTAACACTTTGAAAAGAACGTGCTCACTAAAAATTTAATAGTTGTAAAATAAGTTGCATAATGCAAAGCAAGACTTCTTCCCACAGCAGATCAAATAGAAGGCTTTAACAAAACAGCTGTTAAACTTTCAAATTAAGACACTCTTAATTAAGGTGCCCTTAATTATCATTCCTCCCAGGAAGCTCAAGTCTGTTATTAGAATAGCTTTGCATTATGACATTAAGAAGAAATACCTTATTTTCAGGTAAGTATTGGCAAAAAGCAGCCCAAAGGATAACAAGATACTCCGACAGACATTCAGAAAGCCACAGTCTCCTCTCGCTACTTCATACCTAGATGTATATTTACGGGGTGAAGAGTATTTGAGACCACTGGTTATTTTACCTTCACATTTTGAACAAATTACATTCTTTTGCAGTGCCAGCTTCCTTGTGATACCATTATATAAGTCTTCAAGAGATACACCTAACTGGTGCACAACATTCTTGCCTTAAAGAGGAGAAAAAAAGAAATTAATTCTGGTTCAGCTATCATGAGGACTAATGTTTATTTGAAAGTTACTACACTTGTTCATACATGCACAGTCTCACTGAAGAAATGTAAAGGTCATTCCAAACTTTGAGAAGAGCTCAGCCCCTTAAAAGCATGTGCAGTTCCATCACCTTCCATAGAGCTGCACCCACTAATGTCCGAACATAAAGTTTAGCTGTAATTAAGCAAAGCATCATTAAAGCCACCTGAGCCATCCTTCTGGCCCACATTTTAGAAGCTTAACTGAAATAGCAAATTGCAAGGACACTACCAGCTTCAGTTCTAGCCAATTTAGAAGTTGCTATTACACCTATCTATATATTTCCATGCCAATTTATAGCACAACTTTGAAGTATTTCACAGCAATTTACCACTTTCTCTTTTAATAAAGATGGAAGATTGAAAGAGATCATTGTGCTTTTGGCAGCACTTTGTACTTAGTTTCACATTTTTACATGGTAATTACTCCCAAATATCTTCATGAGATGTGACATTACTCAAGTTGATGGTGTCCTTTGAAGCAAGTTGCCCAAAGCATACGAGCAAGTGAGGCACAGATCTGGAAAGAAACTTAAACATGTCTAGTTCAACAGCTCTACCTATCTCTTGACCAATAACCTTCCCCCTCCCTTCCAGATTACCCATACTGATTTTAACAAAAAAACAAACAGAAGAGCTATTCATAAAGATTGCTATGACTACGTAATGTTATTTTATTAGAATCTTATTACTATAACAACTAAAAATAATAGCTTACTTGATCTATTGTTGCAACTACTAATATCCACACTATGTGCACTTAGCAGAACAGCAGTACCATAGCACGTGTTTTATGCTTAAGTGCATGGTTAGAGTTTCTAGAACTTGTTTAGAACTGTGTACCTCTTCTCTCTCTATTCATTCGGCCTCCACCACCAAAGAACATGTCAAAGATGTCCATGGGTGAAGAGAAGCTGCCGCCACTCAGGCCTCCTTCTTTAATAGCCTGCTCCCCACCCTGGTCATAGAGGTCCCTTTTCTTTGGGTCCGACAGAACTTCATATGCCTGGGATATGAGTTTAAACTAAAAAGAAAAAAGAAGCTCTGAACAACTATGACCAAGAGGAAAAATAACCCTCTTATATGCAACTGAATCTTCAGATTAAACTGCTACAAGATTTTCTTGTAGCATTTGTCCTTCTCTTTTTCCAAAAGGAAACTCCCTAAACAAATACGTAATAGACTAATAAATATACTTTTGTCCAGAAGGATCACCCCTTTTCTCCCTCCCCCTACCCACACATTGTAAGTGAACCAAGCTCAGACTCATGTCTAACTTACAAGCATATGCAAGCTATAGCTCTTTGATCATTGTGTTAGTTGCAGCCATTACACAGCTCTAACAAGTCCCTTCAGGAAGGGATACAGTACTACCCCCGAAGTCTTGGGGGTCCCCAGATGCTGACTGGCCACAGTAGAACTAGTCATTCTAGGGCTACACAGGATCCTTCATAGCAGCTCAGCTGCTATATCCAGCTAGAACTAGAAGATGATTTAACCTTARGTGACCAGATACTAGTGCTGACTATTATTGCAAATGGAAATATTAAAATACAATTGAAATATCAGCTTTATCCAAAAGTTTACAGTTTTTTTAATAGCTATTAGGGATTTTATCCTATTACTAAAATTAGTAATTCCATTTTTGAATGCGAATTGGTCATGACTGGGAAAACTGGCAATTAAGCCAAAAATGAAAGCTGCAAAGGTTACTTTACACTATGTTACTATTTAACAAGCTTGAATCTTGTAAATTAGTCTACGAGAAACAAACGCTATGTTTCTGCTCCTACATTAAAGAATTTTCAGAGAAGTTACTAGATAAAGGAGCCCATCATTCAACTTTGATTCATTTTCTCTAGCTCTCCAATTATGGTGCTCCTTTATTCGACTGGGCAAGGTGTGGAGGCAAATGGCTCTTCTAATCACGTGCAAGGTTTTTTTTCACTGTGAACAATTCGCCCACAAACTGCCCAACGGTTTTCTCTGGACTGTTGCTCTGTACATCCGCATTACCCATTTCCCTAAAAAGCTTCATCCTGTTCAGGAGCACAGCTCCACGCAGCACATCCCCACCATGCACAGCAGCACCAGCAGCTGGCTCCAGCATTGACCTTCACAGCACCTGATACAGCATGAGGGCCATCAGGGCACCGRTAATCATTTCACCTTTGCCTGTTTAACAAGCATCATTCCTAAGAWTTAATGCCCATTAGTAACTATAAGCGATGAAGAGGCCAGTAGAAGCTGCGTTCAGGAAAAAGGAACTAACGCATCCACTTCTCCTCCAGGCCGTCGGGCCCTGCTGCGCGGCTGAGGCACCAGGCCTGTGCCAAGCCCAGGCTCGGAGGAGCTGAATCCTCGCTCGCTCATACCGCGCTGCGGTAAGCGCATCCCACCCCCCCGGGCACAAGGCAGAACTAACAAAACAGAAGCTCCTTCCTCGGCGAGCGCGGCCCAGGTGCGGACGAGACCGGCCTCTTCCCGCCCCCCCGGCGCGTCCCGCCTCGCCCCGCCCGCAGCCCGGCGCCGGCTCCCGCCCGCTCCGGGAGCAGCCACCCATCTTGAGGCGCGGGGCCCGCTCGGCGCCAGCGGGTGCCGCCGGGCCCGCCGCCGCCCGCCGCCTCGCCCGAGCGCGGCGCGGCGCCTACCCGCTCGCCCTCGCTGGGGTTCTTGTCGGGGTGGTACTTGAGCGCCAGCTTGCGGTAGGCGCGCTTGATCTCCTCCGAGGAGGCGCTGGGCTTCACCTGCAGGATGTCGTAGTACCCGGTCTCCTTCACCATGGTGCCTGCGGGAGGACGGCACCGCGTTACCGGCCGCCGCGGGGCCCCGGCTCGCCCCCCGCCCCCCCGC
>NW_028186149.1:475400-489430 GCF_003343005.1 Rhea americana
AAAAAAAAAATCTTGATCCCTAACGTGGACTGCTATGAATGCAAAATTCTTAAAATTTGAAGATCAAGAGACAAAATAATGATTTCTTACTGTATTTCAAATAAATATTATCAGAAGCCCTAATTCACGCAATCTGATCTTTATGTACTGCTATCCTTTATGTACTTAAGCTTATGTTAGGTTTGTAGACTTGCTAAAGGGGAGCAAATCCAAAGAAAAAAACAAAATATCAATGAAACGAACAGTTCATACTTTAAAAAAGTGTAGATAGGTACAATTTTTTGCAAGCATAACTATCAGCAAAATACATAAATATTTTGCAGTTAYGAAATTACATTGACAAGGAAATGTAGAGGTTGTTTTGTATAACATAATGCTAGAATGTAACTTGTTAATTTATAGATTTAGAAGCATGTACTTTCTCGAGGAAATACCAGTTTATTCTATTGATGGTCTTCACCTTAAAATAAGCTTTAATGCCTCATTCCTGGAGATAATATTCCTATTTAAGAATAAATGATAAATCTTTTAATAGCTTTACTGCAGCTGAATATTTTAGCAGGTAAGAGCGTTTTTAAGTGCAAAGAAATTCACTGAGAGCTGAGTTTCAAAGGTCAATTTAAAATAATTGTAAAGAGCCAATGCATCATTTCTGTGAGTAGAAATCCTCATATAAGCATGTGTGCGTGTGTGTGTATATATGTGTATATATATGTGTAAACATAAACGTAGAGTTGTGAGTAGTTTCTTACTAGTAACAGCTGTTGGAAAGTACTCTGCCAAAAAATTTCCTGGTATGTGTCTTTGCTGAAGAGGATTGAGTCTCTTGCTTTGTTTATTTTCCATTTATTTTATCAGAGAGCCATCGGGTTGTATTTACCTACAGCTTTGTCTTCAATATCAGATATTTATTTTTTTAGTCTTGCATTCCATTTGGGATGCCCAGCTCCTTATTTATTTAAAGAATTAGTGGGAAAAGTGGTAAGTAAAGTAAGTGGTAAGTAAGTAAGTGGTAAGGTAATAGTGTTTTAGATTAAATACACGAGTTACCAGTTCATCAGTCTCCTTTTCATCATCATTTGCACCTCCTGCGTCCCTCCAGTCTGAGAGCTACCATCATCCTCATTCCTGAGGGGAATAGGATACTACTGTAGCTCTCCAGAGCAAATTTTTTTCTATTTACCAGTACTGTATTTATGTAACAGAGAAGAAGATTCCTCAATAGCTGATTTAACTACGTGTGACCTCTCATGATTAGTGATAAATGTAATACATTCCTTGAACATGCAGACATGCTGTTCAGCAGTTACAGCACTGGTTGCTTTATCTACCTGGCTAACCCAATGATAGGGTGTGTACGTGCCCAATTTATGTTTCTTTTGCTACACAGCTTGCCTCTTAAAGGCTGTGGTTGCTCCTAATCTGCAGTTGCTTACCTGTTTCTYAGATGACCAGCTGATCTTTACTCTTCTTTCCCTCCTGAAGCCTTATAATATTCTGAATCATCTCCTTACTTTTTACTCCTCAAGTAGCAAATTTGCATATAGGTGTAAACAGAAAAACAAGCAGAGAAGCTGTGTTCTTTGCAGGTAGGCAGGCCTGGGCTGGGAGTGGGGAATACTTAGTTCCTACTGCCAGTTTCATTTAACCACCAGAGGACTCTGCGTTCGGCTCTAAAATGGATATTCTCGCTGCTAGCGCAAAAGAAACGCTGCCTCCCACCTGGCCTATGGCACATACAGCATCTTTACGTGCTGCAAGCCATGTGCATTTATCTTTTAATCTCTGCCGTATTAAATGCTCTTAAATAAATCTCTTTATCTGTATTTTTTTCTTTTATCTGACCGTATACCATCTCTCATAAGTATTGTCTTCCAAACTGCAAGGCTGTTACTGCAAGCAGCATCTTGGAGACCAAGACATAAGAGCACAATTTGCTGAATTGCTGCTGCAGTTTCTTGCAGCACCCCTGGGTCTTTTTGGAAAGAAGTTCAAAATCTAGGATGCTTTTGTTGTTGGCACTCAGACCCAAGGAGCTTTGTGCAAATTTTTGTGTTGTTTTTCTGACTTCATTGATTAGAATTGATCCGATTTTTTTCTGTATATTATTGTGAAACAGTTCCCTGGAAAGCAGAGTTTACTATTCCTAGAAGCACAGTGAAACTCCTGTTGCTGTGGCATGACCAATGAGGGAAAACATTTTTAAATGTTTGCTACTGAAAATTTACTTGAAATACTAATATGCGCAGCTGGTTATACTTGTAGATAGRAAAGTGAGTTTTGTGTCATGAACTGTGTTTCTCCTGAAAAATATACAAGAAATAGTTGTTCTCTTTAAGCCTCGATAGGTTGATTGAGTAAGGGTAGAGATTCTCTTCAGTTTTGAAAGTATGGGGTGACACCACTGGGGTAGAAGTTGCACTTCTTTATCTGAATTCCTTCATAAAGAGTGTGTGTGTGAGTTTAAATAGGCATGGGTTGGCTGGGGCTTTTTCTTTTGGAATCTACTCTCATCTGCTGCTTGTCCCAATTTAGCACAAATTTGTTGATTTTTAAGATATGCTTTGAGACTCATTTGTTCAGTAAGACTTAATGGAGGCACAGCCAAAATGATCTTTGAAGAACTATCTGTGTTTGTCATTAGTTGATTTAATTGTTTAGAAATTTGCTTGAACTCTGAAAACTGTTCTAGTTCAAGAGTAAGCACTGGGTTGGTTACATTTTTATTTTAGCTTAAACATTTTAGAGACCAAAATTTAGAGTTTAATTTTATAAGAAACTAAAAGAAAAAAATATTTTGTGTAAAAGTTACTTGTAATCACAGTAAAGGCAAATAATAGCCATTCAGGAACATAGCAGATAGAGCTRGTGTTAGTAGCAAGCTGAAAAACTGCCAGGCTTTGAGAGGACTGATTTGAAATACCTAAAAGAGATGAGAAGTGGTGTCATTTTTATGAAGAAGTGTCATAAAATCTTTGAAGTAGAAACTGTAGAGATGGTGGACATTTTGCTTGGTTTTTTTAGGCTGGCTGCTGGAAGTCAAGAGTAAAAGTAGGACTGACAGTTTAATGTCACACTTGTAACAGAAAACACTGTTTTACATTGGCATGTTTGTTGCCAATTAAAGGATTTAAAAATACGTGTCAGTAACTGAGTTGTTGGATATGTTTTTTGTTTTGTGATGGAAATCAACAACCTGCTTGAATTAAACGCGATGAACAGCTAGGAGTATCCAGAATCGGCATACTTCAGCATCCATTTTAAAGTGTAGGTTTCATGGCAAAGCGTAAACACTCGTGCCTTACGAGTGAAGAAATGAGGGAGCGCACAGCTCTGTGTAGTTTGTGTTGCCGTAGCAGCAATGTGATTTAAACCCGAGATGTCCTGTCTGAGCATGAAGGGGTGCTGTACGCTCCGCCCACACTGAGGCTGAGCTCTGC
Organism: Rhea americana; assembly: GCF_003343005.1. Lineage (NCBI taxonomy): Eukaryota > Metazoa > Chordata > Aves > Rheiformes > Rheidae > Rhea > Rhea americana. The sequence continues at coordinate 478,841 of NW_028186149.1, forward strand.
ATTGCAGTTCAGCTGGTTACTGACCATAGTAACAACATAGCTTTGTTTTGGCATGTGTAATATTGCTGTTTGGGATCTTGTGACGGTGCAAGTTTGTGGTGACAGTGTCTTTAACACAAAGCATCAGTCACTAATTCTCAAAGGTACCAATCATAGTTGTACAGCAAAGGACATAAGCAGTACGTGGGCTTTACTCATCTGTTAAAACTACCCTCGTAGCTTTATGAGCTTGTCAAAGCCCAGAAATGTTCACCTATAACTGGAAAGAGCAGCCTGTCTCACGGCAAAAATTCAGTCTAATGCAGTCCCATGTAAGCAGCATTCAGATAGATGCAGGYGTGAAAGAAAGTGAGCATGCTAATAGCATCCTGTAAAGGGCAACTTGTAAAATCATCTGAAGGTGCAGTTTTCCTTGCTGAATACTGCGTAAGTTAGCCTCACTTGCTAGGATTTATTACTTAAAACTCGTAGAAGTGGTGTACCAAAGCTACACTGACAAATTCAGTGCAGAACYTTTTGTTTTTTACAGTATGACTTTTATTCATACCACTTCCATTTCAGATTGTATTACAAAGAATCAAGCAATTGCATATAGTGCAATATACTTTGGAATAAAATACAAATTTTTATAGAAAAATAGATTAAACTGACGTTTACTAATCCTACATTAATCTATTTACTGTGACTATGTTTATAACACTAAGTAAAACAGTCTAGAGCATGTTTTCTGGCCCTGAGGCCAAGTGGCGTGGTACAGCTTGTATCCTGCTCTTCCTCCTTCAAACAGCGTAGTGATTAACTTAGTCTCCCAGGAGCAGACCCTGGCCTGGGTTATCCCCTGTGTCCCTGGGCACTGTGCAGGAAAATGCCAGTTGGCACAGACCAGCGCTGTCCCAGGGAAAGTATTCACAGTGGGTGGTTTGAGCCGTTCCGTGAATGTATTTCATTTACTAGGCATAGAAATAGCCTAAGTGGCTAAACTAGGCTTTCATACATCTTGGGAAGTAGCTTAGTCATCTGTAGAAACTCAATATATAATAGGCCAAGTTTAGTGAGTATAATTGGATGAAGTGCTAGTAGTTGGGACACTAGCAAAGTGAGTGCTTGGCCATACTGAGTTGCATTGGTATCACTGACTTGAAGGCATTTTCCTGATGTAATTAATGTGCATTTTCTTAAAAAAAAAAAAAAAAAAAAACACCCAAAAAGTGCTCTCTCTTGAAACTAGAGTTAAGAAAAGCAGAATAGCTTCAACTTCTGTGAACTAATTCACTAGAAATCTTGGCAAAAGGGAAGATTTGCATCTTAAAGCATTGTAAACTCATTAAAATTCTTCTCATGGATAATTAAAGAAAACTGAATTAAAAAGAAAGTTCAACAGTAAGCAGCTCATGGGCACTGTGACATTTCAAGCATGTTAAAATTGGAGAGAAATAGCTTTTGTAGTGGTAGTCTCCTCCTCTTGTATTACGTCTTTTTTTGAACAAATAACCAGTTATTGTTGGTTTCTTCAGTTGTCTAAGTCGCTTATTTATGCCCAACTCGCACAGTTCTTCAGCATATTTGTGAACAGCTTTAGCGGGTTTGTCAGCATGCCTAACAGTGGAGGGATCCTCATGAAAAAATTACAAGATGAAAATGCWATGAACATTACAGAAAGCTATGAAACCAGGTAAAGTAGCGTAAATATTTATATTAACAAACTAWCTTACCAGTTTTTCACAACTTAAATTCTTCTACTACCTTCCAATTCCCCAGAAACCTTTTCTGTCTAATCCCAACTTTACTGTACAATACAGAGTAAGAAGTGTGCTTTATTGAGGCTAGAATGAAAGAAAATTGTAAAGAGTCTAAATTCATTCATTCTATTCTAACTTACAGTATTGCTGTACTTCTAATAGCATTATTCCATATGGGCTATGTTATTTGCATCCTACTTGCATATGTCTAATTGCATGGTGTTCATTTTATAGCACAGATGTTCATAGTCCCCGAAATGAGCTCTGCAGAGGTTTGTGTATAGCAGTTTAACAGAGGTATGTTTAGCTCCTGTGGTTCAGCTGCTTATAGCTTAGCAAATACATGGAATTCTAGCTGAAAATCGCCAACTGGAAACATTGGTAAGCTTCTAAACACTTACACTTGAGTGAATTAAATGACTAATGGCTTTTCTAGCATGTGGTGAGATTGCAAGAACTCTCAAACATCTGAAAATAGCAAAGTTCATGTAGTCCAGAAAAAGAGAGTCACAGTTCTGTGCCATCCATTCATGTGTCTCTGGTGCTAAGAGTGACACTTAAGACTCTAAAGATCAATGTCAGTTACTTTGCATATATTATCTCTCATATAATACACTTTGAATGTGGGCTTTCAAAATTACCCTGGTTGCAGCTATGGAATTTGATCTCTCTTCCTTAGCTGATGATTTGTGTTTCCCTTAGTCAAGTGGTTGAGCATCTTCTTCCCATCAAAGGCAACAAAATTTAAACAAGCACCCGACCCATCTTGTACAGCAGAGGGTGGGGAGAAAAGGTAAATGCCTTCTGCGGACTTTTGGTAGAGGTTTGTTTATTTTAGATCACARGTCTCTTTTCTAGAATGAATTCAAGAAAAAAACCTTAATTTTAAAAKAAGTTATTTTAGAGGAGTAGGAGTTCTGTTACTTTTCCAAGAGTAAGATAAACCTTTTTGGCTGCCCTGTCTTAGGCAGCACAGAAGGGAAAAAAAAAAAAACTTCCTTTTTTGTCCTATTACTCCATCACTGGAATGGTTTCTTCTGTTACAGAAAGATCTCTCTTTCTAAAGTCTTTGGAAAGATGTATTTTAAGAATAGAGGAACAAATCTCATGGGAAACACTTTCTTAGTTTGTCAATATTGTTGAGTACTAATTATCCATCCCCACAGACTGAATTACCATAGCAGGTAGGTACTTACTTTTCTGTTAAGTTAAATCTGACTTTGTATTTGTTTAGGTAAAAACTTGAATGTTGTATTAATTAGACATTTTGCCTGACCCTCTCAGGTAAATGGTTTATTGGGTCCATTTTCATYATTATGTTTTCTTCTACCCTGGACTTCGTTGTCGTGGATAAGCCCACACTGCCCTTAGGAGCTAACTATAGATTAACATTTTATGGAAAATAAAAAAGTTTTAAAAGTCTTCARAAGTATTTGGTTGTTTTTTTTTGCTTCTGGAGTCTTAAAGTAGCTAAAACTAGAATGGTCATTTTTGTTTAATTTGCCAAAAAAATAATAAAACACAATTTATAACTTTGATCAGTATAGACATACATTGATTCATGATAGTTATGATTTTGGTAAATTAGTGATCACACCTTTATTTTAGTCAATGTATTGTTCTACTTGAGACATGCTTAAGCAGAAAAAGGTTTCCAGATTTTTATTATAAAAAAGTTACTGAAAGAGAATTTAAATTTAAAAAAACACATTTTTTTGCAGTGTCTTTAAGGTACTGCTGTAGTTCAAGCTTCCTGCGTTTTGTTTTAAAAAGGTGTTTAGCATATGCTTTTTCTGATTTTCTATTGAAAGCATATGAGAAGGAGTTGAACTTCAAATACTATTGATGCATTCAAGTTTTTGGAATAAATACTTCTTTGTTACTATTTTTGAAAGCRTCAGTGCGTATTTGTTGTCGTGTCRGTGTTGTCCACCTGGAATGGTTTGAGRTTAGGTAGCATATTTTATATATATACTTTGTATGCTGGAAGAGCGATTTCAGGTAGAACGACAAAGAAAATAAGATTCTAGCAAATGGACAGAGGAAAAAAAGGTCTTTTATAAGGTTGAAATCAAATCAGTGTGACCTCAGAAATGAAGAAGAGAGGAAATAATGAGTTCTGTATGACCTAACTTTATTGCATTCCCTGCAAATAGGCATATAGAGGCAGTTACTAGAATATTTCAGCTTCAGGACTGGGTGTTTGCTGTGTAGGTCAGAACAGAGCAAGAAAATCTGTACCAAGGTCAGCGAAGGGTTGTAGTACGCTCCAACTGCTGAATAGAGCCTTTTTGCTTAAAAACACAGATACATTGTTCATTTCTTCCCATTCACCCACATAGTTCTCAACTATCTGTAAAACTCATTTGCTCACCGAACAAAATGGCCTAATTCTTGAAGGTATTTAATCATAACAAAAGTAAAAGAAAAAAAAGACAGATTGGAGCTTTACTCTTTGTAAATAAAGATAAGCTTTACTGGGGCTTGTGCGCCAACAATGGCATATACTGAAATAGATCTCAGCTGTTAGCTTTAGTACTTTGTTCTTTATTAAGCTTTTGTGTTATTTTTAAATATACATTTGTATGGGGAAAAGTTGCATTAGTAATTTGAGAAACTAGTTTAGTGTACTCTCTGAAAGCAAATTGCTTGCCAGCTGATCCTTTTTGTGAGAGTAGGCACATACCTCTGCTGATACGTGGCCCTCTTTTTGAATCTCGTAAGGGCAAGAAAACTAATTAAAGACTGAGTCTAACCTATTCTTTGAGGACAATGAACAGGGAAATTTTAAATAGAACTAATAAGGAATATGCTATAATATTGCCCTAAATTAAAAAGGGAAGTAATTAGTAAATAAGGAGACTGGTTAGAGTAGACAGAAATGCCCCTGTAAAGTAAGAAGTACTGAGAGGGGAGGACCTCTTAGGACTATTTACCTTACCAGAAGGAGGAAAGAAGAAGAAAGTAGGAAGGAAGAAGAGTTTTGCACTTAATACAAAAACAGGATTTTACTGATATGTCTCATTATCTTCCTTTCCCCCCTCCCCCCCATATAGTGGAAAAGGAGAAGCATCATTAAAATGTCTWTTGTAGCCATTCCCAGCTTCTTACRGTCTGGAGATGTCATGTTTGCTACTTACCTGTTTTGTGAGTGTTGGTTTCTATTTAGCTGATGAGCTGTCRACGCTTTGGAACTATGTTCTTGTACTGATTTAAGTCAGAGTGACTTCACTGTCTAGAATTCTAGGACAGATTCGTGTTTCTAAATTTATTTWGTTGCTCTCCCCCTTCATCCTCTCCTAGACGTCTCTTTTAAAATACCAGATTCAGCACTTGCAAGATGCATGGGGAATTGGGGAAGAAGAATTACTCAGGACTAGGATCCAGATGATGATTTGTTTCCAAAGTTTCTGGGCAGAGTGTCAAGATCATTAAAGTTTTCAGAGGTCCTCATAGGTAATTTAACCCCTTGCTTTTTGCTGCCAAAATAATTGTCAAATGATTACTTAAGGATTACATCTTGTTTTAAAATGCCATGGTGAGCTGTTGAAAATATTTACCACCCAATGAAAAGTACTTTGGAATGTGCAGATGTACACCTAAATTGTACCACCAAAAGCAACTCTAATGTGGATTAATGTTAGTGGAATGTATATTGCTAAGGTGTCCTGGAGAACATGTAACAAAAGCTTAGGAAAAAATCCAACATTGCCATTGACAGAAAACAGATTTTTTTTTTTTTTTGTGACACTGGTCACAAAGAATGAGGAAGCCAAAACTGCACGTTGATTGGATGAAGGGTTTTTCTCCACCTGCTTTATTATTGAGCGCTCAACTCACAAGGCTTGCTCGTTTGCTTAAGAGATAAAATTCATCAAGTTGTCCGCAGAAGAAGCAAGCAAAGAAAAATGAAAACAAAATTAAGAAGTTCTACCTTGACAAAAAAACTGCATGTTTTCCAGTGTAGTCTCATTTTTGTGAATTAAATAAGATTTGTATTTAATCATTTGAAAACCTAAGGCAACAGAAATATTTGTTTGACAAAGAAGTACTTGGACAAATAAGGATCTGCACAAGTTGCTCATTAAGGTAAATACATGCATATTACAAAATACTTGGGCAAAGCAACCAGAGAGAAGGGCTGCTTGTGAATGAGATGTAGAGAAGCAGTTGAGTAGAGTAAGGAGCTATGCTGCTTTGGATCACAGTGTGCGCAAAATACAAGTGAGCCTTCCTGAGGACCAGTGAGTCTGCAGGCAGTGCTGCGAGAGCATTCCCAGGAGGAGCTGCAAAAAACACTTTTGGAAAAAAGCACSTAAGTGGCAGAGGAATTGTGTGTGCTCAGAAGACGCTATAATCAAGAGATTCCTTGTTATTGGCTCATGTTCTTTGTCTTAGCCAAACTGCAGAATAATTTAGTTTGAGAGGAAGAAAGGGAGAACAAAAATCCTGCAATCGCTTATAATAAAGCTTGAAGCTAAGCAGGCAGGAACTGCAATATTATAGTTGACCATCTAGCCTTAACTCTGCACCTTAAATGCATTGTTCATTTGTTTAAAATCAAGTATTATGTTAATCTTGATTTCTTTGATAACGAATGCAGTGTCTTCAACAGAGAACATTTCCCATAAACTAAAACCGAATAAAATTAATTTCTTCACACAGAGCCCATATAGTATGACATTACCTAGGAGTAAGGTAAGAGTCGAGACAGAGTGTGGTGGGAAAAGACACTGTGTTAGAAATACCAGAAAAGGGAGGAGGAGGTGGTAGCCTTGAGTCCAAAGAGGGTGAGTCTGGAAGCGACAGCAGTGGACACTGGATGAATGCACAGTCTGAACTCCGGACAGTTTAGCTGTAGGAAATTGCTTATTCAAACCTTTTTTTGTGGGCAGTTGTGAATGTCATTTTCAKATGTTGGTACTTTGCATTGGTGTTTGTATTTAAAGGATTGTGACTAAATATCCTGAAATTTAAACAGTGGTAGTGAATAACTTACTAACAGTGTACATAGTGTATATAATTATCATTTGAGAAACTACATGTATTTTTTAAAGTTTATAGAAAGCTGTTTAATTTTTTAACTTCTAATAGTCACTATAGAGGGTCTATTGTTAGAAATTTAGTATTTACAGAACTACAGAAGTTGCAAGATAGTGACAGAGAACAGGAGAATGGGAAGAATAAGAGGTTTCATTTGTTACTGTACACAATGAGTTTAACAATTTCCCCTTAAATCTCATGATAATATGACTTCTGTATAATAGTGTTCATATGCCCTTAGTGCAGTCTTATGAAGTGCTCTGCAGAATTAAGGCCAAATGTATCGAACCCTACAACAGAAAGCACATAGTCTTTAAGTTTGAGAGATAAGATTTTAACTTAATTATACATGATAGTCTTCTATGTATTCTATTTTATATATTCTATTGAGAGGATTTTCGCAATATATTTTTGATCTCCATAGAAATAATCAGGTTATTAACTTAATACCTGGGATATGAGATGTACTCAGAAATTTCAGTTACGGAGAAAGGAAATCTAGAGCATATGGAAGTTAAAGGCCATTGTCAGAATCCCTTGAAATTAAATATTTCTGGAAATGACTGTCACAGTAAGTAGTGCCATTAATCAGGCACTTGATAGCATTATGGTAGCAGAAGAAACAATTTTTCTAATGTTTAAAATTCAGAAAATGAGTACTGCCATTTCATAACGATAAAAGTAGTGAGATTTAGATCTTACATTAATTTTCTATTGTTTCTGTAAGAAGTGGTGCTGTATTCCTTTGAGTTCATCAAATACACTCAGTTTAAAACTTCTTTTTTCAATTGTGCCAGCACGCTCAGGTCGGATGCTTTTCCTTTAGTGAATCATCAGTAGCAGTAAGGACTCCAAAGCAGTCTGTCAGTTGCATCACTTGCATGATTTTACTCTTATAACATGAGTTGCATATTCATTCCTCGCGCTGGGTCACAGGGTTGAAGCTAGCTAGAGCTGTGACAGTCCGGGAGGGTAGACAGAGGAGGCAGAGAAACTTGCCCCCRGTAATCTGCTACAGAGATTGTTCGAAGTCTTGCTCTGTAGCCTGGCGTGTGAGAACAGCTACAGTATGAAATACCATTTCTGTGGCACTGAGTAGTGGTGGTAGCTGCAAGTGACTTGTGCTAGTTTGGGATTTACCCTAGATCTCCRGATGGTCCAAGCTGGTCAGCTTGGGTATGGTCTGCCTGTGTCTTGGGTGTGTGTGTGTGTSTCTGTCGTTCAGGCAGCAAATAAGGTCTGGCTTGATAGAGTGGTACCTTGAACTTAAATATCAAATTATGTCAGGATATATTGAGCCATTCAAAAAACATTCCTGTTACAGGAGCTTTACAGAAGTACATTTGATTTAGTTATCACTGGTCAGCACTGTGTAATTTGTTCCAATTGGCCTGCTGAAGAGACTCCCACTTTAAAATTCTTGGTGTGATCTTTGTAGAGTTTTTTGTGTATTAYCTTTGGGATTTATACTTTAAACAAAAATCAGATGCAGAAAATCCCCTTTTAAATTGGTAATTGGATTTGGGAATGTGCTGTCCGTCTACTAACAACAATAAATAAATTCTGCAGAGTCTCAACCTTAACAATAACTTGGGCAGTCAAAGTCCAGATTTCCAGAGCATTTTGGTTTTGATGGTGCATCTCACCATCAAACCATATTTTTATGGTGCATTTTCTCCTTGGTGCATTGTGCTTTGCAAGCTCTTGAGTCGAGCAGTGCCACAAAACTGCTCTGTTCAGATTTATTTGAACAGTTACAGGAAACATAATCTTCCATTGCTCTTTACCTAGTTTCTTAAAGMTATAACTCCTTACAAAAGCTGGAAGAAACAAACTACGTTAAAAACATTATTTCACTCGGCAGGTGATGGTTCTGAATACACACAAGTGGTGAAGGGAAGGAGAATATTTCTTAATTGCCCTTTCAGGAAAAAAAAAMCTCTCAAATTGACTATTTAGTTCCTAGAGGCAGGTAACAATTAGTCTGCGTGTGGTGTTACTAACTTTAATACTCCTGAAGATCTTAGATGCAGAGAGCTCCTCATGCAACATTCGCATGTTGAAGCATTACTGGAGTGAGTCCATGAGCTTAAACTTGTTGATTTCTTTTTTTTTCTACTGTATTGATATTGTTAAGGGAACATAACCCAAAGCCAAGCAGAATATTATACCAGACAGATCAGAATTAAGCAAACTAAACAAATTTTAATCAGGGAAAAATTGTTAATGATTATTAGAAGTTTTTGTCATCTTAAAGGTGTTTCTGATACACTACTGATCAGATTTGTGTTCTTCTGAAAACTTTTTTGGTATCTGTTTTCTGCAAGAGTAACCTTCAGTTAATTCTTGACTAAGACGTTTTGTTCTATTAAAAAAAATTCAAAGGTGTAGTATTCAACAGATATTTAAAGGAAAAGGTTGCACTGGATGTACATATTTTGGAACATCAGATGTAATTTTTCTTTCAAATATGAATTAATTCAGTAAGTATTGGAACTGTTAAGTGTTTTGAGATTACAGTCAAACGCATGTTTTATGAGTTTAGTTATTTTTATTCCCGAATGCGTCTTCCTAGTCTGTCATTCTCACTGGGCAGTCTTGCTTTGTAAAGTCACTGTTTTTCCTTACATCAAACACAGATTTACCTTTCAGAATGCTATAGTCTAATCCCCCTCTACCTAAGTTGCTCAATTTCTCATCCTCGCCCGCTTCCACCCTGCCGGTGGCTGTGTTTACGTAGCTTGCCTCTCTGCTTGTCGGACAAGTCCTTTCACGTTCTGTGAAACGTCCTGTGGGACATAATGGCGAGCGAGGAAGAAGCCTCACAGTCCAGGCGGCTARCAAAGCCGCCTCGTTTTCTCATTCTCCTGCTGCTGCTTTCACCGCTGGTACCTCTGCTCTGAGACACTGGAGACTGTAGCATGGTGGTAGCGAGGGAGGAGGTGAACTGGGATCGTCACTTCTCATGGGTGAAGAGAAGGGATGTCCCATGTGTAGCTACTCAACAAAATAGCGTTKTAATACAAGATACAAAATAACATTTGAAATTCTGACTCTGGGCTGTGTGAAAAACTGCTTTTGAAGTTGCTAGTTGCTTATTATTTATGTGGCAGCTGGGAGAGGCGTTATCTGGATTTCCCCCCCACACACACACATTTTGAGTTAATTTATCACACTGTAGAAGGGAAAGGCTTCTTCAGTTTCCCTCAGGATTCTTCTGTTGTACCTGTTCAGAGGGAAAGATAATGATCCAAACTTGTTCTTRGCCTGTGAAGACTGTTTCCCACCCCTTCCCCTTGATCTATTAAATGAAGTCAACTAAATTAAAAAAAAAGCTGCATGCTGAAACCTCTAATGGGAGGAGAAAGGTTTCTTTCCATGTTTTCAGGCTATTGGTATTAACTGTGGCTAGTTATTAAAAATTATGCAATTTACTGTATCATATGATTTTTTAATATGCAAGGACTTTCATAAATAGCATTATGTGTTTTAGCAAACTGTAGTGATTGCTCTCAATGAAAGCAATCTGGTTGCTTTGTGCAACTAGTTCTTTCCAAATGCTTAGTGATGGTTTTGATTTCTTGCTCGTACAATCCTTTGTAGTCTGTTACATTATGGACTTTGTGTTTGTATTATCTGTGCATTCAACTTTGCCTAGTAAAGTTCATCCAGTAGGATTGATTTCCTCCATGTGATAACGAAAATCTGTTGGTTTTGCAAAGTTTTGAGAAATACCATCTCATTATTTGGAACTAAATCTCCTTCCTTTCCGTTCCTAAAAAACAAAAACAAAAAACAAAAAACAAAA
>NW_028186149.1:489455-520386 GCF_003343005.1 Rhea americana
CAGGTACCATGATATTAATACACAGATAGGATAGTTAAGGTTGAGATCTATCATTTGTTCTTTTTGCTTGTGCAGTTCATGGCCCATGGCCTCTTTGTTGAGACTCAAAATTAGTGTCTTCATCTATTTCATTATGCTAAATCCAAAGTCCACTGAATAATAAAGTGATTCTTGCTGACTGAAGGCATTTTGCTGTCTAGCCTGGTTGTATTGGAGCTTGCAACCAAGAGGCAAAATACTCTTTGTTCCTCTGAGGTGTCTATTTTTCTCCTTTTTGTATCTCTTGTTACTTACTTAATTTTTGTATTTTTGGGATATCTTGTATGCTGATTGCAGTGGATCCTACTAGCATTGCTTGATAAGTTTTTGATAGGTATCTTTTCTTTTAGAACATTTACAGATGCACAGACTGTCTCTAAAGATTTATGTGTTCATTTTGAGAAGACCCAAGATGAAGGCAAAGAGCCAACAGGTAAGCATATGAAAGATGATCTTTGAACATTCAAACTGCTTTTAGAATTTGTTAATATAATCTTTGTATATTCTTGCAAATTCTGACTGACAATTTTTAAGGACTGAGATAAGAAGGAGCAGTCAAAAATAAAATTTAATTGAAACTTACCGGGGCAACTAAAAAATTTTCAGGAGCTTTTTGTGAACTTGCATGAATTCAGTAGTACCTCCCAGCTTTTGTCTGTATTTGAGAAGATTCCTAGATAAAAGTGAAAAATAGCCTGATCCCTTAAAAATCTTACCAAGTCTGATGTTGTAATTACAACTGTAACTTTAAACCAACAAAGACAATGGTAAATTAAGCTAGCTGTGCTGCTGTACTACCGTGCAGCTTAAAGCAGGTTTTCTGGCAGAACATTCACTGCTTCTTTGGAAGGTTTGCAGCGTTGAGGGAGCTCCGTGTTGCCTTGGTGAGACTACTACTGGTATCTAAATATGCTTGTTTAAACAAGGTATATTTGCACTATGAGACAATTGGAGCAGTGACTGCGAGTAGGTCTTGTAAGATGACAAAATGACAGAGCTCTGTAGGAATCCCATATGCACACTTTATACATAAACGTATGTGTACATATATACACATACACAGATATACCTAAGCAATTCTTTGATGCACAGTAGGTTTCTTATTCTCCAGGGAGTGAACTACTGGCCATTTGCTTTTTTTCAGTAAAGACAGAGATTAATCTGAATGGCTGAAGGTGATAACTAACTCTGGTTTTAAAATTTCAGAGTATTTTATTGAGCTATTTGACACATGTTGCATATATAAATCATTACTGAGGCTGTGATTCCCCAGAGTGCTTGCCTGTGTGCACAAGAGTATGTCTGTGAAGACTCTGACCTATTTTTATAAGACAATTTATCTGGGACAGCTATTCACCCTGCTTCTTTCGCAGAGGTTGCTGCTGGCTGCAGTTCACAATAAYACAGTGGGCTGTAAAGCACAGTGCTTGGGAAGGAATGCACATGCCGTTCAGCCACTCCTGCAATGGTAGTCACAGCTCTGGAAGAAAGGTGGGGTGGACAACTGAGGGCAGAAGCCCTTCCAGCAGTTCCCTCAATTTTCCTGYGAACACAAGTCACACCCCATTTATTTTAATTAAGCGATCCCTTTATTTGAGTTTAGGTATGTTTCTAAGTTGGTGAATCAGGATCTTACAATTTAAGTTAGTCTTGGTCTTTTATTTGGCTCTTGGAATCTGTGGACCACTTGTTATCCATTTAAATAAGAGGCAATGTTTGACTTGGAAACATCACACAGCTGTACGGATGCTGAGTGCMAAGTGAGGACTGAATGTCAAAGACTTGGGATATTTATAGAAATGGCCTAGTGATTAGATAATGAAGTCTTTTGAGAAGGAGGGAGGCTCAATGTTTGGTTGTCTGCTTAGAGAAAAAGAGATTCTGATATTCTCTATTTATAGAGAACTGTTTCATTTTATAACTGGTATATTTTGCAACCTCAGGAGTAAATATGTCCAAAGAGAAATTCAGATTGTTTGGATTTTTTTCCCTATTATTTTCCACAATTTGCAGAATCTCATTCCTGTGGAACCAGGCCATATTTTGGTTTTCCTAATGCATATATAAATCCAGAGTAGCCTTGCTGTTGACAGCAAGCTTGTATTGGCTTAAAGCCAGTGTAAGTTAAATGAGAACTCCTGTATGCTGGGTTTATACTAATGGAATCACAAAATAATACAGCTTGGAAAAGACCTCTGGAGGGTAACTGGTCTGGACTTCCTGCTGATAGCAGGACTGTCTTCAGAGTTGGATCAGCTTGCTCATGGCCTTGTTCAGCTAAGTTTTGAAAACCTCCAAGGATGGAGATTCCCAACTTCTCAGTCCATGTCCCTGTGCTTAACACTGTCATTGTGACCTTTTTTCTTTGTCTAGTAGGAATTTTCCTTACTGCTGCTTGTGCCTGTTGCCTCTTTTCTTTTCACTGTGTGCCTCTAGGAGGACTCCAACTCTGTCTTGGTGTCAAACCAAGTCCTCCTTCAGTCAGTGGCAGACTGCATTTAGCTTCCCCCTTGTACTTTGTTTTCACTTCTCCAGGATAAACAGACCCAGCTTCTTCAGCTGCTCCTCATATGTGATGTGCTACAGTCTCCTGACTATCTGGATGTCCCTCATCTGGGCTTGTTAGGATTGCTGTTACACTAGGGCTTTGAAAACTGTACACTGCTCCAAACATGGCCTCATGAGTGCTGAGCAGGAGGAAATAATCACTTCCCATTATCTGTTGGCTATGACCTTGCAGCCCAGTATGCGATTAGCCTTTATATTCACAGGGACTTACTGCTGACTCATGTTCAACTGGTTCTGCACCARGACTCCCAGCCCCTTTTCTGCTGAGACAACCAGTATCCAGTGTGCACTATTGCATGGGGTTATCTTACCCCAGTGCAGGACTTACCATTCACCTTTGTTGAATTTTGAGGTTTATGTCAGCCATTCCTCCAGTTTGATGAGATCCATCTGAATGACAGCCCTTCAGTGTGTTGACCAGTTCCCCCAGTTTGGTGTCATCTTTGAAGCTAGTGAGGAYGCATTCCATTGTCCAAGTGGTTAATGAAGTTGTTGAGCAGTACAGTTTCCAGGACTGACCCCTAAGGAATGTCACTGTAAGTGGCTGCTAGCTAGACTTAGGAATGTTGATCACTATTTTTTGAGGCTAATTACTCAGCCAGTAGTCCAACCATCTGGTCCTAACCTCCTTAGGCTTCCTTCAGGTATGCTATGGGAGACCCTGGAAAAGACTGCTGTCCCTTCTCCCACTGCTCTCAGCTCCTCTACAGGGCCAGTCATCTCATCATCGAAGGCAGTCAAGTTGGTCGGGCATGATTTTCCCATGGATTTTGGTAAATTCATGCTGGCTGGCCCTAGTCACTGTCTTGTAGCTAAAAATGGTTTCCAGGAGGATTTATTTCATAACCTTCCCACRGATTGAGGTGAGTCTGATTGGCCTATAATTCCTGGATCCTCTTTCTTCACCTTTTTGAGGATGAGGGCGATGTTTGCCTTTGTCCAGGCACTAGGGACCTGCCCAGATTGCCATGCCTTTTCAAAGACGATGGAGAAGAGCCTCCCAGTGATACTGGCCTGATCTTTCAGTGTACTTTCAGGTATATTCTGTTGGGCCCATGGACTTGTTTGTTCTGTTTGCTGAAGTGGTCTCTAATTTGGTTTTACTCTGCTGTAGGAACTTCTCTGCTGTCTTGATATTTACTAGCAAGACCTGCTGTCAGGCTTTCTGGGTATTGAGTTTTGGCTTTTCTCTTTCTGTACTGGCATGCCTGGGCAATGTTTATGTAGCAGTGTTTCCTCCTGAGTAACTTGTTCCTGATTACACCCTCCACACACTTCCATTTTTGTGCATCATAATCAATTTTAGCAGTGTCACTATTGTTATGAAGCTTGTTTTAAACTTAATTGTGTGTTCTGCTGCACCGCACCACTCCCTCCATGTCAGTTTGTAGAGGCATTCTCTGGAGGATTTCTTGTTTCTCTAGTCCTCATTAGTATCTGTGGAACAATATATTTTCTTGCCATTCATATATTTTCCTTTTTTTTCTGCTGGAAAAGATGCAACAAAATCTGATTTTGGGACTAATTAAAAAAATGAGCTATTCATGAAATCGTTTCTGTTTGGGAGTTTAAAAGCTACCGGAGACTTTTTAGTATGAAAAACTGGTATTATAGCAGAACCCTCCCCTCAACTTGATGCAAGAGAAGCAACAAGGAAAGCTCTCTCTCTCTCTCTCTCTCTCTCTCTCTCTCTCTCTTTCTCTCTCTCTCTTTTTCCACTCTATGTGTATTCTAGCTGGTGTATTCAGGTTCATGTGAAACTCAATCTTTGTAATTCGTGGTTTAGTCTGTTGATCTGCACAGGGGGACATCTGACACCGTCAAGCTCAGACTCAAGCCTGTGTGCACTCAACTCCAGCTTTCAGTAGTAAGTTTAGTGTTTAATGACAAAGATATCTTGAAGAAAAGAAAAAAAAAGTCTAAGAGGAAGAATGAGCTGTATGTATTGTCAGCAGAAGGACACAACATCATAGCTATGGAATTCAGGTTGACTGTCCACTGTCCATAAGAAACTCCTCCAGCAAAGAGCTGAATACTTTTCTTGTCATTAGATTAAAGCAGTGTTTTGCAAGAACTGACATGTAATCAGTATGCTGTTTTGTGAGTTACAACTGAATCAGTTTCAGGCAGAAGTTAAATTACTGTTTTAGTTGCTGCTTCTCAGGGCACATCTGCAGAGCGTCACTTGGAGTTGCTCAGGTCACCCAACAGGGCCATCTGTAGTCTGTCTGTTTGTTTACCCATCTGGAAGGTGACCTTGGTGCTTTTGTATTTTGTATGGCTCTCAGAGTTGTTCCTCCATAAACATCAGAATTCATTTCCATTCCCAAATCCATTTTGTCAGTCATGAAAACGCTTGCAAGGGAATAGTGAACGGAGAGGAGGTTTCATTCGTGGACTAGCCTTAAGGACTACCAGGTTAGTGTTTTTGTTGTTTGTGTTTTAACCAGAACACGGTCTCCMTCATACATCCCAGAAGTCCGGCAGTTTCAGCCCAAACTGCTTATTCAAGTGAAAAAAAATGCTATTTGTTTGTCTGTTTAAAACAGCTTTTTGGTATCTAGGCTGAGAGAAGAAATCTGTATCATGTCACAACTGTTCAGTTATGCACTGTGGAAAGGTATTAAAAACATTCAGTTTATCAAAATGCAAAATGTGCGATGTRTTTATGTTGGGTATTATTCCATGTTTGGTAGAAAATATTTGAGTAACAAATGCCCTTTTATAAATTTGTATTCAGTTGTGAATGGCTCACAAGTTTAGAATTGAATTCTGAAAGATGGGTTGAAAACATTCTTTCAAAGTGTTTTTTAACTGGTAAACAGTCTTTAAGTTTTTTTTTTTTCTTTCCTCAGGGAAAGTTCCTTGTTGAAAATTTGCACTTTATTTGCAAAAAAAATGCTTGCCTGAAATACAAAATATTTTGATCAGATTTTTGCTTTTCCCAAAATACATAATCATTTAATTCAGTATTTAGGCATACTTCCCAGGCTCTTTCTGTGTCACAAAGTCCCTCTGTTAGTTAACAGCAGAAAACGTTATTCACGTTCTGCTGTTTTTATAAAAATAGTTAGAACCATTTGATTTTTTGGGGCTTATTTTTTAGATTTTAGAACTCTTTTCAGATTTAATTTCTACATGTAAATACATGCAAGTACAGGCACTGAATGAGTGTCAAAATTTGTATTCCTTTTCTATATGTATGGTGTAACATTAAGGTGACTCATTGAGTCTCTGAGAGACTGATTCTGTTCTTAGTCTTTCTGGTATAAATCAAAGATATTTTGCCGAAATCAAAAAAAAATGCGTAAGTAAAAGAAAATTGAGGCCAAGTTTTAACATACTTCTTTGGTTTATGTATACAGATATTTTAATGGTGTGACATTTTGGCACTTCTCTTTGGAGAGTCTCTGTTTTACTATGCATTGTATGTCCACAGTGAAAAGAAAGATTGTAATTATACAACTTCTGTAATGTGATTCTAGGAATGTTGCTAATGTTCTCGGTTCCTTTGAAGAAGTACCTTTGCCATCTGATCAAGAACGCTTTTTAGTTCCATATGGTGTGATTTTTGTTTTCAGTAGAGCACTCAGTGCCCTCTGCCTACCCACACCTGCAGCACCTCCCATCTTCRTTCCTGTAGAAGCCAGAACATCATGTAGAGTTCTCCATGTGGGCTTTGGTATGTCCATGCAGAAAATAAGTATCTGGATCATGGAGGGAGTGTGCCTTTCACCTCTGACGGGGGCATCGCTTGTCATTTCTACCCAAGGGTAGGCACTCAGTGCAGAAACACCTGCTTTGCCCTCCCTGCTTTTAAAATGTTTGTTTGTGGGGTGCCACAAACACTGCTTATTCTTTGGTGAAGTCCCTCTGTCCATCGCCTAGAGTCCTCTGTAGCTGCTTGTTTTCTAAGCTGTCTGGACTTAGGCCATTCAACCACTGACCTCAAAATAATACAATAAAATCTGATAAAGCTCCACACCTGTGTTTTGAACATCATTATGTCTAATTTACAAGTGAGAAAATGAAGGTATGTGGAGATTGAGCAGCTTTATTTTTGTTTACTGYTTTCATTATTATTTTCTTTTGGTCAGAATGGTCAGGAGAACAAATGCCACGCTGCAAGTCAGGAACGTGAACGGGACATAGTGCGAGTCAGGAACAGCAATCTAGGGCTGTGCTGTTGACCCACGTTGCACCTTTGACTGCTCAGTTCACTTTCTGCACCAATATCTTTATCTCCTTGCCTGGAAACGGGTATCAGAAAGCTGAATTAGTTATGTTCTAAAACACTTTCCCAACTCTAGGGTTTGCATGCTAGTTTACAAAAATATTCTTAGAGGGGTCAGTGAAACTTTTAAAAGTAGTTTCACAAAATATTAAGCAGCAAACCAGACTGGTTTGGGTATTTTTCTATTTGGCAGCTGCGCTTTGTCAGCAGATTAAGACTGAGCTTTTCTATGCAATTAAATAATGAAATTTTTTCTTTTTTTCTTCTTTTCTTTTTTTTTAAAACTCCAAGAGGAAGTTTTCTATACACAATTTTGTGAACTTACAGTAGCTTGCTGTGGCTCTGGTTACCTGTGCAGATTGCAAGCCTGACTTGAGGGAGGGTTCTCGAGAGCTCATATGGATCTGGGTGTGACTGAYGTGTTCACATACTGGCAGAAGTGCTCAGAGAGGCGGTTTCCAGGCAGTGCAGGAGGCAACCAGAGGAGTAACAGTTGGGAGGGATGTGAAGCACGCTGTACTTCCAAACACTTCAGAGTTGCTTTTACCAACCACTAAGTTACAAACAGCCAGCATAGATACTAGCTGAGCATTTTTTTWCAGTTCTTTCTTTCCAAAAGGTGAGTAAAAGACAATAATAGTGCTTATAAACTTGTATCAGAAATTTCAAAAATACATATTTTCCATTACTCTTAATGTAATGGAAATGTTTCAGACAAACCTAAGTTGTCTGAAATTTTCCACCAGCTGTGTAGAATGTTTTTAATATATTTAAATATATATATTTATGACTTACGTTTAAATATATATTTAAATATAAATAATATTAGCATAATTATTTTAACATTAACATTTATATGAATAAGGCCAATATTAATGATATTATCATACYGATAATCTATTAATTGTATACTAAAATATATAAAAAAAATATTTCTCAAATTATGAAAACAAATCTAAGGGAAAACATGTTTTTAGAATGTTCTTGTACTATTTTGTTCAGAAGTATAGGAAGCAGCTATTTTGCAGTCGACTCAACAGTGGATTTTTGTCTGTCTTGTGAAAATTCAGYTAGATTTTGCCAACTTCCTAACCCCTAAATTCTGTGAAGAGCGTATTTATATAGAGCCTGCTACTTGCTGGGCTTGCAAGAGCCAGATAGGGTCTTYGAGGCAGGCGTTTGTTGTGGACGCCAGGGACTGCTACAGTCCTTGGCAGCAGCGGTGAGAGCAAAGTGACGTTACTGGTGCTCCCTGGTTGTGACCAGTCAAAGAAGAGGAAAAATACAAAAAAAGGAGATGATGGGAAGATAATTTGGGTGAGGGAGGTAGGAGTTGAAGAAGGCAAAAGATGACCTGGRAACAGGGCAAGGCAGGAGCAGGCAGTGGATGTATACTAGAGCAGGAGAGATGACGACCAAGGAGGAGAACTGTGGGAAGCAGGGGAGGACAGGGGCTGGGGCCGGAGAACTGCTGTGAGGGCAGGGGGAAGGTGGGGCTCTGACAGGCAAAAGGAGCCTGAACGCTGAACAGGGATAGAGGTTTTCGGTTGACACATAGGTTTCTGCTTCTCCAGCTGTTCCTTAAGTCATGGGACAGAAGATTGCATTGGGCTGAGCATGGGTAAACTGCGATTCTTCAGAAGGTGGTAGTGTGCCTGTAACACAAAATCAACATAATTCTGTGCAGTGGCACTCCGATTCTTACGTTTTGTTTTGTGTGTTGAATGGAAGATGTCTCTTTCTACGTGGAATTTTTGATGAAGTTATAAAATTGGGATGTGCTTTACTCAACAGGTGGGAAGCACCAGAAGTACGCTTAATTGTGCATTCAGTCCGCTTGTCATTTGGTGCACGGTCACACAGTACTTTTTCACTCACAGAGATTCACAAATCTTGATAATGCTTTGATTTCCAGAATCTTTATGGACTTCCTTTGCTGATGGCAGAATCAGACTGAGAATAGATAATTCATGTCCGCAGACTCCAATAACAGTTCATCAGATGTTCAAAGAGAGCCTAGAAAAATACGGGTCTCTTAATGCTTTGGCCAGCAAAAAGAATGGAAAGTGGGAGAAGATCACGTTTTCAGAGTATTATTGCCAGTCCCGGAAAGCAGCCAAAAGTTTCATAAAGGTAGGTACAGAAAACGGAACAAATTTTATTTTTTTCCCTTTCTACATTCTCAAAATCCAAATATAAGAGATTTTTCCTACTAACTGTTGATTTTTCACTTTTAAAGAAGAGCAACAGGCAGATCCTCCATCCTTGTTAGCAAGAATAGCAATTCTGCAGTCCAGTATCTAACAGCTTTGACTTGATTTTAGAAAATGTTGTGGTACCGGAGTGTTTCCTCTTTAGGGAAGGTTTAAGGTCTCTGACAATTCAACCAGCCTTTGTACTCCTGAGTTACCTAGTTGTTGTTYTTTTTTTTAATGATTGATTAAACCATTAAGAGGGGGCTTAAATATTTTCACATATTAACACATTTCATTAGTGAATAGCTATAGTTCATTAAATGGGTATGCTATATTTGTATTTTTCAGCACTCTAAGTAGCGAGTTCCCAAATAGCAGTTAGAAAGTGTGTAGTAGTAGAAAGTGTGGCACAAGCAGTAGGTGATGGAAATGTTTGTACATGGTGAGTCTAGCAGTCATCAGAGTTGTAGTGTTGTAAGTCTTTGAATTATTTTTCTTTTGGAGAGTGTGCCGCAGGCTGATTGCATGACCTCTACATTTTATGCTTCTTAGATGCTGTTCAGAAAGAAATAATGGTTTAGAAAGTGGGGTTTTTTTAAAGAAAAAATATGTTCCTGTTCCTTGTGGACAAGATGGAGAGCACAAGAGTGTTCCTTTCATTGAAGACAGATAAGTGAAGGCAGGGCAGCGTCTTAGACTTTCAGCTCTTTTATGTGGGTAACGATGCATTTGTTGTTTTTGAGGGTAAAGATCATGCAGAGGAGCTGAAGGAGCGCGTTCGAGGCGCCRAATTCTAATTTGCACTGGCCTGGCAAACAAGCTGAGCGTTTTGGTCGAAGAGACAGTGCTGCTCTCGAAGGAGCTTGAGTGCCTCTCTAGAGCTGCCGTGTGACTCTGTGTCACTCAAGCATGGGTACAAAGTTCAGTGTATGGCCTTAAGATTAAAAAAAGAAAAATAAGTGAAAGACGGCAATCCCCTCATGAACTGGGCAAGATAAAGGCGATTTTGAAAACATTCTGAGCTCAGAATAAGATTAATACTCATTATGCTCCTGTTCACATTGAAAAGTTCTGTTTTTTCAGATGTTTTTGGACGGTAGAGCTCAAACAGGCAGGAGGAAGTAGTGGAAAATTTAGGTCGTATGAATTTCTGACAGAAATTCTGGTTTTATTACAGATACTTACATACAGCTGTGGGAAACATGTTTTATCAATACCAAAATAATAAATAAATCAAAAATTTCTAGGGAGTGTGTGCATGTGCCTGTGTTTTGTGCTACTTTCTCTCCAGCATGCCTATGTTTCATAACCTTATGCTTATTGTTTTTAAGCTTGGTCTTGAACGATTCCACAGTGTAGGAATCCTTGGATTTAATTCTCCAGAATGGTTCATTTCAGCTGTTGGAACTGTTTTTGCTGGGTAAGCTTTCTGGTTTGCTTTTTTTTTATGGGAGTTTGAGGTTTCTTCTTCTTTTTGGTAGGTCTGGAAGTGTAGCAAATTGTGTTTGGTGTTACATCCTGGAAGTCCTGCTGCAGCTGATTAGCATGGTCARTGACTTACTGGAATCTTAGTTTTCAGTATATTCGAAATACTCCAGACACTCGCAGATTGAGCCTCTTTACTGCAGGCCTAATTGTAATAGTCTCACAGAAGCTATTGAACAGTATTTTATCAGTAGAAGATGTGCGAAGCAGACGAGAGCCTCCCGGTTTTGTCAGTGATACCTGTCTACAGCAAGATACGTCAAAGTGGAGCAAGTGACAGATAAAGCACTAACTAGCCTTATTCCTTCTGTCCTTTTATGTTTGCACAATTTGGATTTCCCTTTTAGGTTGTTCCTGTGCCAGTGAAATTCAGATTATCTCTATGTAGCTTCATCAACATCAGAAAGAGGATATAAATGTTTTTTACCACTTCTTTAGGTAACCCTACTGTAGCCTCATGTGAGTTAAAGTCCTGCCTTCTAGCCTACAGCATTTTCTAATGAATAAAATTCAGTGATTAATTTCTCTAGTGTGGCTATACTAGATATTCATATATATTAGAATATTTGGAACAAGCGTGATAGCTATGCTTCTGTGTATTCCCGCATCCTTGTACTCTTTCAGCTTTCATCTCACCTCAACTTAATTATCCTCTTTTTGAATACTAAGTGTGATATATATAATTATATGTATTATATATGCACACAYGTGTATTTTTTATATATATATACAAATACACACACATATATATATATAAAAYCTTCTTTTGATACAGAGGAATTGTCACAGGAATATATACAACCAACTCTCCAGAGGCCTGCCACTACATTGCTCATGACAGCAAAACCAATATCATGGTTGTGGAAAATCAGAAACAATTGGACAAGATAATGCAGGTATGAGGTGGCTGGATGGTTATGAAAAGGTCATTATTTCCCCTTATCTCGATGCTATGTTGGTCCCAGGTATTGTATTTGTTACCTATATCATGGAGCTCTTCATGACAGTTTTCTTATGCAGAAATTTGGCATCTGATGTTTGAGTTACATGGTGACTTGCAGTTGTCTTCTCTGTAATGCGTAAGACTCGCAGCCCTGATCCTCACCAGGATAGCGTTCAGTGGCCGATTCTCCGCACAGTTACCTCAAAACAAACAAACAAAAAACCCCACAACTCTCCCCCCCTCAACACACACACTTTGATATTATGCAACTCCTAGTTCTGTTTGGATAAGCACAGTCCACTTCACTGGAAGTGATTAGGATGATGCAGATTTCTAGAGGACTTCCATTTAAACATTAAGGATGTCCATGTTCACAGCTTAGAACCTCCTTTCTAAAGTGCCATCTTTTCTGCTTASCTCATTAACTCTTAAGTCCAGTGAGGTTACTGCGCTTCGGTAGCGTGATGCTTGCAGTGAAATAGACTGTAGTGGGGAAGAAAGTGGCTTATCAAGGGAGTGATCACAGCAGCTACAAGTGGGGGTTGTGCACAAGGAGCCAGGTCYGAAGACCAGCTGGATGGAAGATTCCCGTTGCCTGGCTTGGGTGAGGGTGTCCTGTGCTACCGTGACTAGGGCTGGGAGAAGGGTCTCAGGAAGATGTTGAAGGAGGCCCATAGCTGAAGAAGAACCATTAAACTAAGAGAACCTTGCAGTCTTTGCTGAGCGGGGGTCCTCCCTGATGGAGGTTTCTGGAGAGAAAAGTTTCTATTAGAGAGGAAACACCTGTGGATTTTGTCAGATGTATTTCATAGGAGTTGCACATTTTTTGCTTTAGGCTGAACCAGGTTGGCTGTATTCTGTAGTTTTGTTTTATATGTGATTTGGAGGAAGGGAGATTTTTAAGAATCCTGGAAACATTTTCAATCAATCAGTCTGCTTATATTAGCACTGACTAAATGTCAACTGTGCTGGCATCAAAATATAGAGAAAAAGCATGCAAGAATTCAGAAGTTTGATTCATGCGTATTTCTACCTCAAAAAAAAAGTTCTGACCATCACTATATTCAACTGAGTGGTTTTTTGAAAATCTTTTCAGGAAGAAGCCAAGACAAAAATAATATAACATATTACTTGTAGCTATTATAATAGCTACCATAATAACTACCATCCAGCCACTGCTTTTATATTAGCGCAGACTGATCAGTTCATAATGTGATTAAATCAAATGCATGAGGCACTGTATCCCCCAAGGCTGAGTGACACAAATGCTCTCTGAAGTCTGGGCAGAGGAAGAGCTGCTGAAAGCAACAGCTGTCTTACAGGCAGACACCATTGCTGAGGCCTCGTCACCTCTGAGACGTCCTCTGTGTATGGTAGCCACAGCAGCTATGGCCAACGTGGAGCCTAACCTAGACCATTCCTTGATGTGCCCCGTGACGAGAAGGGAAGCTGAGGAGCCATTTTTGTCCAGAATGGATTTCCTACTCTTTTCTCTGAAAATAGATTTTCTAGAGCAGACTGTACATCTTTCCCCCCCCACCGCCTTTTTTTTTTGCACCTCAATTTTTTTGTTTGAGCCAGCTGATTGTGACTCTAGAGGAGAATATTTGAGAGTGGATGGAAACAGGAGGTTTTTTTTATGACCGTCAACCCAATTTTGACAGATTTTGGCTCATATTTTAATGGAAAAAAAAGATCAAAGAGATGAATAATCTRTTACAAATTTGTTTTTAAAAAATCCAACAGATCTGGAATCGTCTGCCACATTTGAAAGCTGTTGTGCTGTATAAGGACTCCATGCCAGAGAGACATCCCAATTTGTATACGGTATGTGAATGCTGGAACAGAGTTATAATTCATAGGTATTATTTCTTAGATGAGCATCTATTCTTTTTTAAATCTGTGGAATAGCTACCATTCAAAATACTGCCAAACTGCTAGAATACTGTTTGCTGCCTTCCAGCAAACRCATTCAAAAACTTCATCATTTTCCATTTAATTTATCTATATTTAATGTTTGACACTTGAAATTTTCAGAGCTACCTTGCTTCACTGGTCTTTGTCTCATGTCTTATTGTTCCTTTTACTTGACTGGATTAATATAACACAGGGTTGGAGTGGGAATGTGTACTTTCTGGCCACTTAAAATACAAGTTGTCCACTGTCCAGTACYAAGCATTTCTAGTGGCAGGCAACAGGTAAAGAGAAATAACTACTGATGCACAAAGAACAGGATGTTTTGTTAGYGTATGCGGGATCTTTGTACCACATGGTAATTAATAAAGTAGAATATGGGACAAATTCAGGATCAGGAATCTTTGAGTGGTTTAAGTCCACCCTTTAATTTTAAAATTAGGACTTTAGGCAGAACAAATTTTCAGAACAAGTATTTTTTGAGTTTCTTTTTGAGGCATAATTGAAGATAGTTATGTATCATGAGTACCAAAATCACCATTTTATTTAAGTAACATACAAATTATCAGTGGRACTTCCAGGCTGAATAAACTTCAACTGAGGAAAAAAAATAAATAAATGAAGAGTGAACAATGTAGAAATACTTTAAAAATATTTTCAGCTTTGATTATCTGATGTGTTACTAGGTACACAAGTAAAAAAAAAWTWRSMWTTTTTTTAAGCATGTCTTTTCTTGGGATTTCATAAGTGGTTTATTGTTTACAGTAAACAGTAASTGTTACAGTACTGTGCCTGTTGCAGAATAGTATGCTTTACATGTCAATACAGTAAAATGAAAATTGTAATAGCAAGACAATCTTACTATACATACTTCTTAGTATAAGGTGTAAGTGCTAGCAATTAATTCCAGATCAACATTCAGTCACTGAAACCTAAGTGCCTGAGAACTTCAGAAGAGAGGGTGATGCAAGGTAAATATTTTATTGTGTTGTTGGAAACGTGTTTGGAAACACCCTGCTGAATGACAGATCAGACACATTTTCTCCATGGAGAAGGGAAGTTGTGAGAGTGTCCGATAGTTGCCATAGTTTATATTGTCTAAAGGAAGAATCAGATCAAGTCACCAAAGGCAGTGATGATTGTTCATTAGCGTCCATGTAAAACAAACCACACAAAACACCAGGCATATGATAAAAGTTTTGTGTTGCCAGTTAACAGCTGAAATATGATTGACTGGTAATGAGCAATTGCTGCAGTAGGGACAGAGCCCTAGTTCTCTGCCCAGTGCATGTTTCTAGCAGGCGAATGTAAAGTCAGTAGTGGGTGTGACAGTTTGTGCCTTTCACACTCTGTGGAATGGAAACATCATCTGTTGCAGGTGCTGTTCAAGTAAACAAAGCCTAGGCAACAGATGCACAGTGATTAATGCATTCTGCTATGAGAAGAGAGTGGGGTTGGGAGTATAGGAGGAACTGGTAAGTCATATAGAAACACTTACATACGGTGCAGCTCCACTTTCCAACAGCCAGTGACATTGATGCAGCTACAGTCTGTGGGAAGGGGCGGRATGTGACAAATCCAAATCCTTTGCCTGCTATGGAGATATGCTCTGTACGCTCCCTCTTCCCAAAGATGTGGTTTGGTAGAAGAAAATATAAACCTGATTATCAGCGATTAAAAGAATCTTTGGAGAGCCTTGCCCTAAAAATGGGAGCCTAGTGCYACAGAGGCTAAACACACTGGCAATGACAGAAACAGGTCTGAAGGAAAGAATTAATTCCTCCTCAGGCACAGGCTCTCATTTTACCTCTGCTGTTTCTTGCATCATGCCGCTTTACTACTCTGTGTCCTAGATATATCTCCAAAAAAAGGTGGAAAATGGTGGTGCTGCCTCTCATAGTTCTGTAGCACAATATGAATCATCTGATTTTAGTTGGGATACTGACTCTATGGCTCTTGACTTTCTTTGATTTAAAAAGTTATACTCTACCTTCAATTAACTGTGATGGGTAACAGTAACAGACATTAAATCAATGGGATTTAATGGCACATTTAGCACCATACTAGGTGCGTGCAATAGATGTATCTGGGAGCAGCTAATAAAATGTAGTGGATCAGACTCAGCATTCTTCTGGGGCCAATTTGCGCTGCACAAAAGGCTGGYGTCAGAAAAGGTTTAGCTTGTTCCAGAGTGAGGCAAATTTGAATGAAAGTTGTGACCAGCATCATACGTTCTGTTTGCTATTAAATAACAGAGAATTTGGGCTGTTGTTCACACGTCACACAAGATGATGATGCTTTTGTGCAGAAGCTTTCCTCCACACACTTTAAATATATAGTGGATAAGAAATTGTACATGAAGTGTCACAAACATTTTTATTTTAAAAAATGTATATCCAGACTCCTCTAAATAACAATCAAAATCATTCTAACAATGTGAGATAGGAATAGAATTTTAGCCTGTGGAACATGCCCATAGTATCCACCTTGAATAAGAACTAGTATTATCGTTGTCTTCATAGACACCAAAAAGACTCATGGCAGCATAATTTTGTGTACTGTATATGCAATTTACATAGTGACTTGCACATAAAACTCTACGTTAAGCTTATCATATTCCTTGTGCAGGCAAGATGTTGTTGACCTGAGTGGGCAGCTTGTATTGGAAAAATGTTCGGAGCAAGACCCTACTTAACTTTCCTGCCATTTTCTAGACCAATGGGATACTGTATCTTTCCCACGTGTAAAGAGTTATCTTGTATTTCTGTTACATGTTCCAGATGGAGGAATTTCTGGAGTTGGGAAATGACATAACTGATGCTACTTTGGATGATATCATTAACTCCCAAAAGCCAAATCAGTGCTGTGTGCTAATATACACATCTGGAACAACCGGGAAGCCAAAAGGAGCCATGCTGAGTCATGATAATGTATGTACTTGACATTGTCCCTTTCTAATAGAAATAGCAAAGCATGAGGATATTTATTCCTGTGTTTTGAAATGGCCGATACATCCTAGAGCCTTAAAATGCTTTGTCATACACCATTCATGTTGCAAAAACAAAAGAAATATTCGAAGTGCAGTCAACTATTTCTGATAATGTGAAAGTGCATCACACGATTGAATATCATTTATGTTATGAATATGTTCTGTGATTCACTGGCTTGTTTGTGAGATGAAATAYATAAATTCTATAAATTGACATAGGTGGCCTCATTAGGTCATCTTAAACAAACAAAAGACAAAATCATGTGCATCAGCCAGCTACGATCAAAACAACCTGATACTGACAGCTTTTGTAAATTCTATTAAAATTGTCCATTTAACTTTATCATTGTTATGTTCCTAGGCTTTGATTTCTACCTCTGTCACCAAAGGATAATAAAACTTTCAGGCATCTCGTAGTCCTGACACTCAGAGTAGCGCAAGCTGTATTGCTATGAACAGAAAACTTCCCATTGGTAGAGGAAGGTGAAGTCAGTTGGAAATTGGACTTTCCATGGAGGTCTACTAGTAAAAGTAGTTGATTTTTAAGTGGCTGAGCAGGAGTGGGAAGTGATACAGAGCCTTTCTGAACATTCAGACAGTCTGTGAAAGGGCTAGTCTTAGGTTGCGGTCTGTTACTGACGTGCACACTGTGATGAGTAATTTGCACAAATGTAGGGCTGAGCACAGTGGCAGCTGGAAGCAGGACATAGTGGACTTGATAGACTTAAAGACTGATCTGACATTGCAGATCCTATGCTCTTCCATCTCAAAGGAGTCTGGTGTCATTTCCATGTTAGCTGCTGAACTATTCCTGGCTACTGATCACACACAGGCTATTTTTATGTTGAGCAGCAGTGGAAAACATGCCTTGCCTCTAACTGTGCTTCTGCCTTCTTTAGTCAAAAGATGTTTCCCTCTGTCCATGTTCAAAACCAGTGCTGGGTCAGTCATTGATGCACCCACTCCGATTTGCGGAGAACCTGCCTGCATGTTGCAAGGTTTTGGAGGCTAAGAAATCGAAACAGCCGCATTTCAAAGATACCCTGTTCTGCCTACTCTGTTTCGTTCTCCCATAGGTGCTTTTCAGGTGCTGCCAGCTAACACGCACATCTGAGACTCCACATTGGAGCGGCCTTTCCTGACAATGGATTGCTCTTAAAATCCTCCTTTGAAAATCTTTTTCCCTAGGCTAAATRGGCTCTCCCGTTAACATAATATGCTGCAATAGCAGGCATTACACATTATTTGTATCCACTCCCTGCATCTTGAATAATAGTCTGTGTTCTGCACTACTCAGTTTGGATTATAGACTCCTCTGAGAAAGAACTGTTTCCTTTTTCTCTGTGCACCTAGAATTTTTTTCTCATAAAATCACATATCTATCTGAGTCCTCCATATGTTACGTTCTGATAATGAAGATACACATATTTAGCATCCTGCAACAGCATTTTCTGGGATTAAGTGAGAAATATGTAGCAAGAAAAGGGGATTACAAACTTACCTCAAAGGAAACATCATCCGATTTCACTGAAAAGTCAGACAGCAAATCTTTAGCATTATTCATGTGTGGAGCTCCTCTCATAGAAGGAGAGTTTCATTCTCTACTCATGAGCTACCACCATTAATCTCGTGGTGAMTTTCAGAAGAGCAGGATGTGGTTGCTACTCTTCGTCATTTGTTCTCAATCATGTGGCAGTCGATAAAAGAAAATGAGCTTGTTGTTGATGCTAAACTCCCTGAGAGCTTGTGGTTTTTTTTTCTATTTTACTTTTCTTTTTAAGTAAACSTACAGACATAGAGCTAATGAAAAGTATCATCTTGATGGTAATCATGCATAGTAGGAGTGCTGCAAAATAGGAGGTTGATCAATCTTTTCCTTATCTATCTAGCCCATGGCTGCCCTGCTAGATTGTTGCCTTTGTTAGTGTGCGAGTTTTATGGGGCACTAGGGAGTGGGGAGTTTTGTAGTGTTTATAGGCCAGTGAGGCCGAGGAAAGAGTGCATTTTCTTATATTATCTATAAATCTCTGTTGCTGCTAGATTAATTTGTCTTGCTTTTAAGCAAGAGGCGCTAGAGAAATGGCAGCCTGGAGTACATGCTTGTGATGTCCTCAGCAATTTCTGTAAGCACAGTTCTTCATGGTTACGTTGTCATAGCTGGTCTGGCTGCTTAGTTGGTGTGAAAAGGGAAAAATATCCGTGTTTTATTCTTTTTTTTTTTTTTAATAGATAACTTGGACGTCAGCACATTGCAGCAGAGCAGGAGGTATGCAACCTGCAGAGGTCCAACAGGAGTCTATAGTCAGTTATCTCCCACTCAGCCATATAGCTGCACAGATATATGACCTGTGGACAGGAATCAAGTGGGGAGAGCAAGTTTACTTTGCTGAGCCGGATGCTTTAAAGGTATCTGCCACACATTGCACCCAATTAAGTTTGTACTTTTTTCCTCTGAAAAAATATCCTAAAGATAGATTATAGTCTTTAAAGTCGTGCAGAGGATGAAGGTTGAAAACCTGTTATTGTAAGAATTATGGAAAACTAAATCCCATTAGATACATGCTCTACTTCTCTAGATTCCATTTGCTTCTGTTTTTGGAACTGTGTATAGAAAGCTGGTCCCTCTCTACAGTCATGGTCTCTAAATTGCTATTAAAGGAGAGTACTGGAAACTGGAATCTTACCTGCCTCCTCATAAAGCTGAAAAATGACTTCCACAACTGTGCTCCAGTGGATCTCAGTTCCAGTGTCTTCCATAATTAAACAGCTATTTTCAAATTTGTATTCACAATATTCTGAATGTAGGTGTAAAATACWTAGTCCAGATCTGCCTCTATTAAGACAGAAAAGAATGCCTCTAACACAAAAGAAGTATAAGCAGATTTTGGAGACAGGGAGGCAGAAGGAACTATGCCATCTGTGTTTTTTTCTTCTCATATGCATACACCCCCCAGTGTGTCAGGGCTAGCACGTTAGTTCATCTGTCTGATTGAAACAGGTATCTAGTTCAGCAGACCTTGTTTATATCCCACATATTTGGTGATGTTCTACATTCAAGTATTGCAAGGTGCAAACTATAACATCAAACCTCTTAACACCAGCATGGACTTTTTACTATAATTTGATATGATTTTAACAGGGCAGCTTGATCAGCACACTAAAAGAAGTGCAGCCAACGTCTCATATGGGAGTTCCCCGAGTATGGGAGAAAATCATGGAGAAATTAAAGGATACTTCTGCTCAGTTGGGATTTATGAAGAAGAAAATGCTTTCATGGGCTATGTCAGTAAGCTTAGAGAGAAACTTAAAYTGCTCAAGCAGGTGTGTATTAAAATGAACAAGATCTCAATCATGCTGAAAGTAACTATATTCTTGTATTAAGCTCTCTAACATCAGAGAAAGACTCTCTGATAAATGGGCAAAATTTGGCCTGGCAACACAGCAAATACAATGGAAGGAGAATGTAGTTATCAAACACAGGCTGCTCTTAAACCCAGATGACTGTTAAAGATCCCCTTCCACCCTTCTCGAGACTGTATATGGGATTTCAAAAGATACCATGCACTGGTATTCGTTTGCTTGTCTGACCTTTCAGCTTCTCAGACAGGTTGTGCAAATCTCAGGCTTTCGTGATATTCATTCTTGAAGGAACATATTTAACTGATAAAGAATCAGGAATACAAAAGCTGTGTCTTGCACAATATGTTTTTATTATATTCTTTCTGAATTTGCAACATTCAAACAGCTCAAGTGTCTGGAGTTCGTTTGCAATTGTGGAAAGACTTCRTTCCTATTGATGTAACTTACGTCAATACCCAAAAACAAATGGCAAATATATCTCTAAAGGAAACTTGYGTCTGATTTTGTTTTGGAAATTTTAAATTTTATTCTGACTTGACTTTTCTTCCTTTTRTGTGTTTTGTATTTGCAGTGATTTAAAGCTGTTTTGGACAAGGTTAGCAGACTACTTGGTGCTTGCAAAAATCCGCAATGCGCTGGGTTTTTCTTGCTGTCAGAAGCACTTTTGTGGTGCTGCTCCTCTCAATGCAGAAACACTGAATTTCTTCTTGGGTCTGAACATCACCTTGTATGAGGCCTATGGGATGAGTGAGACCACAGGCCCACACTGCCTATCTGGGCCATATATTTATAGGCAGCACAGGTAATTTTATGTTTTTTTACACAGGATATTTCATATCTGCAGAGAAGAATATTTACTGAGTTCMGTAAAGATCTTACCACTTTATTTTCTCTCAATGCCTTACCACTCTGTAGTGATTTTGGGAGGCAAAATAACCTTCAGGTCAGAAGGTGGACACATTGCTGCTATAGCATGCTAAGCCAAATTAAGGGCGCTCAAAGAGGTCTACAGYGCTATGTGCAGCTACACTCACTAAATCTGACATATATTCGGGCCTTTGGCACAGGATGGGATAACTTTCAAATGTGAGACCGCAAACAAATAAAAAAAAAAATCATGTCTCAAGATAGAGGAAGAAAAAACCCAGGAAACACAGAACAAGATAGACAGCCAAAAAGTGCCCAGAGATTCTAACACATTTACCTTAGTAAGATAATTTCTATAGCTTTCAAACAGTTACAGCAGGGTCTTATTTACAGTCACTTATGTTTTGCTAGGCTCAGAGATTTAGTATTTTAGCCTTAAAACTGATGAGATACTTGATAGTTCTGTGCTCCTTTTTTTTTTCTTTTTTTTTTTCTTTTTCCTCTCTGTTCCCTCATAGCTGTGGTAAACCAGTACCTGGTTGCAAAGTAAAATTGGTGAATGAAGATACAGAAGGCAATGGAGAAATCTGTTTCTGGGGAAGGACTGTTTTCATGGGTTATTTAAATATGGAAGATAAAACAAAAGAAGCCTTTGATGAAGATGGATGGCTGCATTCTGGAGATTTAGGAAAACTAGACAAAGATGGCTTCCTCTATGTCACTGGAAGAATTAAAGGTATTAAGCAATCTTTACTCTATGTTTATGGTAACTCTTCAGTACTGCTTAGTCGTATGTCAGGTGTGACCCATCTAATTAAGTGCATTTTGTCTAATGCCAGCAGCATTTAAATAATAAAAACAAAAATAAGCTTTCCTCTGAGGAAACCATGGTGTGACCTCTTCTCAGGAAGAAGTTTCCCTCTAGTTTTTAATAAGTAGAATTAATTTAATTCCTACGGTGAGGCTTTTCATCTCCCCTCCAAACCTTTATTCATTATTAACAGCAATCAGTAGTGTAAAATAATAATACAGGAGTAATATGCCTTCTGGAATTTTAGTGATCCATAAAACTGTCCAGTATCCCTTTGAATCTTACTAAACTGTCTTAATTACACATTAATTAAACATTAAAATGTTTAGACAATAATTAAAGACAATCCTTTCATTATATAGAAGCTATTCCTATAGGTCAGAGCTGGGTTCCTCTGATGCCTTTAGGAGATGTGTTTGCAGAGACCGGTACTGAAATTTGAGAGCAGAAGGGGTAAGTTAAAGTTAGAACAATATAGCTGGATGTTATTATAGTAGGTAGCTTAAAGTTTGGAGGCCTGTGGCTAGTGACGTCCCCCAGGGCTCRGTACTGGGTCCCATCCTGTTCAACTTCTTCATCAGTGACCTGGGTGAAGGGGCAGAGTGCCTCCTCAGCAAGTTTGCAGATGATACAAAACTTGAAGGAGTGGCTGTTACCCCAGAGGGCTGTGCTGCCATTCAGAGAGACCTGGACAGACTGCAGAGATGGGGAAGAGGGAACCTCATGAGGTTCAACCAAGTGCAAGGCAAGTGCAGAGTCCTGCATGTAGGGAGGAATAACCCCAYGCACCAGTACAGGCTGGGGACTGGCCTGCTGGAAAGCAGCTCTGCAGAGAAGGACCTGGGAGTGCTGGTGGACAGTAAGCTGACCATGAGCCAGCRATGTGCCCTTGTGGCCAGGAAAGCCAATGGTCTCCTGGGGTGCATTAGGAAGAGTGTTGCCAGCAGGTGGAGGGAGGTGATCCTGCCCCTCTACTCAGCCCTGGTGAGGCCACATGTGGAGTACTGTGTCCAGTGTGGGGCTCCCCAGGACAAGAGGGACATGGAGCTACTGGAGAGAGTCCAGCGAAGGGCTACGAAGATGATTAAGGGACTGGAGCATCTCTCCTGTGAGGAAAGGCTGTGAGAGCTGAGACTGTTCAGCCTGGAGGAGAGAAGACTGGGGATCAGGGGAGGGATCTTATCAATATGTCTGAGTGTCTGAACGGAGGGTTTAAAGAGGATGTGGCCAGACTCTTTTCAGTGGTGCCCAGCAATAGGACAAGAGGCAACAGGCACAAACTGAAACATAGGAAGTTCCRTCTGGAACATAAGGAAAAACTTCTTTACTGTGATGGGGAAGAGCACTGGAACAGGTTGYCCAGAGAGRCTGTGGAGTCTCCTTCTCTGGAGATACTCAAAACCTGCCTGGATGCAGCCCTGTCTAACGTGCTCTGTGTGACCCTGCTTGAGCAGGGGGGATGGACTAGATGATCTCCAGAGGTCCCTTCCAACCTCAACCATTCTGTGATTCTGAAAGTTTCACCCAAATAAGACTGGTCACTTGCTTACCTGGAAGCTCTTTTTCAAGGTATGTATTCAGAGAGTGAGATATGTTGCAGCTGAGATGTTACCTGAAGATTTAAAAATTGAGTAACTGTCATCTTAGATGAATCACTAGGGAGAGAACATGGATGAGTGAATTTGTCACAGGACAACATAATGTTCTGTCAAGCATCAGGACTTTGGTAGATACTATTAATAGCCTGCATCAAATACAGCTATCTTGGTTTTAATTTGCTTTCTTGTCTGATTCATTTTTCTTTAGTGTCATGGTTGGCAACCCCTAGTCTCATTCTGTCCTAGCATTTGTGTTGTACTCACATCTTCACTGATTGCTGAACTAATAAGAATTACTCCAAATTACAGGATAGGTAGACCATCTGGGATAAAATAATGATCAGTGCAGTTTCATTCAAGTTTTAAATCCAAGTCCAAGTAGGGTAAAATCTAGTAGAAAACTGTTAAAAAAAAAAAAAAAACTCATCTAGACTTGTCACATCTGAGCTGTGACTGCTCGCGGTCATATAGCCCCACAGCGGCTAGAGTGGACCCTGCAGCCTAGATTACTGTCAATCTATTCTATAAACATTTTTCCACTGAGCTGCTAATTGGGAAGGAAAAGTAAGATTTTTCAGCAGAATGAAAACTTCCATTTCAGAAACCTTGATTAGATGATTGTTCACACGCTGGGAAATGTTGAGCATTTGTATACTAATCATTACACAAGAAAATCTACCTGGATANAAAAAAAAAAAAAAAAAAAAAAAAAAAAAAACTCATCTAGTGACTGAAACAGGACTTCTTTCTTTGGTTCTTTGAGTCTTAGATTTCTAGGGCTCACTTTATTAAGCATGAAACAGTAGAAGTTGCTCATTGGTAGGTGAGATTGAGAAGAGCTGCAAAGTACAAAGGTGTAGCTAGAGAAATCCCTRCAGAAGATATTTGTAGAGGTATGGAAAAAGTTGTTATAAGAGTACATAGGTCTTGGTCAGCTGGGAAAAAACTGACATTTCAGACAAAGTGTGGTGGAGCTTGATAGAAGACCTGGCTAGATTAAGACAGAGGGGAAACTAAAGGAAAAAACAAACCTCTTTAAGTTTGGACACACACCTGACTTTACTGGGTGTACTGTATCTATGGTTTGACCTAAGTCTCATTCTAGAAGGACAACCCGTGCTTTCTCAGCGTGTGCGGGGGATTGACCAGGGAGAGAACTAGCTTACAGATGTGAGATTGATGCTGATTTCRTACCAGAAGGTTGAGTATAGGTTGGTTGTTGTATGTATTCATAGCCGCAGTGGAGCAGTAGAGCCCAAACATGTGCGCTGTATTCTCGTGATTACCTTTGATCCCATCACTGAAAGGGGATCACGTACCAGCCTGAGCCTTGATGTATGAAACTGGCTACGTTATTACCRAAAGACTGGAATACCATTTGTCTGCATTGTTTGCTGAAGCATGTTACTTCTGGAAATTTGAGAAGTTGCTAATTTATTTAAAGGAAACAGCTGAAATTTATTTAGAAGGTAGTATTAAAATGTGCAATAACTTCAATGAATTTATGTATTATACTTCACAATGGATGCATTCAAAAAAATTGCACATTCCTTTATTGATAAAGTACCACTACCTTTATTTAAAAATCTCAAAAATACTGAGAGTCTAGTTTGCTGTTATATTCTGTTCATGTCAGACATAGGGCAGGAACCACCCCCCCTTGCTTGCTCCCTTAGGTGGTGATTTCTCCCTCCTCACACTCCTCTCTGCCTTCTTTCCATGCTGCGTGCGTGAGCCTTCCTGCARTAGTGATCTGTGTTTGTCTGACCCCTCTTGGTGGCTTTACGAATTAATCATGGTAGGCACCARCTTGCTTTTAGGTGAGTTAGCAACACCAGGGTGGGGAGTGAATCCTGCGCTGATTTGGAGGAGCTCACCGCTCACGGAAAACACCCAGATTATATAACAGTGCCTTGAGACATAACTGAGCTGCTGCTGGACTATGTAAAGGTGATCTGGAGGTTATTGTAATGGAATTTGTGTTGTGTACACATAGGAGCAAATGTGCTATGCATCGGGAGTGCACATACTCAAGAAATACTAGTGTTGTTATTTTTRAGAGAATAATAACTTAATGGGTTTTGTTCCTGCTGAAAGCTACTGATTTCTGCATATGAGAATAAGAAAACTGGATCCATACAGGCATTAACCTGTTCTTCTGAATTTACTTGAATTCAACTAATAGCCTTTTTTATGCCTAGATTTAATTATTACAGCGGGAGGTGAAAACGTGCCTCCAATTCCAATTGAAGATGCTGTCAAAAAAGAACTTCCAATTGTTAGTAATGCCATGGTGATTGGAGATAAAAAGAAGTTTTTGTCAATGTTGCTGACCCTAAAGGTACACCATTTTTATTGTTGATTTCAGCAGAATTATATACCTGCAGCTAACAAAATCAGAAAGGTTTTGAACTGTTAGTAAAAAGACAGAAAAGTAGATAGGAGGAYGTTAGTTACAGGAAAAAAAACTGTATAGGAAGTACAGCCTAAGGTTGTCTAATCTTCAAAAGGTTAGAAATCCTGCTAAGCTGCTCACATTTATTGCTGTTTCTCTTATACATGTAASGAGACCTACTTTTTATTTAAATGTGAATTTTTATTAAGAATGTTGGAACAATGACACGTCTCTATGAGAGAGCACAAGAGAAGCTGTTGTAACTACAGACAGGAAGAGCCAATAAATGTTTTTGTATCTACTAAAGTGAAGAAGAGAGGTCATTTACACAAAAATAGATTTTCTAATGGAAATGTTTTTCTACTTTTTTTTTTTTTATATATAGCACTGGAAGGATGGCTGTAGAACAAGATAATTAATAGCTTTGCTATGATGTGCGTTTCAATTGCATTTAAAATTTCAATTTTAAAAGCCTGTCTTTAAAAATGCTTCTGACTTAAATTGTTTACATTACACCAGAGTTGAATATTGTGCTAAATATACTCCTATAACTATGGAATAACTTGGGAATACAGTAGAAATTCAAGGTCTATAAAAGACTTTTTAGCCTAATTCATGAACATGTCTTAAATGTGTTCATGTCACTTGCATGTAAACCAAAATATTTGCATTAGGTAGCCAAGTGGAAAGAAAACAAAGTGCTGTCGTGTAGATGCTTCTGCTTTTCAAGGTTTACAGTATGCTCAGATGCTGAAGCTGAGCCTTCCGGATTCTTACTAATCAGGGAAGACCTGATCAGGGAAAYTTGTTCCACCATGTGAGAGCAATCATTTGATTAGTCAGTTCATTTCATATTTTAGAGTGTCCTGGATCCAGATACGTCTGATCCTACTGACATCCTTACTGAGCAAGCTAGAGACTTCTGCCAGAAGACTGGCAGCAAAGCCACTACGGTGTCAGAGATTGTAGCTACGAGAGACCGGGCTATCTACCAGGCCATTCAGGAAGGAATCGACAAAGTCAACATGAATGCAACTAATAAAGTTCATTGTATTCAAAAATGGATAGTCCTGCCAAGAGATTTTTCCATTTCTGGAGGAGAACTAGGTAAGATTTGCTGATTTATTTTGAGGTATACATGCAGTGCTGAGCTAAACCACACTGTGGGTTTCACCACTGGAGTGAAAGGAGAGAAGTTATGCAGTATGTGTTACTGACTGCAGAAACATGAGATTTCTCTGTATCTATGAAAGTAAAAATCTGTGTTCATCTACATGAACACAAGCTATAATTAAATTTTAGATTGCATTGAGCAATTAAGTAACCAGTTCTGGTCAACTCTTTATGCGTTACAGTTTTAATAACTTCCAGCAACAATACTGAAAAATGATCATTAAACAGTAGTGAAACACAAAGCCTAGTAAGACAGCCCCAAGCAGAACACGTTACTTTATCAGCGCCTATTAAACAATTTCCAGCTTATTCAAATCTTCCCC
Source organism: Rhea americana (assembly GCF_003343005.1). NCBI lineage: Eukaryota > Metazoa > Chordata > Aves > Rheiformes > Rheidae > Rhea > Rhea americana. The sequence continues at coordinate 516,350 of NW_028186149.1, forward strand.
CAAAGTCATCCTTTTAATTATTTTTAATGACAGTGGAAGTAGTCAGTCACCAACTTGTTTTAGCTGCAGTTGCCTGCTCACATTTATGWGGAGACAACCTTTTGTCTCACACTTGCTTCTCACTTTTAGCAGATGCTTACACTTAGAGAGTAACAGACATACTRTACTGAAGAGCCTGTTGGGAAGAACATCATGAGCCAAAACACAATGTGTAGGAATTTTTGTTCTAATTTCTGCTATTGTGACTAACTTCTTTTAAGGTCCAACAATGAAGTTAAAACGGCTCACTGTGCTTGAGAAATACAAAGATGAAGTAGACTCCTTCTATGAAGAGTAAGAAGCATTTCTTCCAAGCATTAAATAGATCTATGAGCTAAAGAAAGTATTTTCTAATCAGTAGCATTAAGGAAGATTTGTGCTGTTTTGCAGTCTATTGAACTGATGCACTTGAGAACTGCTGTTAATTTTGTTATTCCCCTGATATTCCCCTGATTGATAGTTTATACTCTGCTACAGAAGTATCTATTCAGACTATTTTCTAATACTGATTTTCCTTTAGGTCCTAAATGGAGAAAGTTAAACATCTTAATTTGTTGTGTAAAGTGGGTATAACTAATTCATTCATCTGGACTGAAATAGAAGGAAAATTATTACACTAGTTGCTGTTGTTGCTCTGCAAAAGGCTGCCTGTACTCATGTTGTATTTTGGTAGATCAGTAGTTAACAGTACTGTTTACTAAAAATGCTATTGCACAGTGATAAAGCTGATTATTAAAAGATCTGCAGGCCTATTTCCCCCTCCCCGARGTGTATATTTTTGTTCTCTTAACATAAAATTTAAGAGCCTAAAAACACTCCTCTTTCTGCTTTTACAGTGGCTAGACTTCAAAGACTTCTTGAATGCAGCAACTCATTTCTTAAATCCATGATGAAATAAACATTACTTTTTCCTCCAAAAAACATACAAATCAAGAAAGCTGAGAGGAATAGATCGCTAAGACTAAAAGATACAAAGTAGAAAATACAGGAAGTCTTTCATAAAGTGTTATTTAAAACAGAAGCTTCTTTAAAAGTGTCTTTACACCCCTTCTGTTGTGTTTGAAAGCATCCAAGTTTGCCACTGTGTCACAACTCTTACATTCCAATATTCACATTGTAGTAAGTCTGACAAATGTGAGCTGCTTTTCCTCTTTATCTAAAATTTTAATTAATCATGTGATAGTATGTGAAGGGCATACTTGATAAAAAGCTATCTAAAGAGTCTGCTGTTAGTAAGTGATCTTTGGCAGGGTTGTAGTGGCTGACACAAGCAGTCTACAACCACTATTCTCGACCRAAACAAAACCAAAAAACCCGATACTTTCTGTGAAAGTTCCAACATGCAGTACTATACAACTTACACACTTAAAGCTTATTGCAATCAGCTCAAAGCATCAGAGAAAAACAGYAGCCTAGGATTATAAAAACCAAAACGAGAACTAGGACTTTGAAAAGTCTTTATTTTTTTCCATGTTGTGCGTTACAGTAACTCAGAAGTTCTTTAACTAGAATAAGCTAAAGGAAGCAGCAGCAAGAGTATATGCATTCAAATTCAGCTAAAATTCTGTTTGAGATCACTGTATCTTTTGAATCCCACAGAAGGAAATGTTACCCTATTGTCCAAGCACAGAGTGCACACACAAAAAAAGCTCTTTTCCCTTTCCTAACACATGTTGTTGAACTGTACACAAGGTTGGGATGCTTATGTTACAGAGTGACACTAGATGAAATTAAGTCGGGGGGATTTTACTTCTGCAACAACCAGCCTAAACAGTCTTARAAGAAAGTAACTAAGTGGAGTAATGCCTATTAATAGAATTAAGCTCTAAGAAGCCATTTCTGGCAGTAGTGATAGTTCTGTCCTATAGCTAGGAACTTTAAAATGTGCATTTTCTTGTAGGATGTACTAAGCGTATCTTAAGACATCCAGGTAAGAATAACACACGTTTCTATCTCCCATATATGAATAAAAAGGGGGGGGGGGGGAAGTTGCTTTTGCACTCATTAAGTCTCAGAGCCCCTGGAATAGGGATGAAAGGTACTTCTGGAACCTTGGCACCAGAGCCAAACCTTTGATCTCTCTCAATCCCTTTAGGATTAGTCCATTATATTCGGAGTTTCTAGACTACACTTCTTAGCCAATACAGTAAGACACATTGAACAGACTGCATAAAAGCAAAGTAGAATACAAAAAGCATTTCAGCTGAAGTCTGAATCCTGAATGAAGTATTTTGTATAGATTTGCAAAGTTAATGCTTTCCTCCTCACAATATATACCAGAAATAAATTTGTATAACTTACTCTTCATTAGGAGAACTCTGCTGTACATTAAAATATGTTTCAGAGAGGAAAACTTAAAAGAATTATTTGGATAGTTAGCTTTGAAAGATAATTTTWCTTCAACATTATTTCTCATCTATAGCTGGTTTCTAAGTCTCTAGAATTTTTCATTTCTTTATACCCTTGGAGAACAAAGTTGTATTCCATGGATCGCCAGAGCACTTAAAAGTATTTCTTCATTGCTTTTAACGCAAAATTGCTATTTAAATTATGTTATACCCGTTTCTTTTTGTAAAGATCATTTTGTGCTATTGTTAGGCTGAAAACCTATTTATCTTTTACATTTCAGTGAGACCAATAAACTAGGTTTTAAACATTAAGGTGCCTTTACAATTTACCAATTCTGTTATCATTATATTTACACAGCTTTTCTTCCAGTAAAGTAAAAACCGTTTAATTGAAATGGAAAACGGTAGACAGTTACAATGACAATAAAATAATTCACTTGGACATAAAAAGTTCACCAGATAGAAACAAATAAATACGACAAAGCACTTAGAAAAGTCCACTGAAAGCAGGCACAAGCATCATTTGTAGCCTTTTGGGCCATATTTATTAATGGAGAGGCCCTAACTCAAAAGTTTAATCTCTGAAGAATAGGCAAACTATATGCATATGGATATCAAGTTACATATAGTGTAGTTTGTATGATGTGTCCTTCAGGAGTTATTACAAGTAGTATGAGCAAAGTTTAGTCTGTGTCCCGTACTCTGCGGCAGATCTCCTCTGTGAATTCTGAACACTTCGCGTTACCTCCCAAGTCTTTTGTCAAGACCTGAAGGAAGAAACAACATTATTAAAGTTTTTAACATGGCTATTCCTAGAGAATAGCCTAGAGAATTTTATCTTTTATGTATAGGATATGGAAACTAAATAAAAGGACCACATCAAGTAGGAGTTTCTCTGCATCTCTTCCAGCTTTCATCAACAAGAACTGTGAAAACTACAGTATATAGAGAAAGTGACTATGAACATCAGGAGGTATGTTAGCACAGAGTGTTATTGATACTGAAATGATCATTTTTCCCCTTACAAGATACACGCACACATAAGAGTTCTTACATGGCATGGGGGAGGTAGGAAAAGGAGAGAGAAGTTACAAGCATATAAGGCAGTAAAGGGTTACTTTAAGTTATTGTTTCAGCTGCATTTTGCTTTTTTATTTAAAAAGTTTCTCTTCATTTTGAAAACAGTCATATTTTAAGCAATTAGTAAACAAGTAACCATGTCACAAAACTTGCACTGTGTTATCTTCCATAGAATTACTGACCTGCAGGTGGAGGGTTTCATTTCCAGAGCAGTAAATGGGCACTTTACAGGAGTACCTCTTTATTCACTTGTAAGTTTAGATTTTGTTTTTTTAAACTGGCTGCTACACACAGTATGATAGCTGCAAACAGACCACTTATGAAATGATGACAGCTTTTCCTTTAAGCATGTTTGTTACTTTGAATGATWAAGCAGCTTCTTATGCTCCTGCTCCAAATAATTCCACCAACACGGCTAACTGCTGATSCTCTTTAACAACAGTCTGCAGGATCTTTCCAACTATGTTTTCATAAGGTAGAACTCAAAGTGGATAAGTGAACTGATAACATTAGGACTACAAATTTACATCAAGACATCAAGCTTCAGGGCACAAGGCAAAAAAAAAAAAA
>NW_028186149.1:520411-529976 GCF_003343005.1 Rhea americana
AAAAAAGTGTTGTTTTGACTTTAACTATTCTAGTCCCCCAAAAAGCCAAAACAGTTAGGAGGGAAAAAGAAAATAATTGACCTGAAAAATAGGAGCAGAAATATTACATTCAAGAGCGAGATGCTATAGAACAGATGGGAGATCAAGCCTGTTAAAGGCCAGTAAGCTTCCTTCACTTCACGGTCCAGATTTAAATATATAAACTTTTTATATATTGTAAACTTTACAAGTCGAATACTATGGTTTTCTAAACGTCTAATTCCCTTCCTGAACAACAGAGATCCAGTTCTASCTTTTAGATTTAACAAACGCCGTAGATATGCGAGACAAGGGTAACTGAGACACAAGGAATTTTACAGAGTGTCCCTATTGCTGAGCTGGGCACGTCTGACACCACCACAGGTAATACAATTGTTATTATCCGAGAGAGCGGAATCTCATTCCTCCGCTCCTGTGGCACTGCCCATGATTCAGGCCAGCACAGCTGGGCATCTGCTGTCTTGTTTTGATGTTCTAAGTTAATTTTTGCTGTGACAGAATGATTCTAATTCATTGTATGTATTTGTATACCCCTGTATTACCTTTCCATCTTTAATTGTATCAAAGCAAGCTGTTTCAATTTTTGTGGCATGTTTGTGCAGTCCCATATGACGCAACATCATTACGGCACTCAGAAGAAGAGCAGTTGGATTTGCCAGGTCCTTTCCTGCAATGTCTGGAGCAGTTCCATGAACCTAGAAATAAAAGTGAGCCTATCTATTATGAAGTCAATATGTTGATTGAAATACCTTAAGCAATTTATTGCTTTAAGCCACTTCTCATGCACAGAACATATTAAAATGGGCTTTACTTCACTGCACAGGTAATAGAAAGGAGACAGAAAAGAGCAGAACAATTTGATGCAAAGGTATTAGAAAGAGGAACTAGTTCATCTTGATGTGCTTCAGTAGAAATAGGAATCAGACACCTAGTATCTCCCAGTTGTGGCTCTCATTCTATTTCACAGAGGGTGTTTGTTTTATGGAAAAAAGGGAAAAGCAGTCCACAGAAGCACATGAGAAAGCTACATGTAATATATAATATAATTACTCTCCCCAGGTAAAGTTTCAGCATCCACAGTAAAAAAAGGTTTTACGGAGAACTTAACTAAGTGACAGTCATGTTATGGGTGGGGGACAAGTTTTAAACTCCAAAGTTGAGATAAAATAGTCTTTACTATTTTACCTCACATAAGAAGACTTACCGATTCAAAAATTGCGACTCCATTAGCACCAATATTTCCACTTGGTGTTACTCCAAGACCCCCAATCAATCCAGCACATAAATCGCTGGGGAAAAAAAAAGATCCACGTGCAATTGCCTCTCAGCAAGGTATTAAAATATTTCTGCACATTATTATATGCATTTCATTGCATCAATAATAAGGAGCTTATTTTTTCTAATGACMTATCAATCTAAGACCTTACCAGTCTTACACTGAGGAAAGAACAGGTACTCTAAACCACTTGTACTCCATTGGAACATTTCAAAGTTGTTAGTAGAACTACCAGGAGAAAAGAGAGCTTACTAAACTAAAAGGAAATTCTAGAAAGTTCTAGAATAAAGGTGACCAAACCAAGACAGATAAAGCATAACAACAGGTACTCAAAACTTTCAGAAGCCTCAAAAGCTAGCAAAAATTCTAACATAGTTCCCTATAACTATCCAAAAGTCTTACTTCTCCTGAAGACGCAACAGAACTACTTTTCGTATGTAATGTCCTTCTGTAAACGTGCCAGAATTTTGCTGAGACATAAATTATAAATAGTATTAAAATTTATGATATATAACTTAAGGAGCATGTTCCAAGAGATACCAGAATAGTTATCCCCCTCTCTTTACTGAACAATCCAGGAGTCACAAGTGTGCCATAAGTGGGTTTTCCTCACAAATTAACAAGGGGAAGGACAAACCCACTATGCCAACAGTCATCATACTGTACCCTCAAAGCTGAACAYGCTAATAAACAAGGATCTTTCTTAAAACACTCATGTTCTATCATACCATTTTATTGCCTACACGTTAGTGTCTGACTCATGAGCAGAAAAGCTTGGAACTATTTTAAATATAAGCTAAAACAGAATAATTAGCTATATTCATTTAGAGTCTGGGAGAGATTTTATCAGTCATCACTTAGCTTTTAATATAATTCTGATTCAGTCTATTTTCTCAATCTTTCCTTGGTCATACAAAGAAAAGTAATGTTTAATTATCTCTAAACTGAATTCTTGCATATAATGAAATATTACTTAGTAAAACTAAGTGAGTTTAACTGAGTTTAAACTCTGTAACATTTTACAGAATATAAAATACCTACTAATGGATGTTGCCTTCAAGACATCAAGTACTCCCAGTATTTAAGMAGAAAGTATTAAAATATTAGTGTTAATGAAGAAAAAATAAACAAAACAAGGCCAGGTAGGATATTAAGTGATCATACATTAGATTTTTCAATCAATCACTATGCAGAATCCTTTAACTGTATGACTTGTATGGCTCTAAACACGATGATCCTACAGTCACCTTATACAATCTAAGATTAGAAAGTCTAATAATGGTGTCTAACTAAGTGCTCTTTATTACAATTTAAGCCATGAAATTATTCATGCATTTGGAGATGTTTCCCTTTCCCCTCCCTCCAACACCAAGAGATTTGAATAACATTCATAGTCCCCATCATCAGAAGCTTTCTGTAGTAAGCAGCACATTCTCATCATGTAGCTCCCCTCAGTGTAATAATTCCATCTTCCCATTTAGATTCCAATTTATAAAGATCTGAACTCTGGAGGCACTCAATCTGCATATAATCTGAACAACAGTCTTGAAACTTGACAGGTTTTTTACATACTGAGTTAGTTAAAACTGAACTTTTCATACCTGAGGATGTCACCATACAAATTTGGCATAACAAGCACATCAAATTGTGATGGATCTTGAACCATCTAGAAAGAAATATAGTTTTATTAAGATTAAGAATTTAAGCTAAAAAATAACTGCAGTTAAAACTGGTAAATACTTACATTCAGACACACAGTATCCAGATACATTTCATTAAATTTAATATCTTTACAGTTTTCCGCTGCCTCCCGGCATTTTCTCAAAAAAAGCCCATCAGACATTCTCCTGCAATTTAATATTACAGTTATTGAAAGTAAGCAATACTGAAGATAAAAACAACTGCATGCAACAGAGGATTAAATAAAAATACTAGAGCATAAAAACATAATTTGGAACCCCTTAATTAGTAATCCTTTCTGTTAAATATAAATAGTATTTTTAATATGTTACAGTCAGAGAAGTTATACCTCTTAAATTCCTTTAAATTCCTTTAAATGCCCTTAAATTCCTTTAAATAATAGGACACTACTCATTGGGAGTGTAACTACTCTATATCAGCAGCACTGGAAATGCTTTCTGCATGTGGTCTGCAGATTAGTATTTAGAAAGGCTCCCTTCTTTAACATACTTCCTAGAAGACCTATGACAGTTACAGTCTYGAAATGAAGGACTGTTTCAGGCTTGCAGAAAACTACTTGACACACTGCCCCCCCTTTTAAATTCCCACCTAAAATGTTTTTGGATCAATAGCTTAACATATGCATACAGTAATTCTCAAAAACAATTTGTATTTATTTACTAAAGGCTTACTGAGTTAGTAAAGGTGGTGTCATACAATAGTACATGATATGATTCAGTTCACTACAAAGTGCTTTGGAAGATAATAGCCAATTTTATGCTTAGTTTTTAATTAATTTTCCTAGTTTAAGATTACTTTTAAAGTCAGGATTTAGGGAAGAAAGTCACAAGAATACAAMACACTTAGTAATAAAAACATTAGTATACAATTATTACAGGCCTACTGATACCGCATCAGTGTTCCTCATTTTACTTATGAAGTCTCCCACTAGCAGGAACGGAAGTTATACATTTGCAGAAGATTAATGAAGGAATTTACCACTAAAAATATATTACTGATTGTTGTTTTCTCAAAAGAAGGGTCAACATACATAATATTTGCCTTGTGCACAGCAGTAACATGACTTCTCTGATTATTTCTAGCGTACTCAAAAGCAAATTCTGCAATTCGCTTGCTTGCTTCTTCTGTGATTAGCTTGATACTTTGCACAACACCATCAACAATCTGAAAGAGAGTAGTTATATTGCTAGTAAAAGCGTAAGCTTAAAGTCAGTAGTATGAATGTTTGGGACAACAAAGCATCAGAATTCTGAGTTGGGTAGTCTCTACAAGGCATCTCACAATAAAATAACTTTTATTGCTAGAGGACTTAACAAAAAAACCCTCTTAGTGCTAGGCAACTTAAACAGGCAAAGTTATCATTGATGGAACACAGAAACTCTGCCGGAAACACAACATTTCCAGTAACATACCACATGCTCAATTCCACTGTATTCGCCTTCTGTGTTCTCTCGAATTGTGACAATGTTTACATCTGTGTATGGGGTTTTGTATCCTTCAATTGAGACACAGGGGCGGACATTCGCATAAAGGTCAAAGGTTTTGCGCAGAAGCAGATTCATTGATGGGTGCCCTGCAGCAATTGGGGTTTTTAAAGGCCCTAGAAGCAAAACAAAACCAACCAAATAACAAACAAAAAAAAAAAACAAAACCAAAAAACGAGAGAGAAGATAAGCCCCTCCGTAAATTTAGAGTTCAAACTACAGATACAATTCTGTGTACTCTTGGAAGAACTCTAAATTCCTACTGAACTGTTACGCTGAAATGCCATGGGAATTCTTTGTGCCATCAGGACTATGACAAACTGATATTAATCAACTGTTTAAATGCCTAATCACAACGCTATTCCATGTGGAATAGGAGCTTTTACAGAAGGTTTCACTGGAAACTAGTAAAAGATTTGAAGCAAGATACTACTCATTGGAAGTATAATTATGGCATAACTACTGTATGGAAATGGAGCAGCACTGGAAATGCTTTCTGCATATGGTCCACAGGTTAGTATTTATTAAGGCTCCCTTCTTTAACATACTTCCTAAAAGACCAATGACAGTTATGACCTTGAAATGAAGGACTGTTTTAATGGATTAAATAAAGGACTATTTGACACACTGGTCCCTATAATTTAGCCATTTTATTGTGCTGGAGATGAAGGACTTTGGCTTTTAAATCAGACTCACAATACAAACAACAGTATTTAATGTCTTTATATTAACTCTTAAAATACCTTTTAATCCCATTTTGTTTTTATCCATGGATTCTTTGGCATCAGGAGGTATCATCCACTTTCCTCCTGGTCCTTGGATAGCTGTAACATTCCTCTCTTCCCACTGAATAGGGGCCTAAACACATTTGTCATATGTTAACTTCAATATCCTGACTTTTGCTTCCAGTTTTTCTTCCCCTACACAAAAAGGTGCTTAAGGAATTTTACTTCATAAACATTTTTTCCTCTGGTGAGTAACTCCAAGCATGAGATATTTGAACTTGAAAAGAAACAAAACTTTTTAAAATGTTATTAAATAATTGAAAATGGAATAGTATGAGCAATATACCAGCATAAACCTGAATATCATAAGATGCTTCCCTAGGTATATCACATAAAGAGATATCATTAAAATTGCATATACAYGCTACTTACTTCAGCCTATTATAGCTGTCAAGTTCATTGTATTTTCAAGAGACAAAATACGCTTGAAAAGTGAATTCATTCAAAATTGACCATCCAAACTACCTATAAGACGGTACATAATACAGATAAATCTGTTATCTAATGAGCATCTGCAAGGGACCCACAATGCTTCTTGAATTTGCATTCAGCACAAGGATCTTCAGTTTGGAGACAGGCTGCCACCTGTTCCTTCATCAGGAAGGATCATATGGGAAAAGATACAAGGGCCTTTATAAGCAGAATCAATCCAAGCATAATATACTTGGATGAGCCTCCTTAAAATGAACTAATTTAATTAAGTTTTACAAATGTGCACTYGCATACAAACTTTGGTTTTACTCCTTCACGCCATTCATCTCCACAGCCAAACCATTCTAAGGCTTTATGCGTAATTAAAGAAAACGTCACCTTTTCCAAATCTAAGCTGGACAGTTGTAATAAAYAGGAAACATGCTTTGATACCATTAATAATATGGAACAATTTAAAAAGTTTCTTTCCTGAAGAGCTTTATTTTCTTCCTAGGAAACCTGGCAAGTTCTGATGAATTCCTCGTACCAGAGCAGTCCTTAGACATACCCAGTTTGCATATCACAGAAGTGAACGTGTTTGACAGCACAAGAGGCTAATTGCAGATAAGTTTCTAAGAATAAGCTAGTCCTTCCACACATGCTTTGATCTGCACTGCGAAATCACAATGGCTAAAAGAACATCTGTCTCTCAGTTGCTCAAGATTACTGCACGAACAAAATGACTTCACATGATACACTGAGTTCATATTTCCAAAAATTAAACATAGGATTTTCTCTCAACAATCCATTCCTCTGCCAGCTGTTTTAAATGCTGCCTTTATAATGCCATCCTATCTTCTATTTTCTGAAGCTTCAGACTTTCTCTGTTGCCAAAYAGAAATCTTGATAGCTTAAACATGACTTGATATCTTGAAAGGTAAGGGAAAAACACTGTTAATGCACCTAGTTATGGCTTGTTGTTGTAACTAAACTTACAACACTCACAGTAAGAAGAACATGCACTTACTTTGGCAGCATCAAAGATCTTCATGACAGCAGCAGAAATCTCAGGTCCTATGCCATCTCCTGGGATTAAAGTTACTGTTTGCACCTAGGTTAAAAAAAATGCAGTAGTACAACTAATGAATGGTGTGTCACATGTAGAAATCATTTTCATGTGCTGCAGGAACCAAGTAACTGCTAGAATTAAAAAAAAAAAAAAAAGTTTCAGCTGCCAAAAATCACTGTACAGAATAGCAGTACTGGACAGAAGGAAGAATAACCAGCCCACTTCCCAAGGGAGGCTAAAAATGTCTTAAAAGAATTGTTTAAAAATCTGCCTACTATGAACTCATTTTCAAAACACAGGTTTAACCTCAAAGTCAGGTTCCTGCGCAGTACTCCTTGAAATAACAGGCTTACTTCTTGGAAACTTGAGAGRTATCAGTATTATCTGGCTATAGATCTGTTACCCATGTATCTCCAATATTAACAACAAGCTCCAAGTTATTCCTTCTCCATAATGCCTGCAGAATTTCCCAGTCTTTTATTATCCTCAAACAGATGAAAGACTGCACAGCCCAGGCTCATTAGGTAACAGGGTAAGAAACTACTCCACTTTGGTTTAAAAATATATGATGATTATTAYGTTAATTCTATGCACCCCTCTCTCTCTTTGTTTTGCCTAAAGACTTCTAACATTTCTGTAGGAGCTCTTTATTACCTACAAAACAGGCAGCTCAGAGCATTATTTACAAAGCCAAATGAGAATTAAAGAAATGTTTCCAAATTTCTCCATGCAAAGTATTCAGAATTTCAATGGATATTTTATGATGGATTTTTTAACTAATCAGAGCCAGAGTTTCACTGTGCAAAGCAAAAGACGTGAAGCTTCAGATAAAAGAACTGAACTGAAAGCTCAACAGCAATGGTAAATACATAACTGATGCTTTCAAGATAGKTTTGTGTTGCCTTACACACCAGTTGCTTTGCAGCACAGCAGGACTATGTGTGAGCCAGAGGAGACGCACGTTAATGTGGTATAAACACATTCTAAATAYGTTTGTACTGTGTAAGCCATGATCTACACTTCAGTGTCTCTTCTCCAGTAACTATTCTACCAGCTTCCAAATAAAAAACACTGTTTCTCCTCAAAYGTAAGTCTGGCATAAGGGAGCATGCAGTGGTGGTGAGCCCTGCACCTGCCTGAGAAGTTTTCAAGGCCATCTTCACTGAAAACAAGTATGTGGGCGCTTTAAGCACACGGCTAAAGGAAGTAAAACATCTACAAGAAAATACACAGTCATCAACTAAAACACATTAAAGAGGGCCTTGGAAAGGAAGATCTTTATATGCAAGGTATACTAAAAGCAGCAGTATTTAAAGTAAAACTAGTGCTTACAGGAAAGTCTGAAAAAAAAATTAGAAGCTTCTCAACAATKCTTCTAACTTGCCCATTTCCAAATGAGTTTCAGAAGAACTGTCTTATGTCCAGATTTTGTAAAAAGTTTCCAAGCCACTTCTATGTTTTGCTACTGCCTGTCTTAGCTTATCACTGTCTATGTAATATGCAATTCCCAAAGACAGTAGTTAACCAATATGAATCCAGCATGGCATTAAGAGCATATATGCTCTGTTACTTAGGCCTTATTTTTTGAGAATGTAAAAATTAATACAGTAATCTTAAAGTAAATTTCTGAGGTCCTTTCTTGAGAAACTTCTTAAAAGAAAAAAATGGTACTATTATACTCACAGCACTACCAAAACTTCTGGTCACCTGTTTTTGGTTTTTGAAAGCACCTAGCAACCGAGAAACCTGTAAGAAACATAAACAAAAAAAATATATTATTTTACTATACAAATGGATATTTAAAAAGGTATCAATATTTAACCAATTCTATGTTTTAAAAATCACTTTCATTTTGATTTTTAAACCTGTTTGAAACAAAATTTAAAGCAGAATAATTTGTGGTTTGTAAAGCTGCTCAGTAACATGCTGTACACTAATACCTCACRTGAGTATTCTTAGCCTGAGATACACCTGGGACAGCCAGTTTGACGTGCACACTATAATTTCTTATCTTGCCTGGGGATAAGGGGAAATTATTGCATAGCAATCTAAGTCCTGAGATAATACATATTTAAAATAAGCTTGCAATAACTCTAGCTAGCTGGATAATGTGCTGAAACTTAAGATTCGTAAGAAACTAAGTGAGAAGTCAAACATGAAAATTTCATTAACGGCTGCGTGGACAGCACGTTTACGCATTTTAGGTAATCTTTTAAAGACTAGTTGGCATTAGCGTGACTTCTGTTTCATCGAAATTGGTGAGAATTTTGTTCTTAAACCTTTTACATCTGTGAGTTTTGTCCGTTCACCTTCTGTGTCCCTGCCCATTTAGAAAGAGTGGTTGAAGCGCACATGAAATAAAAATCACTACCTACCTAGTTCAGTCAATGAATTACCCTTTCTAACATCTGAATACGAACGTTCAGATTTGGCATAAAGCTGCAAAACGGCGCAGACACCTCAGCCGGAGTTCCGACCTAACAGAGCGCCAAGGGCGAGGCCTCCGCGCATCACCGCAGGGAACCGAGTGCGGAGAAGCCGCAGCTCCCCGCCGCCGCCCTCTTCTCCCGAGGGCGTCCCGCCTCCACGGCGGGACACTCGACGATCTTCCAGCTACAGTCAGACTCCCGCCGCGCCCCCGCGCCATCCGCACGCAGCTATCCCGGCTGGAGCCGAGCCGCCGCGGCGCGGGACCTGCGCCCGCACCGGCCGGGCGCGGCAAAGGGCACCAGCGAGCGGGCCGCCCGCGGCAGCGCGGAGGAGCGGCGGCGCCTGCTCGGCTGCCAGCCGCGGAGGCCCC
>NW_028186149.1:530601-621650 GCF_003343005.1 Rhea americana
GCGCGCTCCGCCGCCTCAGGCGCCGCGCTGAGGGGGGAGCGGGCAGCCTCCTTCCCCGGTCTCCGCTAAGGGCTAGCCTCCCCGCCCCGGGCCCGAGCAGCCCCCGCGGGTGTGCTGAGGGGCTGGCCGGGGTCAGCACGGGGCCGCCAGGAGGACGGAGGCAAGTCGGGAGCCCTGAACGTGGTGTCCGAGGAGGTATTTGTCGTGACAGCCAAGTGACGGCAACCGAGAGCGGTTTTGCAGACAGTCTCCAGTTGGGAGGCATTTGGTATTTTCGTAAAACCTAGGTTGCTGGGATTGGCACTTTCACATCAGAAGTCAGTTTTCATTTTAAAAAACTGTGAGGCATTTTTTGCAGCAGAGAAAACGTGCACTTTAAACAGCTAGACCAAAGCTACAGAAGTTCACCATTTTAAAATTTGCATTCACTTCCCAGGTGTGAGAGGCTCAGGTCGCTGTTTTTAAAAGGTTGGCAGGATTGTCTGTCCCGGAGGGCTGTCGTGTTGGGCCTGAGGCATGGCGAGGGGCAAGGGAGGAGACAGCTGGCCCCTGCGAAGGTGGAGGCATCTGCCTTAAAATCCCAACTAAAACAGTTACAAAGTACTTTTTCTTCCATATGCTTATAGATGGGAGGATAGTGTGGGATGTTTTGGGGAATAAAATGTAGAACTAGAGCTAAGGCAGCTTGAGCTCAGGCCCATGGGAATGACCACTTCATCTGACTTAAATTATTTTTTTCCACCTGTAAAATTATGATAATACTCTCATCTTCTGTGTCATCTGTTTAGAGAGTATGATGCAGAAACTGTCTCTTTTGATATGGTTAGCTTACTGTCTAAGTAACTATTGCTGGCAATTTTTTTCTGTGTTTATGGCAACTGCTTTGTCCTCAAAACAACTAATTGTAGGAATAAATGAGAATTCTCAGTCTTGGTTTAAAAAGAAGACCAAGGAAGTCTGCTTGCAAAGAGTGATATAAAATATAGTATATCCTGAAAGTGTAGGACCCTAGTTTAAGACACAAAAAAACTTTTAAATAAGCTCCTTTGATTTATTTTACTTTTTCAGTATCATAAAATTTGGGGTCTTGGTTCAATATAACTTTATACCTAGGCTTGATAACAATGTTATCAGAATACTTAACAACCCTTTCACTTACCTTCCTCTAGTAGTGCTTGAAAACTCAGCATGAAGATTCAGTATTTGGTTTTATCATGTCTTCAAAGTGCGAATGAATAGAAGCTCTCAGGATTGGTTTCCTTCATCAATAGTATAGAGCTTAGTTTCTGCAGCCCCTCTTTTCTGGGGTTTACTTACTCAGTTTTGTCCTGACTGGGCACCACAGCGTATTTGCAAATTTTCCTGCTGTTTATGTGTACGTGTGTGTGTGTATATATATATATATATATATTTCAATAATGCTTTGAACTGATAAGAATTGCCTATCAGGTCTGCAGTGGCAAGTGTGCAGAATTTTCTTGATACTGATTCTTTCCTGTTAACAACAGCTTTTGTATTTTAGTTTTTAAAATCCAAATTGGCCCTCTATGTATCTGTTCTAAATGTTCCTATAAAATAACTTTTTGGTTCAGTGCTTGATCATGCTTTACACATCTCTCTCTTGTTCTGTTATCTTTACCTTCCACCTCTTCTGTGACCTCTTCTCTACTTTTTTCTCTCTCCTACTTTCTTTTTTCCYTTTTTCCTTTTTTGAGGTCTTTTCCCATCTCAGATTGACCTGTCATGCTTTCACGATGTACGTGATGAATTTTCAATGTTCTTGCTGTATTTTTTTTTTACATGAGATGTATATACTTCTTTTATTTTTTTCCTTAAATTCCTTGTTTCTTTTGTCATGATGCTTATCAAAGGATTTTGTAACTGTTAAGCTGATATGTGCTATGCTTTTCAAAATCATGCCTATCAGTATACTTTCATTGCTTTTCTTGTGTTTTCTGACATGTATGTTACTTGCTGGTAAGGCCCTGTCTAGATGCTCTCATCAGAGGTGAAGTGACCTCTGCTTGCAGTAGCTTGATCTTCCTTTTACAAGAAATACTTAGGCCATGGCCAAACAGGGGCAGTTTAAGGTAGTACTCCTCTTCCGTTGGAAGTTATTAAACTTAGAGCTCTACTAATATACTGCAGCAACGTTACCAGGGTTAGCAACCACTCCTAGCAACAGTTTAAAGCAGGAGACTTTGCACRGCTACAACTATTTCTCTCACTGCCTGAACTGTGGTTGTGGAAAGAAGTCACTGCAGCTGGGGTCAGATTGCAGACTTGAAGGGGAGTTAAGGTATCGCACCTGACAGGGATCTTGCTATAAAATGTGAAATCTGATGTACATGATTGACAGTATATTTTCTGTTCCATGAATAGAACTTTTAAAACAGATGAACCRTGACTGCTTAACTATATAATGATATATAACAGCCTGTAAATAGACAGTTGTGTATATACTGCCCTCCTTTGTAAACTTAACTTTATTTGTGGCTTTGATTGCAAGATATATGCTGTGTGTTGATAGCTTTAAATCAGTCCATTTGGCAAACGGTTTAGAGAAATGCAATAAAGTGTGATGAAAGACTGATAATGATAGCATTAAGGTCATAACCTTGTTGTGTACATAAAATGTATTGATTTCTTGCAGTAACTTATGTTAGAGATAAATATTGCTTAACACTAAACTGGCAAATTAAACTAATCTTTGATAGATACAAACAGATAGAAAGAAGTTTTTGCCTTATACCACTGTCTTTAAATTTACCCCAGTTACTATAGCAAGATAGCAATGTAAGTTTTAAGATAGCAAAATAACAATGAAATAAAGGCACCACAAAAGTGTACTCGAGCTAGCTATCACAATAGCTAGCTATTGTATAGGAACCCTCAGCAACCACCRTTTGAATCTTCTATTTTTTAAAAAATAGTATTTTAAATTTTATTTAATAATTGAAAATACTCTTCAGAATATGGAGAGAAAAAATCAAAGAAGCGGTGTACTTTCTGTCCATATATGGCACTGTGTGCCATTCTATAGGAAGGTGAAGACTTTCTTCAAAAGCAAGAATTTCAACCAGTTCTTTTAGCTCTACCTAGTTTACTACATAAGTTGTTCTACGTTAGAATGAAAGCAAAACATTCTGAATATGTAAGAGAATAGTGGTATGGCAGAGTGGAAAGCCAGGCACGATGGGATAAATGGGAACTGACACCTTTGCGTCAGTTGTTGTACAGCAGGGTAATATCCAGGTGTGACTAAGTAAACAAAATGGAGAATAACAAACTCTTCCCTGCACCGTTGCTGCATTATTTTTTCCTGAAGTTATTGTTGGTTTAAAGTGATGTTAATGAAAGAGAAGACTCAGACCTTGGTTTTGTCTGCAACTGATAGCAGCAGAATTATTATTTATTTCTTTAAAGTAAGACAGTTAATTTTTATTACCCCAGTAGATGACAAGTTTCAGTCTCAGGTAATCTCTGCAGGTGAATTGGGAACGGAGAGTTCAATAGAAAGTCACGTGACCACACCTAGAATTTCTTATTAATGGTGAAGAGGTTCCTATATTAAATGACAGAAGACTCCCTCTGAGGAAAATCTGATCTTATCTGAGTTTATTTCAGGCAACATTAACATTCCTAGAACAGAAGATATGATTAACAAGACTTCCAGAACTGCCTGTGAAAGAATTTAGAAATTTCCTTTTCCTTTGAGGCTTGATCTAAGACAGAGTAAAGCAGGCTATTATGTAAATAACCTGTGTGACTTTGTGCAGTCTTTTCTAATACATGGATTTTGTACTTGAGTTCTCAATGTAAATCTGTCAGTCAGTGAAAACCATGCTGCTTATGCTAGGGGCAAATAACATATGCTGAATGGTGGCGTTAGAGATATGCTTTCAGATAACAGAGGCGARGTCAGAATTCAAGACATTTCCCTTTGAAAGGGTTTTAAAATTTCTTTGGTAGCTTTGAGCTTGCTTCTGGACCTCCTGAGGGCAAACATTCAAGCAGGTGGGACCCTTTCTTTTCATAAGTCCAAGACCAGGAAGCTTGTCTCACTTTCTCTACCTTCTTGCTGATTTTCCCAGAACACTTGTCTATGAATTAGCATTGTTTGTTTTTTTTWAAAAAAAGGAGGAGGGGATTCAGAACTATAAGCAACCTTAATATTTTCTYTTGGGGGTTTTTTAACTATGTTAGCTGCAGTTGCTTGCTCTTCTAAGATTTTAAGTGTCAKCCAGAAATATGAAAGCAGATAAGAAATGAAGAAGTTAGATGTCACTCTTTTCACTGTAATAATATTGTCAAGTATACAGAACCACGAGATTAAAAGATAGGGAGCCCGATCTATCCCTGGTGTCAATCCACTTACATATAATGGCATTAAAGATAATTTGGCCATTTATATTTAATCCAATTTGCATAGACAGGCAACTTGAATTAGGTGGCTGTATGAGGAGTGCTATTTCATACAAATGATTTGACTATGGACTGGTCCGGTCTGATTAAAATCGGTTGCTACCTTGGTATTTAAGTAGTACCAGCTCATAGATATGAAATGTGCTAAATTTTAAGCATAACCAGTAAAGCTAGTGATGCAGCTCATTCAGAGCTGAGGACATGCAAGAACTTTCAGAACTGTGAGTGCCCTTAGTCTTAAAAGGGCCATTATAGACTTTCTGATTCAAATAGTGCAGTAAAAGAASACCTCTAAAATTTTTAAGAATCCACTGAGATTTTGATTTGCACTATTTAAGCATCTTCAAAACCATGTGATCTGCTAATAAATTTGTAAATTTGTAATTTGTAAAGTCAAATTATGAACACAGCTTATTCACCAAAACCCCTCAAATCTATAGCTTAATTGTTCATCATAAATAATCATGCATCATTACACATATGTTTTGAACTGTAATTTGTAACTGCTTCCACCAGTAGTAATCTTCCGTAATCTTTTTAATAAGGTCCTTAAATAGTTGACATCATGCTAACTCAGATTACTGTCCTGTTATCCCTTATATTCCAAAAAGGGTCGGATAATGTAATAGATAAAAGGCAGCCTGGTGAAGTTTTTGCAAGAATAGTTCAGTGGGTGGTACTCTTTTCTTAGTTCTAGAGTATTTTGTTGTAATTAAAATGGGTACTATGAAAAAATCTGAAAAGTATCACTTTGTCTCTTGATTTAGGTATAAAAACAAAGTCTCAGCTATTAAGATTCTCACTCATCATTCAGTAATACTAAACTACTAGATCTTGGGTCCAGCTGAATTCTGCCTTGGATTATTTTATTTCAGTTGGGTTTCATCATTACTTCTTCAGCTTTACCTAAACACAACATTTTTCCTTTTTTAAGCTACATCTTATGCATCAGTAATGCTGCTAGCAGTTTAAAAGGTACCAGAAAAGGAATTCTTGAAGCAGTTTTATTTCTTCAGTGAACAAAGTAAACTGTATTTGTATCWGTAACTATTCTTTTGTTTCATAGAGTACTATGTGAGGTTTGCAAGATGCTGTTGATAAGCAAATACATTGTATTAAACAATAGAAAAGACAGTTGCCTTAGCAAGCTGCTTTCCCCAATTTTAATTCTTAGATCTCTTCCTATAAACTRTTATAGGACTGTATTCGTTTACTTTTTTCTGTTTATTCTGAAAACGCTATTTTTGGACAAAGACAGTTTTATCAATTTGCATGTCCTTTTTTCCTTTTAAAAGTTGATTATAATTCTCTGAATAGGACCAAGTGGAAAAGGTAACTTTCAGTATCTAACAGGCATAATATGCTTAATGAATCTTTCCTGGTCCTCATCGTCTACTTCTAAATAATTTGGCTAATTCTTCAGGCAGTATTTTTTAGGTTATGGGTTCATATTGATGTTTAGTGCTTTTATCTATAGATCTCAAAGACCTCAAAAAATATGCACATGTAGTTTCTATTTGGAGAAACAGAGATTACAATTAAATGAAAGGACCAGATTTCAAAAAGAATCCTCAAAGTCTGAATGGCATAACTGTTGGATACCTCTGTTGAGACAACCAGATAATTATGCCTTCATTTTCAGTTTTATCCACAGTCATTAAGTGTCTTAAGAAAATACTGTATATTTTAGTGTGGGTGGGTGGTTTTTTTGTTTTTTCTTTCTTTCTTTTTTTTTTTCTCCCCTGTTTTGCTTGTGGAGAATCTTTTGGACCATAAAAAGAATCTAATGCCACTGTACCTTGGGAAAAAAAAAATAAAAAAACACAAGTGGCTGGAAAAACAGATCAGTTTGGTCACACTACAAACAGTGGATTCAACTGTCTGATATTTGGGTAGAGTTTATATTATCCTTATTACTCTTGCTTCTTCCTTCATATTTTGAAATAATGTAAATAAGTTCCATTAGAATTATCCATTCACTTCACTGTTAAATTTCTGATATTTGCTTATCGCTAATAAACCTTATTGAATGCATTCTTAAACTATTTTGTACCTTAGGTGGTACATTGTGTTTTGCAGCACAAGGCAGTACTGCTTCGCAGTTAATCTGATCTGTATTTCTAACTGTTACAGTCTGAATAATKTCTCTTAGAACATTTTATGGTTTAGCAATTCATAGTGTATTTTTGCTACATATCCAACACGTTTACTTTCAGTGCTACTGTTAAATGTTTGTTCTTTGTTGTTATGTGTCAAGGCAAATTCAACTTATTCAATGCTATTACTAGGTTAGGATGATTAGAAACTGTAGGGGGAAGCAGAAGATAATTCTGTGCATGTTTTTTATTAAACATACCAATTTAATGAGGGAATAATGACCAGTGGCAGATCTGTAGGTAAAGAAAGTAGGGATTTTATTAAATATTTATAAGCCCTTTCTCCTTGCTATGTACATGTATATGGGAAATGAAGAATCAAAAGCAACTTACTCATAACAGGTCTTTCCTCCTTATTCCTGTCCTTGCTTATCCAGCCTTCTTCCTACTGTTGCAATAAGAGCTCTTCCTTCTGCAGACATTGGATAATATGGTTTTGTGTCCGAGTTCATTTGGTCTCTGTGTGTCTCTCTGTCTCATGCTCTTTTCTTTTTTTACCCCAATTTTCATGGAAACAAAAAATCAAGTGATACTACTTTAAAGTACACTGTGAGCCCTCTAGTGGTACTTTCTGTACCTTTGCTTTAGGCTGTGGTAACATTTTTTCTTTCCAGCTGTGCTTGTCTGAATTGAAATCGGTCAGATTATCTTGTGTTTGAACTACTTAACTTAATCTTCCTGTTTTTTTTTTTTTAATGGTATGTGAGAAGGAATACTCAAATCCACTGATAGATCTGAGAGCGTGATACTGATATCTGTGATATCAGTGAACTGATATCCTAGATAGCCGGGGCTGGATGTAGCCACAGTGTAGATGTAAGCGTTTACTGTGGAGCCCCTGCAGCACCACGTAATGTTGTGGAGGTGCTGTGGCCCCTTTCAGCCTCCATCCAGCTATATTTAATCTTGGCGCGTGCTATAGCTCAGGCCCAAGGACTGACTAGCCGGTAGGGAGWCCAACTGCAGAAACATTAGCTCTGACAGCCTACTCTTCTAATTTCCAGATTTGCGTGAGTGTGTGTGTGTGTGTGTGCTGGAATACGACTGCGTTAGCGAGCGCCGTCTGGTGACGCAAAGCTTCTCTAAAACGTGAAGGTGCCCAGAGGGAGTGCCCTGAAGTCGCAGGGTGATCAAGCGAGCGAGACACTGAGGCAGTAGAGAGCTGGTTTCTTCTGGTACTGGCTGCTCCTTTTTATGTTATAAAACCTCTGTATGCCTGTTAGAGAAACAAAGGAAAGAGGGGGAGAGTGGCATCACTGTTTCTGGGCGATACCTGCTTGTGATTTTAACGCTTTCCATCCTGGCACAGTCAAGTCCAACCTTTGCAAAGATTCCCCAGTAGTGCTTCCTTCCTCATCGGACAGGTGCAATTAAAAGCAGTTCAATGCAGTCTTTGGGATTTTTTCAGCACATTCACGGAGTATACATGCTCTAAATGCCTGCAGTACAGAGGAATCCAGCAACTTCCAATGGGATGCATTTGCATAGAGGAAGAATTCCTCATTTAAGATGGGTAATAAGCAAACGATATTTACTGATGAACAGCTAGATGCCTACCAGGTAAGATATCTTAGTTTGCATTATGGGAGGAAAGGAGCAATCTAAACATGTTTGTGGGTTTTTATGCTTAGTTTAGTTTTTTTCAAATATAAACAAAGCCTTCCTTGTTAACTGTATATATATACACAGTATTGTCACTTCTYAGCAATTGTAATTGCATTTTAAGACCAGATTGTTGAATAAATTCCATCTAATTCTTTCCTCTCTGTACAAAGAAAGGAGTCAAATCCTTGATGTGTGGGATATGAAACAGGTTGAAGTTTGTGACCAGCTTGACAAGTATGTTTTTTTTAGCAGAATCTTTCTACTGAGCACTTTGTAAAGAAGAAAGTATATTTAAAACCTATTTTTTCTGTCCCTGATGCCTTTGCTATCAATAGAAAAAAAGGATATGTCCAGTTTCACATGTCCTAAGGATGAGTCAGAGAAATATGTTTCATGTAATTCCAAAATAGGTACCTTCATGCTTGCATTCACTCTTGGGTAATAGTTTTTTCTTACTTCAAGAGAAGAAATAAGCATTTTAGGTGTAGGGCAAGCTTATTTGTACTTCTTTTTCCTTCACATCACATCAATTGATTTTTTTCATAACCTCAAAATTAGGATTTTTGAGTTTTCAGTAGTGTTTCAGCACACTGCAGATCTTAAATGAATTGCAGAGAGCTATCTGCGCTGTGAGCATCTTGAACAAGTTTCTGAAAATACAGTGAGAGGATATATCAAAGAGAAGAAAGATAAAGGAGAAGGGAGTTGAATACCTATTATGAGATGCAGACAGGGCTGGCTGCATTGCTATGTTCTTTTAAACATGGATAAACATAGACAGAATTAACAGTACTGGAGATCAACATTTAGTTTATCTCATGATAACGAAGAGACAGATCCAGTGCGCACGAATGTAAATAACTTTATCTTCCTGAGCTTTGAGTCAAGCCCTTGAAGTAGAAAATACAATTTTAGGTACAAATTTTCCTTGGAGTTATTGCTAACCTGTGCTTTTCACAGGCATTGATGGTTAACTGTATAGAGTCAAGCTAGGAATATGGGCTTAAAATGTATCCCATGTTGAAAACAAGGCAGAAATGAAGTGTTCTTATTAAATTCCTATTTCTGTTAATATCAGGGATATATGCATTCTTGTGGTTGTGGTCATTATAGGAAATACGAAGATAGTGCTTTTTTAATTTCTACTCCGCCACTCATTTCACCCTAACCAGCAGTCTGCCACAGTAATACCTTTTGTAGTCTAAGTTTCAAAAAACTATATTTGCATCATTGCTGGGTAGGCGAGGATGCCTGGTAGGGAAGGAAAATCAAAGATCTGTAAAACACCAAATGTCTGTCTTCCTACTACCAATGAAAGTGAACACAGAACAGAGACCCAACTGCAGTGAAACAAAACAAAAACCAAATGTAATTAATGTTATCTTCTTGACATAAACTGGCAAATGCAAGAGCTGAAATGTCATCCCTAATTCACTACTCTTCATCTAGAAATTGCCTTTCTCTAATGGCTTTTGCAGCCCCTGCCTTTCATAATGCTGGGTAATTGATCTCAAAGCCTTGCAGGAGTTAGGCCTAGTGGACTGAGTCAGGCCAGGGGATTTCTCTGTTACAGGAGGACATGTAGTTCATCTGTATAGCTGGAATTTTCAAGTGCTAGATAATTTTTGATGACCAATGACATCTGTAATGGTGAGAAGTGCAATGAAATTACATGTTTCAGGACACTAACTAATTTCTAGAATTTGTCAGAAAGGAATGTTAGCATTGTGCAGTAAGCAGCCAGATAAGGTCTGTATTTAGATGATGATTTGTCTCTGATCCAGTAGTTACTGTGTACCTTTTGGATCTTTTAAAGATAGGAATGCTGGGATTACCACTGTAGCCAGCCACGTGCATCCCCAGAGAGCTCGTGCCTCTCCACTGCCTTCTAAGAGGAAGCATCTCACCCTTGCCTCTTTTTYGCAGTAATGTACAGTGCTGTTTGACTTTGAATCTACCTTCTTACATGCTGTTTAYTAGCTTGTGAAATTCTTTTACAACAGAAAAGAGGAACATAGGATAAAGGACTCGTAATTTTGAAATACAAACTTAATTTCTTGAAAGAGTAGATGGGCTATTCAGAGGTGCGCAGGAAAGCTAGGTTGCCAGGTCCTCTGAACTCTGGACCTATGAATCAAAATAAAACACAGTGTACGAGGGACCACTTTGTAACCATCTGTTGCACACATCAGTAACCCCATATGCAGACCAGTACATACGTGGTTTTTAATTGCTTTTAAAATGGAGCTTTGCTTAATCCCCCCCCCCCCCATATGAGGGGTGGGCAACTTTTTGTTAATCTGTATGTCTGCAAGTTGGTACTGTATTCCTTACAATAATTTCCAGGGTTATTCAGTCTGTAGTATCAGTATGGCACAGACAAAACAGTCAATTTAATCTTGTTTATAAACTAGACTTTCTTTTAGGCTTCCCACAGCTATTATTACAGTTGTTATTAGAAAGCTGTTCAAAACCTTACTCCCCTGATGGTTAGACTTCTTCTGATTTCTTTTTTTTTAATATATTTATGGCCACTGTATACCTGCTTGTAATTTTTGCTATTGTTGCCTTTTAACAAAAAATGCTCTGGCTTTATAGCATCTGAACGCTCTACTTCAGTAGAGAAGCCTATTTTTTTTATAGAAGGTGTTTCAAGAGTTTGTTACAAAGGGGACACTTGAGATAGGTAAASAGAAGATGGAAAAGTGAGAAGTTAATGTGCTTAAAATATGATAAAATACTGTGTAAATAGCTTTAGTTTTCAAGAGTAAAGAATAAGCTGCAGAAAAGTTATCTACATGAGGAGCTAATATACATTCATTTCTGATCACTGATACCATACTAATGAAATAACATACTCCTACTTGTCTAAACTTTTCTGGAATGTCCACATATAAACTTTTTATATACACAGCTGTCATGTTGGTGAGTTGCTCTTTTTGCTGAATGTTTACATTTAAATGAAATAATTATAAATTTGGTCATCCACAGGATGACCTCAACATTCTTAAATATATGAGTGTTTTAAAGAGTCTTTAAGACTGATGATGAGTAGCTAGTTGAAACTGTTTTATAAAAGAGATGCATAATAAGACTGGATTATATTAAACCTCTCTCGCTCCTTTTTTTTTTTTTTTAATTTGGAATAGTAGAAGCAAACTAACTAAAGAAAAGACTCTAAAGCTGTAAATTGCCTTACACCTTGTCTTATCTGACAACTGTTAAGATAGTGTTCTTGTTATCAATTCTTTAAATTCTCATAAGTTTAGCAAAATGTTTTGGAAATTTAAAGGAGGTAGGCTTTTACAAAAATTGGTTTCCTCACTAGTTTTCACTTCATTTAAGAAGTTAACCTTGTAAGATAATTAATTCTATCAGGGATATCTCTTTCCCATGTCCTGGGGAGTACTTGACTGTTTTTTGGTTTTTTTTAAGCATAAAATGCAAAGTCTGTAAGCCCTGGCTAGGGAAATGGTAAATATTAATCTGCAAGAAAGATATATTTCATTATAATCCAAGAATATTTTAGAAGTAAGCTTGTAAAAGTTGTCTGCAAGTTTTGGATGCCAAGTTCCATAATAAGAAAAGAAAACAAACTAGGAATTTTAGTTTGATGAATAACGTTGTGTAAAGGAAGGTACTTGGCAGCAGTAAAGAATAAAGACATATAATAAAGCAATGGCAGGACCATATGTTGGCCTCAGTGCACTACATTTCTCAGTGAGAAACATCTTTATATTGATTAGGAAATGCACAGAAGCTGTGCTTGTGGTATGGGCAAACTACCTTACCATGCAAGCAATGTCACTACTTTTACTGAGGTTGTTTGGATAATAAGAATTTGATTCTCATTTCATTCTAATTTCTTTCCTTCATAGACATATAACTCAGAATTTGGGCCACAAATATTTTATATTAGATACTAGTGTACTAGTGATGGAGCAGTTTGCTTCTTCCTGGGTCCTTGTTAAAGTGTAAGCTGTTTTCATTCCATGTCACAATGTAAATTGTTTTTTATACCTGCAGATTTYGTCTACTGAAACTCTGGGGATTTTAGTGGCTCTGGGTGTATTTCTAAAATATATATATCTACAAATAAAGTTTGAATGTTAACATCTCCATTGATATTTTTAGTGTCTGATACAGCTGTCATTTTTTAGAGATAAGTCTGTGTAACAGTACTATTATTAAGGCAGATACTTATTCTGACAGGATTTTGTTTTTTGTTTGAATCTGGATTCAGCAAAGCACTTAGGCAGTTCCACAACTTAGGTGTTAACTTGAAATAAGTAAGACTATGTATTTACAGTGATCAGAATACATAAATATCTTGCTGATTCAGAGCTATGCTAGCTTATATGTCATGCACAACAGCTCTATACCGATCTTATTTGTATAGCAACTTTGTACATTAGTACAATATTTGATGTTCAGTTGAAAAGTATTGCATTTGTAAAATGTTACCAGGTGAAGATAAAATAAATTATAGATATTACATATTAAAACTTTTGCATCTCTACAGTACCTTTTAACTTGGTCAGATCTTGATTGATTCATGGGATGATGTTTTTATGATGTTTTGGTTAACTACTTTTATACATATTGTGTAACTCTTGGCGCTGTGCAAAAGACCATTTGCGATTTTACAAGTCAAACTCTGAAATAATTTATTCCAGTGTTGTTAATGTTCAAAATGTTGCAGTATTCAGTACTTCTCATTTTTAGAAGCTGCTCAATAATACAGCTGTAAGTATATTACTGTATAGCTATATAAGTATATAATATATATATAAGCATATATATATAAGCTATATAAATCTAGCTATATAAGTAATATATAGCCAGTCTGTCTGGCACTGAGGGCAGTGTCAGAATTCCTGTTAGTCATAGGTTTACTTTATCTGTGGCTTGCTGTTTCTTGTTTGAGGCTATTTCTCTAATTCAGAATGATTTCTTATTGCTAGGACTGTTTTACATTATTTCCTTATTTATAAAACTTTCTGATGAATCTGTTGCAGGATCAGAACAAACCTGCCCTTATGAAACTATACATATAAAAAACAGAATTGTACATGTATTGCYCTAGAGGAATAATATGCATTTAATGAATATAATCAGTATTGTTTTGCAATGGCTTTGAGCACTTGCTGCTTTAGTGTTATTGCCATTTTCTCATTCTATTATTTGGCCTCCAGTTTTTCTTCTCTTGCTTTCTGTATAGAAGTATTTCCTGTATCTATCTGAACCTAGTTTTATTTGAAAACTGTACTGTATGCATGATAGTATTTGCCCCTGATATTGGTAGGTGGTGATGATTCATTCAGTGGACTCTACTGCCATTCATAAACTGCATGCTGCACTCTAGTATTGGCAATGAATCCCATAGAACAAATTGCAGCATGCTCTGAGTCTGAAATCACACCTCATATTCTGCTATGTATGTACACTTAATGTTTCTGTAAAATTAAGCATCAGCATTCTCAGCACAGTTATCTCTATTTGTATTTTTTTCATCCAAGTCGTTATGGAACGAAACAGCAAACAGAATCCATCTAGGAGTTTCAAAGTCTTATGGACTGGTGGAAGAGGTAGTAGACCGTGATGTTTCAGTCTGTTGCTCTYTTGTCCTAAACCCCCATTCACTTTATATAGCAGCTCAAAGAACATGGCTGTTATCACCTCTGGTTTTACAAAACACTTTCAACAGCCTGTATGTTGTGCTGTTTTATAAAGTTAGTTTTAAGAGCAGAGACCACAAACCCTACTTTATAAGCAATGTTGGGTGACTTGTAGAAGGTCATACAGACCCTCAAGAGCAAAACCTTGCATAAACCTAAGAGCACCAGTTACTTAACTTTCCTCTCTTCACTACAGAGTAGTTTCAAGAAGGRGGAGAAACAGTTAAGCTACCTAAATACCAAATTTGAGAATCAAGTCCATTATATGAGGTTGTGATCTCATTGAAATCAATGGGAAATTTACTTGCTTTACGATACTCACTGTCTTTGGTTGACATAAGGAGGATGCTTGCAGCCTTGTTTAAGTGACATCTTATCTCCAAAAGGCAGCAGTGATCCTTTTTATAGACCTCTAACCTGATTATTAAGGGAACAAGGACAGACTGAGTGGGATAGTTGATGTTGAAAGGAGCACATATGTTTTCTGCGGGACTGGAGTAGGTGACCTTTCAAGGCAAGGCCTTGATTCTAAATAGCCTAAAATCCATGGGAGTCGGGGGGGAGGGGGGTCTCCAGTGAACACAKTTTTTTCAGACCATTTTATGGCATTAGAAATCAAAAGCCACAATTCTTGGGATAAATTTTTGCCAGAAATCTTGAGTTGGTACAAATTTTGAAAACTATGGCAAAATTTGTCTGTTGAATATTTAGGTTCTGCTTTTCTGATGGAATTCCTAGCAACTTTGATAACYAAGCAGGATAGACATATTACTTTTTAACTTTGTAGTAAACTCAAATTTCTTTCCTGTTAAATTTGAATTTCTGGCTTGAAGAAAGATCAATGGCATCATATGCATAAACTATAGATGCTTTTCAGGACCAATTTCACCTTTCCCAATGAAAGAGCTATTCTAACATGTTGGTTCACTATTTATTGTCTATCATTTTGCATTTTCTGTATGAATGAAAGTTGCTAGAAGAAAATTGGATGATTCACCTCTGAGTTTCTCTGGCTAAAAGTCTTTAATTAAATCAGAATTAAATTGCTAGAGTTCCAGCAACTACAAAATGTAATTAYGTTATTTAGACCCTTGTTCCATGGTGACTTTAATCCAACTTATGGCTGTGCTTTTAACAGAAAGGGCAATCCTACACCTCTTTCCTGCCGTCAGTAGATACTTGTTTTAGCTTCCTCTCTTTTACCAGCACTAGCATTACTGAGGCAATATACYGAGCCAAACTGAAAATGAATTATTTTCTGTTAGGTTAGTTTTCAGCCAGAGTTCTCTGATGCAGTTATACTACATGGCTGTGTGAAGTCTATGTAAAGGAAGAGGCAGAAATAAGAAGCCAGGGCAAGAGAGAGATGGCTGGACTTACCTTTYGGAGGTAGCATAGCTTTTACATTTGCCATTCAAGATCTGACAGGCCTCTTACYGGCAAAGCATTTCTTAAGTGGTATTCATGATCTTGCCTTTGATTAAGAGGATAGACTAGGTCACTGTTACATAATTTGTGGTGCTCTGACCACTTAAGATCTCTGCAAATGGTCTGTGAGACCACTGTYAATTTTTTGACACCCTTCCTCCCTTACATAACATTCCAAGCAATTGGCAGGCATAATTGAAATACTGCAGTCAGGATCAGTGTTCAGAAAGGATTCACAAGCTTTCTAGTTAAGTAACAGTGTCTGCCATTTTCTCAAGCCTTTATAATTACAGAATGTTTGCTGCTGAGAGCATCACAATTATTTGTGAGAGTGCCCCGCCTTTCGTTAATAAATGAAGCATCCTTAGGTGACAGTTTGACCGTAAGTATTGAGCATGCTGGAATTAATGAAGACTTAACCAGCTGGCTCCTATTTCACTTTGTGCAGTTCCAGACAATGTGACATCATTGTCAGCAGCTCACGAGGTGCCTTCCTCCTGTGCCTTGTAACACTATTCTGATACACAATACACTAGGGGAAAAGCTACTTCTCCTGCCACTTTATATGGAGAAGAGTGAGCAAACTCAATTATTGATACCATGCAGGTTTCATAGTGTACTTGGATACCTGAGACAAGCTGCTTGACTGCTTCAGCCAGCTGTGACCATTTGCTTTCCACTTCCTGGAAGAAGTGGGCATTTAGCCAGAATGATTCTCGGCCTAGCAATGAAATGCTTTTTCACTAGCTGGCTGAAGAGCAGGACTGCAGGAGTCATATTAGCTGCTTGTGCTCTAAGTATCACTTAARTCAGATGATGTTATCTTGCCAATAGTTGATTTTAAAAGTATGATACCTTTTAAATATACTTACGTTAAAGGATAAAAAGCGTGGGCTTAATTCTTAGGCTGATGCCTTGCCTCATCATCTAGGCCTATGAGAGAAGTGGATAATGAGCAAGATTTGTGTTTTGGCCATAGTGCCATCCTTCGTTCCCTGTATATACCCTCATCAGCTGCTAGTTGCACGACAAGATACATATTCTTYAAACTTACGGCTTGAACTCTGTTCTAAACTGATCACCCAATATTGCATTGCCACCAGAGTGTTTCTAGTTGTGGATGCAGGATAGAATTTGCCCTTAATATGTTAGATAAGATAGTGCTGATCAGGGGATATTACTATTAATGAAGTGCAACGACTTATAATTCCTCACAACTGTACACTTCGTTTTGTGAGTAAGGCAGAAATATGCAAAGTGTGAAGTATTCCACTGCTCATATTATTATTCTTTTGTGAAGTGTCATTTTCCTAGCAAAATCCAGATTATCAAAAGAGTGAATTAAAACAGTGTAAATGCAATCAAACCACAGAGCTATTCAGAATGCAAGTGAATGTTTACGAGCTTTTCTTTCACATTCATCTATTTCTACTTTGCATTCCAGTAAATTATTTCAAATTCTATGTGACAGAAAATTTTGAATAATTCACATACTGTTTGGAGAAGGAGCTGTACTTTTATCCAGGTTTGTACAAGTTTTAATGCATGAAGGTTTGCAGCCTAGACCATAGTGACCATAGTGCAAAGTGGTTGTAAGTATAGAGAGTTAAAGACTAACTAGTAACTTCTTAGCTATTATTATTAAAACAGTTGTATCTGTTTAAAAGGGGAATGTTCCAAGTTAGAAGACATTTTTCTACATATGTTCATTTTTTTTATAGCATTCTAGATCCATTTATTTAAGGTTTAGGCTGTAACTTCTGATTTTAGTTTCTTTTCTGTTCTGGTCATCCCACAGCAGAGAAGTATTGCAGCAAACTAATTTTTTTTTTCCTYCTGAATTTTCATCCTGCCAATCTTTTGCATGATAATCTTGTCCTTAGCAGACTTCAMATTTCAGTTATTTTCTAACATACATTATTTTCTGAGCCAAAACTGGACAATACATAAATAGAAACTTTAAAGTTTTTCTACCAGATCTGAGTTTAGACTTACGTATCCTTCTAAAAGGTTAAAAAGTAATTTCTGGTAATTATTTGTAATATTTCTACAGCGTAATAATACATTTTCTTTTATAACAGGATTGCACATTCTTCACTCGGAAAGAAATTCTTCGGTAAGTCAATTACATTAATTTTTCCTTCATGATTTGTGTAGAAGGAGTGTAAATTCCCTTTCTGACTTATGTGAGGAAACCAAATAAAGCCAGTTATTTTGCAAGAATGAACAAGTTTAAGATTAGACTCAGATGCATGCAACTGTAAAGARGTGTCATTTTGTGTTCACTGTACTGTACAAAATGTCATATAGCTCAAATAAAAATTCATAGTCATTATATGTCCTGTCAGGGCTGTAAGACTGKTAGTTCTCCTTAAAGAACAGACTTTGACAATAGCAGAATTTGTTATCACAATTGGCTGAGAAAGACAAACCTTGGTCCAAAATAATGGAGAGTTTGYAGTATGGAGTGTCAGAAGTGATTCAGTGATATTTCTGTACTTTTATTAGTCTCAACAGTTGGATACTGGATAAAAGATGTCCATGTGAAAATTCAGTAATATATCTACCAAATCTCAGATATATGGATTATCTAGATAGAAGAAATATTGCTATAATTTAGTCTTAATTTATAGTACAAAACCAGACCGTTTTCTTTTAAGTCTTTTAAAAATCAGCAAATACTCTACTTCCATTTCACAGGACTACCTTGATATATACAGCTTATGAAATAAACTGCCTTATGTTTCTAAAAATCCTTTTAAACTTAAAAACTGAAAAAAAAACTTTTAAACGGCAAATTACTTGTATTTGTACTGTTGCTATGAGGGAAATAATTATGAATTAAGGATTTTGATTTAGGAGTTTGGGTTTCTTTTGCCACTTACGTTGAGAACTCCACCTAACCCAGAATTTGATTCCTTCCAGAAAAGGTGATTTGTCAAGTGTGATTCTATGTTATCTTCCTCTTAGGAGTCACTTCTCTCTCATGAGGGGTAATCTCCAGGGAAATATTAGAATCAGTAGCCTGAAAGAATTGTTGATTTCACTACAAAGAGTGAAAATACATTTACAGAAATACATTACAAAATACATTTAAAGAAAAACTTGTGGACAAATGAGAAGTCCAGAACATGTACAGTACAGGCTTGGGTCAATTATGTGGGGCATAATTTAAAAATTATGATGTAAAGTAATTCTGAGATGAATTAATTTTATGGCAAGAATGTAACATTGGTGTGGAGGAGAAGGGACTAGATTGTAAAAAGCTGATAAAGAAAGAAAGTAAGGAAACAAACTTTTCTCCAGAAACTGTAATTAGTAAATTGCCAAATCTGAATAAGCAGCCTTTTTTTTATCAGGATAACATCATTTCAAAACCATAAATTTGAACGATCATGTGCAACTGATAGAACACAGTAAGTGTATTTTGAAAAATACACTGCAGCTTTCAAGAAAAGATGTTCTAAAGACAAGAAGTGCGAAAATGTTACTGTATGATAGGCAGACCGGAATTTACAGTGCTGCAAAAGCTGGCCGTGAACTGAGGAGTAAACAACTTATGTTCTCTCTTTCTGGGTTGCAGTGGAATAAAAATACTTTCAGAGAATAAGTTTCTAGTGGTTAACTTTTACAAGCAGATAAAAACTGCTTGAAATGAAGTGATACTGTTCTACAGAAATGTCCAATCTTTTACATGCATCCTGGAAGATTCACAGAGCAGTTAGTGCTGTTTGTGAAAAATCAGATTGTTCTTCAGTTTTTCTTCATGCATGATGCATATTTAAAACTTATTTTGAAATCTGATATCAAGGCTTTGAGTATAATGTTAATTTTTGAAAACATCCTAAAAAATAGCAGGAAAAAATTATGTGAATTTGCAAATGTTTTTGCACCACTTTATAAGAATAATTAATCCATTTTGTGTTGTATAGATAAATTTGGGCTTATAATGAACTCCTTTCCTCCAAGTTTTTTCTTTTTCTTTGTGAATGTTTAGTCTGCAATTGTGCTTAGCACAGCTCAGAATGACTAAGTCATTCAGATGGCCTAAATTAAATTTACCTGTTCAATTATGGTTTATAAGAYGCACAGTAAATAAATGGAATCAAACCCAACACCTAAATCAAATACTCTTTTACTTTCTTTTTTTTTAAGAAACATTCATTTCCAAATACACGTGCAAACATTGTGTGTGACTCTCCCTTGTAGTGCTATAGGAGAAAATGATCACAATCATGAAGTTTTTTAATGTTGCCTCCAGAGTTTCTTGGTTTTTATGGGGCTTACTAGCTTCTGATTTATACTGAATAGCACTGTTGCAGAAGATAAATATTTTGAGAAAAACCATCAGATCCATTTAGATTCTGTGCAGACATTTACAGAGGTGCTTAATTTTTGGAAAGATGAATAGACCTTGCCACATGAGTAATATTTGTGTTTAACATTTAAATTGCAACTGCATGCACCCTGAAGGGTGCTTGTAAGTTAATGGGATACTGTAGAACCACCCACTAGTGTTACAAATAAGATAGTACTGTAAGAGTGCTGTCTTAATTTTCAAGAATCTTCAAGTCAGTTTGTATTGGTTATGATGGAAATAGGTGATTGTCTTTAAAATTATTTTATACTATAATATTCAATAAGTGTAGTATTTATGTGATTATTCCAATGGCATAAACAGCTTTGTGTAGTAAAATATTCAGTCTGCTTGAGACAGTGATGAGGTTAAAATTCAGCTCTACCAAGGATAATTAACTCGGCAGAAATCAGTAGTCTGTGTTATTTCTTTTTCTTCTACTAATTTGAAAAATTGCAGTGAGGAAGAACTGCATTCAGCTTCTTACACTATAAAAAATATGATGACCTAATAAAACATTAGTAATAAATATGCACAGATAATGGCTAAAGGGGAATGCCAGATGCTAACGAAAAGTTAAAAGCAGCTGCTTATATAACAGAAGTCTGAGACCGATTTTTTGGTATGTGCTGTACTCAAAAACTGAGATTTTATGGAGGATAGGACCTTTGGTAATGCTAGCAATACGTAACAATTTATTTCAGTGAATAAGAGTCTTGTTTAAATCCTTTGTTCTCCAGGACTGTTGGCAGCACAAAGGAATGCCTGAGTAGGAATGAATCTTTTTTTCTTGTTCGATTTAGGCAGATTGCATAGTACTACAAGTTCCACACAGCTGGACAGAACACTGTCTTTTTTTTYCCCCCAAACTGTGTAATTTGAAACTGCATTTGCAGATGGATGTTTTGCAGTCTTTTTCCCTACATGGCAAGTATGATACAGAGCAGAGGAGGTCAGTGATTCATAGGACTTGCTGATAAAAGAAACATCATTGAATTGTGGAATAGATTCTTTTGCCACTCAAAGTTTGAGATGTGGTCTTGGGTGGGATGGTGGCTGTAGAATTGAAAGTTCTTCGTGTGCCTTTTTTTTTTTTTTAATACCATCACTTGCCTATGAAGCAGCTGAGCTCCTTGGATGAATTACCACTCTAATTTCCTATCCTTAAAAGTGGAACTGTCATATGCTTTAAATTCTATAATTGCAACATTGCACAGGTATCTGGTAGTATTCATTGTTAAGGTATCTATCACCTTCATACGTTAGCCTTGCAACTTCTCAAGCTTCTGTGAACTGAAATAGCCAATTTCTAGGTCCCTACTACGGCCTGCTGTAGNAAAAAAAAAAAAAAAAAAAAAAAAAAAAAAAAAAAAAAAAAAAAAAAACATGCTTCAAGTATGGCTCATGGCATACATTTCTTCTCTTTACCAGAATCTCTAATGACTAAAAATCCATGTAACCACGTCCATGTTATTACACTAGGAGGATATTCTAAACTCCACTTTTCACTCCGTTTAAACAATTTCGAATTCAGCAGTCTTTGCAGSTAGAACTGTGGAGTGTAAAGGAGCTGACAGGAAGTTTGTTAGCTTTCTTATTGCATCGTACGCTTCCATGTGTGGCCACACTATARTTTCTGAAAAAAAGAGGAATAATCCAGTTCAGAAGAGTAGCGTTTAGTCCAGTAGAGAGGCTCAGATTAGCTGYTTTTGAGTACTGATGCGCAAGTGAGGAAGAGTAGTTGGTTTGTTCAACAGTTCTTTTTTGTGCGGTTCCAGTAGAGCTTCTTCCCATAAGAAATATTTAATGCACCTCAGCTTGAGTACAGTGAAAGCCTCATGAATCTTGTATGTCATAACTGAAGTTGTAAGGAAACAATCTATTTCCTGAGAGGAAAACAAAGTATGCACTTACAGCTAATTGCATGCTTTATGTCAGGCTGAGAAAAACTTTTCTCCTTATGGCTTGTGTATGGAAGGTAAGGAAGTCTTTGCTTGAATGACTTTGTGCACTATCTGTACCAAAAAAAGCCAAGAACAAGTCTATATAAGAGAAACCGTGCAAACTGAGAATATGACTTGTGAAAAACAAGTAAGTTTAGGGGAAGAGATGAGGTTAGTGAGTGGTAAAAAATGCATGCTCTATTTGACAAGCATAGTATACAAAGCTAAATATTAATGCTTGATTAAGGGTGTGTAGAAGAATAAAATCAAGGTAGTAGCTCTGTCAAGGCCTAAAATCATGAGAGRAGGAGGAGTCATTTGGAGTTGTATTTCCTCTTGTCTTGGCTTCAGAGTGATGTTTCTGCTTTTTGAGMAGCTCTCTATATAATCAATTGATGATATGGCAGATAGCATTTATGTATTGTGTATAGATTCTCTTTGAGTATGTGTAATCCCTTAAGGAATAGAGTAGAATTAATAGGTATTTTTGCATATCTGAAGATAAAGGGAATGGGAATAAAATAGGTTGTGACCCCCTTATTAGCACTTGCTCATTTAGCATGCAGAGAGGATTGCACCAGTACTGTTGTGCAATACCTTTATCAAGGCTGTGGCTAAGCTTCTCCCTGTTACTACTGTATGGCCCTGGAAACTTACTCTGTGTGCCCGTGCACCTGAGTTTTGCTGTTTAACTGCTTCCCAGGAGGGCTGCGAGGTGTGTTTCATTCTGCACTGCAAAATGCTTTCAGATCTTTGGGTGTTGTTGAATAGGAATGCTTCATGTGATTTTCATAGGAGGTGCAGGTTGCTTAGGCTGATTCGAATTCCTTGTGCAGCTGTGTAGTTCAGTGATGTGATCCAGCCGAGGAGTAACCTTAACAAAAGTAAGTAATTAGTTTTTGGCTGAAGTCAGCTTGGCTGGTCCATTTGCATGAGCA
Organism: Rhea americana; assembly: GCF_003343005.1. NCBI lineage: Eukaryota > Metazoa > Chordata > Aves > Rheiformes > Rheidae > Rhea > Rhea americana. The sequence goes on from NW_028186149.1 coordinate 553,132, forward strand.
TTAGTGCCTTGTGGTGACAAGGGAACAGGCACAGTTGTGTAGATGGGGATGAAAAAGGGAATATGGCAGCTCCAATTTGGGTCAATTTAAGCTGATGTTAAACAACATGAGATTGCGTTTATGTGAAATGGGCTAACTGATTTTATCTGTCTCTACGAAGAAGGAGCCTGTCAAAAAGCTCAATCAACAAAAGCCGTTTTTGCTGATTTAATGAGCTAAAACAGCTCTCTGAAGGATTAGATTAGTGTGAGAACTGGCAAAAGAATGAGACAATGCAAGTGTAAAGGAGGGAAGGAGAACAAAAATTTCCATTTCAAGACCACTGAACTATTATGTTGGCTCAGTCTAACTGAATCCAAGACTTTGGCTCTATAATCAGTTTACAGGATGCTGTCAAAAGGGTTGTGGACTTGTTCTCCTGATTGATAATCTGGGAGTGGAAGACAGTATGTTTTAAAATATTGTAAATTTGTAAAAGCAAATTTATTCCTTTATGAGTGACTGCTCTTGTGGATAAGAAGAAAGAGATGTGACGTACCTTTATTKTAATAAAACTTTTGATATGTTTCCATATGTATTTTTTTGTCATTTCCGTTCTCTGTTGTATATCTAATTTCTTGGCTAAAGTACCAGTGAATATTCTTACAAAAATTCTTAAGTGTGAGAAACACCGAGCTTAAGAAAGCTGCAGACACTCTGGAGATCAAGATTAGCTTTTTAAAATGATTCTTGATTATCAGAGAAATGGTCCCAAAATCAGCAACAGGAAATTGCTMTGTTCAAGCATTAAGAACTGCATTTAGAAAGGAAAAAACATTTGCGATAGCAGAATGCAAAGTAACTGGCAGCAGTACTTAAGGAACTGGGGGAGGGATAAATTGATCTAAGCAAACTGAATATAAGTAAAAGAAGTACAGTACTGTTGTAAAAAAGGGAAATTTAATTCTCGGATGTGTTAATCATTGTATATAAAATGCAGACCTCCATTCTAGTTAGCACTGTTAGGATCTGAGCAAGAATAGACTGTCCAGTTCTGAGCATCACCAGTCAAAAAAGATTTGTCATGCTGGAAAAGGTCCAATAGAGAGAAACAAGAAAAAGTAGCTTAGAAAACATGACTTGTGAAGAAAGGCTGGAAAAACACTTTATTCATAGCAACGAAGCTGTTTGCATAACATCCTCTCCTGTGAATATAGATGGAAACAAATGGTTAAGTTGTCCCCTATAAGGCAATATTTTTCTTGCTCAGTTTTGTAAATCTAATTTTCTAGCAGACAAGCTTTTACTCCTTTAACAATGCTTATCTGCTAGCCAGCTTATCTGTTTCTCTTTCTCCCTCTAGACTAATACATTTGGCAAATACCCAAACATTCAAGCACAGATGTTCCTGGATGTCTGTCCTAGACAAAAATCACGAAATCTGTAAATTAAGTTGTACAGTTTGAGGCTGACTTAGCCTAGCCAGACAGCTGTCGGAAGAATATGGCACTAAATTACAGAGCTGGGCACCATCCTGGCAGTCAACAAATCTTTGAACCATCTAGTAGAAAGGAAGTTCTAGTTCTGTGGCATTTTCTTCTCTGCCTGTTGCTTGGCATGTCTTTGAGGAGATGAAAGGTGAGATGCAGAAGAGCAATTCTGGCCAAAACCTGCCTGGGACTTAAGCTTGGGAGATGAGCAGTAGTTCCCTCCAAGTGTCTGGAAATCCTTCCTTATATGGCAGCAAATACAGCAAACTGCTTGGGACTTGCACCTCCCTTTGGAGCAAGCTGCTATGCAGATGCAGGGAAAGGTTAGAACACAGGTCCAGATTCTCTAATGCAGCCTACCTTTCGGTCAGTGCAGGGGATCACATGCAGAAAGGGGAAATTCCCATATTGTCAGCTTTGGGGAAAGAAAGGCCTCTAACAGGAGAATACAATTTGATCCAACTTTTATTGCCCTGGGAATCTTCCTAAATTTTGTGCAGAAGCTAACATACAGGAAGCATGGATAATCTGAAGCCGCTATTGATTGTTCTTGTGGTTGTGTTTCTATTCTTGTTGTGTATTCTCTATGAATGAAAAAAGCCACTTCTAGACAATTTTTTTTATCATCATCATTTCCTTCAGTGGTAAAGCTTTTCTTTATAATTTCTTTTATAAGCAGGTTGTGCCTGTTTTGCCAGGCTTAGGTGAGGACAAAATCTTTCTCTGCTGATCTGTGTGGAATCAYGAGTAGATAACAGGCCTGTTGGCAGATTTTTCAATGATGCTTCAAGGAAGGAAAAATACTTTAGATGGCTTTTATCCATACTTACTATGCTTTATGTAGTTCTATGGATAGCAGTGTTATATATATATTAATAGGTAAAGCCTTTGTAAGCATGACTAGAACTTTTAGAGTAAACTTATTACTATAAATTACCCCAAGAAAGACATTTCTTTTGCGGGGCTTGTTTTTAATTATACTGCAAGTGATTTAGGAGAATATTTATTTAGTATTGGCTTGAATTAGTTTATACTGTTTCATTTTGTAATGCAGAGATGAAACAGTACTTGACATATCAAATAAGTGTTAGCAGAATATTCCTCTGTCCACTTTTTTGTCATCATATGCTGCCTTTTTATAAATGATTTCTGTGTACAGTTAGTTTTTTGTATTTTATTCACAYAGTAAGAAGATTTTCAACTAGAAAACAAATAAAGGGAAAGACAAACCAATAATGGAAATGTAACACAATTCCTAAGCTTCAGCATGCATTTCTCACTGTTCTTTGTTCTTTACCCTTTTGTTAGAGAAAAATGTAGTGAATTTTAGTCCAAATTCCTTTCTGATTTCCTAACTACTACCTTAAGAAATGGCCCAATGTTTCTTATCATTTTATTTCAGCTGCATATGGTAGACTCCTTTCTCTAACAGACTGCTCTAAACTCTTGCAACCTTTAGAGACAATAATTCACTGAGGAATTGCTGCAGCACGGAGACTTATGCCTTAGTTATCACGTGCAGCACTTAACTGTAACCGCAGAAAGCAGTTAGTGAATGTATGGCATAAATCTGAGACCCTGAAAGGAATTCTTCCTTTATCAGTTACAAAGAGTCTTGAAAACCCCTCCCTACTCAGCTTTTCAGCCTCAGATCAAAAAAAAAAAAAAAAAAAAAACTTTGTGGCAGTTTTTTTGTGTGCAGACTTATGGCTGTAAGCCTATCTGGACCTGTTCCCTAGCTCTCAGATAACATATTTGTCCACCTACAATGCTAGCGCTATAGGACAGGAGAATATGTGCACTTCAACAGTTTGCTTGAGGCCTCTGAGGCTCAGTTGTAAATCAGTTTCTATCTGTATCTTTGCATCAGCACCATGTGTTTTTTCCTACAATCTCTGCAATCCAATGATGAATGCAGTCACATCTTTCCTAGCCGCCTTTATCTCTGGGGAGTYGGAAAGGCTGATTGTTCAAACCTATCTGTTCCTGGAGCTGTGGACAGACCAGTGCTGCTGCTCGTCTCTGAAGTCTGCAGTTCTCTGCATATTACAAGTACTTCTCCAGCTGTTCTATGTAATTCCTACATCTGGACAAAAATCTTTAACTTTGGTTGTAGAAATATGTGAAAATGTGAACAGCAACACAGTGCTTATCTGTCTGGATCTGCTGCTGGCATAATTAATTGCATTTTGTACAGTCAGCCTCTGGTCAGGTTATGCCATGACTCTTACGAACTCCTTGTGGGACTGTCCATGAGTGCTCACTGCCGGCTTTCGTTGTTCTCGCTAAATCATTTTGCTCCTTTTTTTTTTTTTTTTTTTTGTGTGTGTGTGTGTGTGAATATGCAGACCAATCTATAAGTTAGTCCTTTGGATCATCTTGACTAATGCTAAAGTCAATAATATATTTTGAATGCATTCCTTTTATTTAGGAAGGCACAGCCAGAGTTGATGAGACATATAATGTATTGGGTTCTAAAGGACACTTTAAAGCCTCTACTTATTTCTAATCAATGAGCCATTACCAGCTTTTATCCTTTGTTTTCAGCACTCCTTTAGTGCAGAGTTCTTATTACAAAAGCAGCCCAGCCAGCTGTAATGTGTTGTCACTGCATTTAATGGTGGTGATTTAGGTATATCAAGCTTCTCAGTGTCTTAACACACTCACTGGTGACCTTGGGGAAAATTTGACCTTCTCCCAAAGCTCAATAGCAAATAAAAATAAATAAATAAATAAATCACTGCAGTGGTGTAAACTTAGAAATCTTTTTTTTGTTATTTTTGTTAAGTCTTTTCAGACCTACACAAGTATAGCTGAAGGCTCTGAGTTTGGGGAGGTCCCAATCAAGCCATGTCCAGCAAATACTGTTGTGATTCCAGGTTATTACATCCCTGAGAAGTGGGTACAAACTCTAACCCRCCTACTTTAACATTGTGAGTCTACTCACAAATGGGAAAATGAAGGTTAGCAAACAAAAAGTAGGCTGTGGAGGTAACGTTCGTGGTTTGTTTTCTGAACGTAGCTTTTTGTTTTGTTTTTAGTGCATGAGCATCTTAGTTCATTTAACAGCTTTTGCTACCTACAGCAGCAAATCTTGTTCTGCCTTTCTGTAACTCTTWTATTAATTTGTTAATTGATTTAATTGATTAATTCAGTAGAAGAAGTATACGCCYATTTCTTTGCACAGTACTGCCTGCTGCATTTACATGAGTTAGGTCAAGGAGATGGCTGGAAACTTCTGTGTTTTCAACCGGTTGAGTTTTCTGAACCTCACTGCACAGTTTCCTGAGTGTTAGTGCTTGTGCAAGGGAGGTGAGTGGGTGGCTGGGTCTGAAATTCCTGCAAGGACAGAATTCCAGTAGTTTGGAATTAGACTGGATTGAGCAGATATGTAATCACACCCTTAATTCTTGGATATAATGTGTTAAGCTCAAATGTATATCAAAATCTGTGGGGACAGGACACAATCAGTAGGTCTTGTCCCTTTTCTAGGGGGCAAAGACACTGGTAAACACTACCAASTTTTCCTCTCCTTCCTCCATGCAGAATAAACACGATATCCAAGCAAGGGAGAGAGAAATGCAGGAATGGGGAAATGTATTTAYATGCATTGAGAAGGATTTTTTGATGAAGCAAATATCACTGCAGGCTCTATAGACACTTCTGCCAAGGCAGTGAGGTTTGCTGCAGGCACTGAGCTTGTGAATATATATAGAGTGCTATGATGATGGCAGCCTTTCCAAAACTCTGTGCGTTTAGACAGCACTGCAAAACCTCACATTGCCGCCCTGACAAGACATAAATGTTTCTGTAACATGGCAAATAGCCAAAGAAGCTTTAGGTTATTTTAAGATCTGCTTCCTTTTGAGGGGCATGTATGTTAAGGATACAAAGCCTTTCCTCTCCAGGTTGTAACTTTCTGATGTGTTAAGTCATCATCTGAAGTGCTTTCTGTTCCTCGAAGAACAGAGGGAATTTGAGAACCTTTGCCACAAACCTTTGTTGATACACTCAGATCACTGACATCTCTCAATCAYATTTATTACTATGCAGTGACAATCAGTGCAGCTTAGGGGAGGAGACTACTGAAACTGGCTCACAGTGCTGTTCAAAGAAGCTGTTCCAAGTATGACTGTGATATAACAACTTGGTGGAAGGAATATATTGCRTAAAGGCAGGAGGGTTCTAAAATACAGTAAGTGGTCACTTACATGTGTTACGGAATGACTGATCAGAAAGGCGTGCAGTTCCCTTCTCCAAAGTAACTATTCATCCAGTGTAGTGTAGTTTASTCAAGTAAACAGAAGTTTTGTTATAACTAATGCAAAAATTGTATTTCACTATGTGATTAGCGGCATACTCAGAATTCTGCAAAAGGCTGAGGCAGCTCTGTAATTTGTTGGCCAGTTTTCCCAAAAGTCTAGTCACCCCAGAGGCTGGCAATCAAATACTGAGTTTATCATAAAATAGTGCACAGTTTCCCTGATGAACTTTCTGGCTGTACTCAGTGGAAAAATGTTTTATTGGTYTTGTTGTTGTTTTGTTTGGTTTGTTTTTTCTTTCTTTCTTTGCTTTACAAAAGGTGATGGAGCTCACACAACACATTGTATAATAGTTTTGGAAACTAAATTTGAGAAATGCTGTATTTGTGGCATTTTTCATTGTGATATTACCTACTAGTGCCATCTAAGGCCATCACAAATACTGTAGTAGAGTCCTTAYGTATATAAGTTTGTGAAAGACTATTTTATTGCTGCAATTTARTTCACAGGAGTTGGATCACAGCCACTTCCTACAGGCTCATTTGGATGCTTTAGTGTGAAATCCATTCAGGTGGAAAGCTCTCACACTGGTAGATCTTTGAGTGATTTCGAGAATTGGTAAAGTTCTTCGACATGTATAATAAACGGAGATAAGTTTTTCAAGTGCCAGGACAACTGTTTGTTAGAACTGTGCTGATCTAGATTAAACATGATCCCCCTTGTGCCCCTCCCCCCCCCAAAAATAAAAGACCCCTTGATACTGATTCAGTGCATCAGATGTCCTTACTAACAGTGCATTAATATAGCCAAAATGGTAATGCTCTCTGGAGTAAGGCAAGTGACTGGAGGTAAAAGGATGAGGAGGTCCTGTTAGCATTACTGCTGAACCCCCCTTTTTAAAGAAACTATAGCCTTGGATATTTGTGGACTGATGTTCATAAAAACAGGTCAGAAGTAAACTAGAGCTAGTTCCTTTTGGTGAACCATTGAAAATGACAGCTTGGTCTGTAACAATATGTCAGAAAGCAGAGTAGAGTGGCATAGACTGTATCTTAAAGAATAATAGTGAGTTTTTAAGCTTAATGTTGGCAGGGGTTTAGTAAGGCCTTGGCTGTGCTCATAGTTCAGGCTTGACACTAAGTGCCTTGTGCAAGAATTGAGCGGCCCTTATGCAATCATTTCTACACCACCCCAGCTGTTTCTGTCTTGAGAAACTGAACAGTCCCAACTTCATCAAGGCTACAAACTACACAAGTGATGCACTTCTGGTACACAGTAGMATTATACTGTCTAAACTCTGTTTGCTCAGGTGTGATTTAAAGCTTGAATTGAAATAGATGAGGCTATTATGTTAGCTACTACTGAAAATCTTTAATTCATGCACTGTCCTGGTTGTAATAATTGTAAGGAAAAGCAGTTATTTTGAACTTGACCTGTCAACAGGGTTGGAGCAGGTGATTTGTTTGTTTGGATCCTTCTTTATATAGTAATCAGTTGGTATCTTTGAGTTTGAAGAATAAGTATTTATCTGTTTATCTACCTATCCATAAATATATATACAAAAGCTGGAAGTCTTCCCACCTGTGATGAGGCTRTGCTGCAAACCCTAAAATGCTAATGAGTTAATGCAAGGATAAACTYCATAGAAAACTGTAAAAATGAATAAGTAAATACCTTTTAGTAAAGGCATCCTACTACAGAGATGAGAAGCCAGATGAGAGCAGTTAGAGAGGGAAGGGACATAACTCAAAACCCTGGATTTCCGCTACATGTCTAAATTTTGACGCTCCTCCCTAGCATTTTATGTGAATCTTGATCTAAAGTAAAGACCTCTGTTTGTCCTGGGTAAACTCAGTGAAGGTAGGGTCATACTTTCCGGATCTCAGGCCCCTTCCTTAGTAGTTGTGTATCAGGAATAACTACATTGCTGTATTTGAATACTTTCTTCTATTYAATCCTTCCTATTTTTCTAATTCCCTGGTCTTTCCATGGGGTGAGTGGGAGGAGAACAAGGTATCTGAGCAGTCCAGTCAAATCTACTGTTATTTTCTTGCACATTTATTTGCACATCTGCATTCCAGCTAATTCCAGCATCCTGTTGAGCCTGGGACAGTCTTTTAGAAGGCTAGCTATAGTTATCAATGCTTGTTGACTCCTTTCTGCTTCTCTTCAGAGATGAAAGAAGGACTTACATTTAAATGGACTGGCTGAGAAGCATGTTAAGTTTTCTTTTTTTCTTTTTTATCTTAATATAAAAARGGGTCTTGTTTGTAGATGTTTCCAAATAAAACTCAAATATACAAATTTACAGATGTATTAACATGTGCAGATAGGAACGTATCTATTTGTCATGGTAAAGAGGTATGTAGCGGTTGCTTTCTTGCTCCGGTGGTTCTTTCTTCCCCATAAAAGCATGCATTTCCCTTCTGATTCTAAAAATTAAGGAAGCAGATTAAGCAGATGTGTTGTTCAGCTCTATGTTTCTGGCTATAACTTTTGCAGAGAGGAAATAGAAGTGAGTTTTGTTTATGATCTGTGGTAACAAACAAAAGGAATGGGTTTTCTGTGTCCTCTGGTAGTGTTTTGTAGGTAGAGCCTAATCATTTTAATAACCTGCTGAGGAATGGTTTGGATAGTATTAGAGACACCTTCCTTCCCTTTAAGGTGTAATGATTGTACTTCAGTAAAAAGTATCTTTCATCAGTATTTTTAGACTTTTGTTTTATGTCTGTTCCCAATGTAAATTGTAACTAACCTTCATCTTTTTTACTTTTCAAACAAGTGCCTTGCTCAATGATTTTTGTTGAAATTAAGAGAAATTACATAGTGTGCATTTTACAGGCTAGATTAATATAACAGGCTATTAAAATATGAAACATGGATCATTTTGTTCAAATTTTTGCAGTGCCTTCTGAAAAGTGCTTTGGAGGGCTCCTTTAAGATGCCCAAGGAGTCACACCAGTGTCTGTATTGATAGTCCTGTCAGAGGAGACAGAGCAAAAACAGATAAGAAAAGCTTAATACTAGAGAAAGTAAAGAGAGGAAAACCTTGGCAGTGTAAATAATCAGGCAGTGCCAGCTAGTGTGTTTTGAAATGTTGCCTGCAATGACCAAGCCATACCAATGACTAATGTTTTGTTTTCACATAGACTAGAATACCATTTCAGTAATCTAGCCTAAAAAAATTCCTCAGATGAACATTTGATTTGGAAATTTGCTTTCCTTTAAATGCCTTTAAGCTATTTTTCCATTGTATTCAGGGGAATCATGCAATTACTGCTTAGGATAGATAAATTAGTTGGTGGAGTGGGAAATGGCTGTTGCATCTTGAATTACATAGTATTTATGAAATGTCAGGGTAAGCTGTGGTCAGCAGCTGAAATGTGCTTAGGACAGTGGATATTTAATTTCCTGTATAGCACAACATTTTGCTGTGCAGTGTAAGGGCATTTTCCTAAGATCCAGACAAAAAGTGTTCCTTTATATTCCGTTGTATGTGTTCTTTGTGATACATCATAGTCATAACTAAAGAGGAGCTAAGGAAGGAGATGCCTGTAAAATATTTCCTTTGTTCTTGAAATTTCCTCACCCCTGTTAATCTGAAATAGCTCAGTTGCTTGTGGAAACTGAGGTTTGCCAAAGCTAAAGCTGGCAAGATGAAGGGGGGTGGAGAGGTATTACTTCTTGAATTACTGTTTTGTTCATATTGTACTGTTCAAAACATGTTAATCTCATTATTTTTAATAGTAAAGATATGTAGTGAAGTGATGGGATTTGTTTTTTTCAAATGAAAGCATCACAAAATGACCAATATAGTTTATTAATGTGCAGAAGTAGTACGTGGGACGCAATGAGAGACAAGAAGACCCTGTGCCAGTGCATAAAACAGGACAAAATTACACTTTCTCTCCTGAGCAGTTTATGAAGAAGGTGCAAGACAATGAGTGGATACAGATGGTGATAGTTCCCTATGAACAGTAACTAACTTACCTTTTCATGCAGATGGTATTTTATAGAGGAGTGGCAGGTTATACATCTGTATTAAATACATTGAGATATTCAATAAATTTTGAGGAGCCCTCCTGCCCTCCAATGTTTTATGTAGTGTTTGTAACATTAGCAGTAGCTTTTTGGCTAATCACTGATCGCTGCTAATAAAAGAAAAATTGTTCCTGGTTCCTACAGTATAAAATTAGCCTCTATTATTTTGTTAGGCAAGTTAAAGAAACAAACTTAATTAAAGCAGAAATAAATACTGGCAATACATTCTTTTTCTAACAATAAATTATAACCACAGACTTACTCCTGGTCATTTTTTTGAACTTTTATCTCCTGTGAAATGGCATTGTGAGATACATTAACCCTTTAATCTTTTCAACTGGAGACCTCCTTCTGGCGCTACTGGATGCAGTGGAATCTCTTAGAGCTAGGGTTTCATTTTAAGAGAGGGTTTTTTTTATGGCTTACTGCCTGTATGATTCATAGAAACTAAATTGCAACTTCAAGTAGTTAACTGAAGCCATATGACAAATGGCACAGCATCTTGGATAAATCATAAGATACCTGACAATGCCCTTACTAATGGATATTATTAAGTAAGAGAAAGTATGCTGAAGACAGCTGCTGAACCATGGTAAGGAAATCTTACCCTGATTGCTGGTATTCATTAGCATTAAGACCTTTGGTGATTTTGCTGATTTTTCACGTGTTAATGATCACRATGCACAAGATGGCAGCTTGTTGGTATTCTCTGTCTTTGGAGTTTAACCAGCTACATCTCTGAAAATTCTCAATTTTTGTCTAGAGTATTCTATATCCTGTATAATATTTTAACTTATTTTTTTGTAACAGTTTTTCCCAAATAGACTTACAGGAGGAGCCTTGGACACCAGTTGTAGGTAGAAGCCTCAAGATATTTGTATATGCAAATTTGTCATTACTTGAAAGCAAAATAGCAACCTAAAAATTTATGAAAAAAGCATAGTGTCAGGAAAGAACATAGTACATATTATGTGTGTCTTTTGGAATATTGCTTGGGTTTTAATGGATAGAAGGAATATGCATATGGAAGCAGAGGTAAAAATGGAGGGTTATGGGTATCTCATGCCTGCCTGAGTTGACTTTAGAAAGTTGATTCCAACTGCTTGTCTGGTATATGTTGGCACTTAAGGACTGAGTAAAACTAGTACAGAAGCAGCAYGCACCTTTCTAAGAATGTTTGAGCTGCCCTCTCAGAGCAACACGCACCATTGCATCAGCATTTTGTCAAGAGTCTGAGTGATGCTGTTCTTTTTGTTGGGAAGTTGGTGACTGTAAGAGAATTTATTAGACGTTCTCTTTTAAATACTTGATTTAGTATTGTTCCCTGAATGTTGTGATAGATAAAAGTATGCATACTGGCTAAACCTTTTTTTGCTGCATTGAGGATGTTACTGTACAAGACTAGCATCAAATGAGCCTAACTTTATTTTTCCACTACATAAGTAAAAAATTATTGGTGTATTCTTGTATCTGCCTGTTTATTTTTTGTACAGGCTCTGTGATCTTTGGGATGGGAACTGAAGGTAATATTTAATGTACTAGGATTCTTGTTGCTGATGAAATATAGATGAATATTACTAATGTTGACATACAGCATTCCTATGAAAGCAGAATTTTCTGCAAATAACCTTTGCTGAATACTAGGATGTAAGTCTTCCTTCCAGTCTTTTTGTGTGTTCTGTTATTTGACTGAGTCTTTGGTAGCAGATGCTTGGCCACTAGAGATGAAACATCAATAGACTCAGTGAAATTAGCAAATCAGTAGAATTAACCTCTCTCTGTATGAATTGCATCAGGCAGTTTGCTTCCCAGGCAATTTTGTCTGTAGGTTGCTTGAGTGTGGTTGCTCAAAATTTGAGATCCATAGGTGAGTTTGACTTGGATATCCATTTTACTGGGAATGTCTCTGTTCCTAATCTGAGTAAGCATCCCAATGAGAATAAATGTGCTGACAGTGTTTAAAATTGCTTCCTACTTGATTTGATAGTGTTTTTTTTTTTTTTTTTTTTTTTTTTTTTTTTTTTTTTTTTTTTTTTTTTTTTTTCTCTTGGCTTTTGGGCTATGCCTTTCTCTAGATGTAAACAAGAATATTTGGAGGCAGTGAATAAAGGGGTGTGGGAGAGAATTAACACTTGTTAATTCATTGAAAAATTAGAAGTAGCATAGCCCATGTCATGTAGGAAACTGAGCCAACTTCTATATGATTTGCTAGTGTTCAATTCTAAACCTTTAGAAACATCTGTGTGTTTTCATTCTGTCTCCTCCTCCAGCTCCCTTACCCAAGCTACGATACAATACTTTTGGTATAATAAGCAAGATTTAAAGAGTGAAACTAGGTTTTATGGATGTCTGATTTGCATCTCTAGGGAAAAAAAAACACTTGTATATTGCTTTTAAAACATACTGGCTTTATGAATAAGCTGAGTCAAGAAAGGAGGGAGGGGGAAAGCTATGTGAAATGGAACTGAAGTGGAAACGGTCGGTATGCTGATGGCAACCAGTGCTAGAACTGTAAGCCTAAATCTGCAACGTTAGGGAGGCAGAGTGAGGAAAAATGTTTGTTTTCATTCAGCAGTGAGGTCTCTCCAGGATGCTTTGTCCGTAGCATCACAATCATTAGACTTTCAAATTCTTTGTCTTTGTCTGGCTTGTTAAAGAGCTTCATTCTTGTGTTGTATAGACCGATCAACAGTTTGCACCGTGGTCTGATCCCTGGGTTATCTGCACAGTGTTAGTATGTTGGTCCAGTCCTATCTCTTGCATACATGTAACAATATGGTATTAAGTATTATGTGCAGGCACTGTGAACATATTAATGTAATGTACTCATGTTGCGCACCTGAAGTTATGCATGGATGTTAGTAGCAGTTATGCTGGAAACTACATCAAAGCTTTATTTCTTCAAAAAGATGGGAATTTGGGCTCCAACTTGTGCATTAAAAGCAGTGATTAGATCTGCAAGACAAGTTTGTATCTGATTATTATGTGAATGRTGTCGGTTATCTAAAGGGGATGTTTTTTTCTGCTTGTTTACAGGTTGCATGGCCGGTACCATGAAATGGCACCAAATGTTGTGCCTATGGACTATACAAAAGATCCAGATGTTAAACTACCTATGCAGCTTATAATAAACATGCCTGAGCTAAAGGTATTGCTTCTGACTGCTTATAAACTATATCTTGCTAAAGCTCTGTAGCTTGCCTGTCAGAGATTTTGCCAAGTGACTTTTGTACCGTGAAGCAAAATGGCATGCCTTTCCATTACTGTTCAGGGGCAAAACCAGCCACAGAAACAGGAAAATATTCAGGTATAGATGTCTCACTTGCAGAGATGGATTGGTTCAGAAGTTAAAGAAAATGTGCAAAAAATTAAATTGTATTTAACAAACTTTCCACTCTCTCGCTCTATAAATCCTTTCAAAGACAGTAGGATCCGTGTTTGAATAGCTGGTACTAAAAGTACTAGGAGTTCTGTGAGCTCTTACTTGAAATCTACTTCAAATTTCTTTCATTTCACATTGACCTAAAGAAGGCCCTTGACAACTGGATAGCTAAAGTACTGCCTATATTTTTTTTCCAAAAATGGGCAATGTCATATACTGAACAAGAAGCATACTTCACTTCCTGCAGAAGTATTTGATCATCATTTTACGGAAATGGAAATATTTTCACACAGTCAGGAATTAATTAAGCAATAGATCTTTGGAAAATATTCAGCATTCAGTCATCCCTGTGGTTTACCAGATGCCTCCAATACAGATTAGAAATTTGGATTTCTGAAGAAAGGGAGAAATTATTTTAGGGTTTTTCTACAATAAGGACATGCTTCTGTAGCAAAATCCTAGTATATTATTATTTCTAATGATAAGCTGGCCCTGTTATATAGTAGCTTTCAGGTTTAATTCCAAAAATATATATGTAAAAAAAAAATGAAAAATTTTATAAAATTATAAAAATTTTATTTAAAAAAATGCGAGGAAAAAAAAAAAATGAAAAATTTTATAAAATTATAAAAATTTTATTTAAAAAAATGCGAGGAGAACTTAAGGCATCATTAATTCTATCTAAATACCATTGTCATCCATGTAGCACTTCTATGTTAAATTATTAAAGATTTTAATAGCTAAATATTTTGATAGACCTATTTTACCTGGTCACCTTTCTTAATAATATTGCCTAATTTAAGAATATAGTTAGTGTATACCTCACTACTGTTTAAAAAGTCACAGAATTAAAACCTGTGTTATAAGTTGCACCTGGAACTTACAAAACTGATTCTTTCATCAGCTGATTGATAGTAATTCAGCCTCTCACCTCCTATAGCTACATAACCCAACTCTAACTAGAATCCAGCTCCAGGGTGTTTTCTATCAGCTGTATGTGTGTTTCAAGGCTGTGTCCTTGGCTGCTGGGCTATGTGTGGAATTCCCCTCTCTGCAGCTCACGAGGTTGACCTTCCCAGCTCACTTCTAATAATAAAAAGTATGGCATCTAATAAATCTTGTACCATACCATAGTTCCAAAAAAAAAAGAAAGAAAAAGAGAGAAAATTCTTGTCTTATCCCATTATGAATTATTCTGGTGTGAAGTAAGAGCAGAGTATGAAGGAAGTGTAATTCGAGGTTTATTACCTATATATTCACTTTAAATACCAGAAGCATTCCAGAAACCATTATTTTTCAGCAATATTATATGAGAAGTGTTGAAATGTCTATGAAAGAGACTGTGTAGATTAAGTGCCAGTGTAATTAATTGAGGGGAAAAAAGTACACCCAGAGGAGTATTTATAGAACTTTAAAATAGGCAGTATAAAGATCCCCCGATCTTTATATTCTTTACATTCTTTATATTTCTTTACATTTCATTGTGATTTGCATAAAATATCATATTATATGTTAGCCGTTCAACCATCATATAAATATTTCCTAGAAATTTTACTTAACATGAATGTCCATATACATTTTCTTATTACACAAATGAATAAATTAGACAAGAGGGAAAAATTATCAACAGTTTTCAAAAACACCATGTATTTCAGGTTGAGTCCAATTAGGAGATTGCAGTCAAGATACTCAAATTATCTAATATTAGATTGTTTAAGACATAATTAGGCATATAAATCAGTAGCCTGAGAAAAGTTCTTAGCTTAGGCAAGCCCAAGTAGCTCCTGAGGCTGATTATTTGAGTATGATGTTAAGTTACTCAATGGAGCTAAAAGTTGGAAAGCTTTCTCTAAACTTTCTTTTTGCCTACAGATTATGGGATTAGATGACTGATGCAAACAGGTGAATAGAGAACAATTACGTGCTACTTTTCACAGGGACAGGAGGTACTGAATGAAATTATCAGACAGACAGTTGATATAAGCCATGAATCTATTGTGGAACTTAACTGCCACAAGATTTGCTGGCATGAAAACCATGTCTTCAAAAATGGTTTAAGTACTTCTGTAGAGTAGAATTTCACAGATTGCTATTAAGTTTTATGATCTGGATGTAACCTCTAACTCAGGAAGTCCATAAACTATTCATTATGCTAACCTCTGAGTATATACTAAGGGAGGGATCACTGTTGTTCTTTTTTTTTTTTTTTTTTTTTTTTTTTTTTTTTTTCTTTCTTCTGTGCCTGCCACTGGTCCTAATTAGAGTTAGGCTAGTGAGCTGGATGGGCTGACAGTTATGACAGTTCCCAGCAATCCCTAGAGTGGTTGAATTTGTTCTTAATACCCTAGTGAGATATTTCTGAAATGATTTAATTAAAAGACCTGCTCACAGAAGTTCTTTGGGTTAGTCATTTGATGCTTAACAGCTAGTACAGAACAAAGAAGTTTCTTTATATTGAAACATGGATATTTACTTGTTGGATGAGCAACTGTATATAAAAATGCAAATTAGTGTTGTGTGGGATACAGTATATCAAAAATTACTAGTAGTTTTATCCGTATGAATGTAAAGTAAATGAAACTAATAAGCTCATTTAGCAGCTGGGGGGATAAGACACAATGTACTTCACATATAGTCTGAATATAGTGTGGGGAGTATCTTAAAGTACCCTGATTGTGTTCAACCATCTGATATTTTTGCATATGCTGAGACAGTGAATTCTAGTCTTTGTAATAAAATACATTGTTCAGGATGTTGGATTTATGGTTATCCATCCTTTGCTGTAAGTAGTTTTATATCTCTCAAATGTGGTATGCCTGCACCTTGTTCGATGCTATAGCGTCTTAAGCACTTGTACTGGTACTTACAATGTGGAGAACCAGTACTCCTTAAGTTTTAAGTTATTACCAAATCAAAATCTCGAGGATATTGGTAATGGGATATGAAATTTTCTGGCTTGATTGTCTTGCCTCTGAAGAGTTCATCTGCCAGATGGCTGATGGTTGCTTTGTGAGAAATTAAAGTCGGGCTGATTTCAACCTTCAATTCGGAAAAGAGAGRAAGAACAGATAATCACACACATTCTTTTTGGCCTCACTTGTGCTGTTCCTATATTAAGGAATAGCTCATTCTATGAGATCCTTAGAGAGAACTATTATGGTTACAAGACAGCACGATACTTGTGGTCTCTAAACTGAGGGTATAACAGAAGTTTTATATTGAACAATGATTAGATTTAGAGATACGAGAGCTTATCTCACTACCTTAGAAAATTTATGTAATATGTAATAGACTACTTAGTAGAGTTTTGTAGGTATCCTTAAAGTGGATCAGAACCACTGTTCTTATACTGCACAAAGTTTCTGAGGCTTTCTGCCTCTGCTTTTGAAGATGTCTTCAGGAAAATGGAACTTGATTTTGTGAAAATAGCATGACAAAATTCAGTGTCAAATTTTGCAATAATTTCCTCTCAAGTTTCATAAGGTTGTGAAAAATTTTGAAATATTGCTGTCAAACCATACACTTCAGGAACTGATGTTCTAACAGTTCATAGAGAGAGTGCCTTCAATAGCTACTAAGCTTGTTTCCAGTAAAATGTCAGCTAGGGAACAGGGGGAGATTTAGTCCTTTCAAAAAATTGACACAAAAATATTTCAAAAAGTCACCTTGGCTCTCGGTCATAAACCCAAACCAATCTTGGCCATGAAGCGTTTTGCTATTTCCTATACAGATAGAACAAAAACATAGTCCTTTCCCCAAGAATTTGCATTTTAAGAAATCACAGTGCTAACTTTAGCTCATACACCAAGAAAAACATGTCCTTAGCTGTTGAAACTTGCTGAGACTACACCAGAAAAATCATTATTTTATTCCTTCAGTAAATTTTYATCAAGGTGAAGACAAAGCTAACATTTGAGTCTCAAAATAGAAACAAGCAAACTAAATGTCTATTGAATTCTAATAAAATTAGTGATAATTTCAATGTACCTGGCTTTTTTCATATACACATTACATTTCTAGTTACTGGCAATGTTGAGCTCAATACCACTGCAAATTCTGACAAATGGATAGAATCAATAATGCACTTTTCTAAATTAGATTCTGCTGCTATAAGGAGAGATCTTTACCCTATGCGTTAATACTTTCAGACAGGGTAAACTTAAATGCCATTTCTGTGTTTCAGAGAAAGAAAGTTTTCTGGTGCCCACCAATTGTCGTTTGTAATGATTCATTCAGTAATTCATGATTCTTGAAAACTGAAAGTTAAGATCAGAATTAAATAAAGAAGGGTCCGATACTTTAAGCAGATTAAGTCCACTATTACACTGAAGTTAACAGAGCTAATTTATTCCATTTATTTCACTGCAGTCTCTGTTCTCTAATTTTGAATGTTTTGGTTACCCGGGCAAAGCTCTAGTGTATCAGTGATGTGGGGATTTTATGTGTGTGTGTTTGGGGGGCAGGGGAGGATGGGGTGAGTGGGTTTTTTTTTGTTTTTGTTTTGCCTTTTTTTTTTTTTTAAAGAAAAAGATTTTTACTTAAATATTCACTTGCAACTCCACATAGCTAGAAGTGGGGATGTAACCTGATCACAGTGATCGCATACGATCTTTAGAAGGGGGTGGGTGGCCACCTTCACTCTGCATACATCCCTGATTGTCAGACTCTCTAGGCTGGTGTATGCCCTGTCTCTGGTTACTGTAGTGTAGCAGTCTTTATGTCAGGGGTAGGTCATAAAAGCACTTTCTAAAGGGGAACCATTTTTGTTTCATGCACTTTACAGTCTGTTGCTTTCTCTTTTTGACTCATGTAGTAACTTCATTGATCCTCACAGGCCTTGTCACTAGGTGCACTGGGAAGTAAGGTAGTTCATAAATCCCTACTCCGGTGAAACAGAATGACCAGCACGCGCAGGAATCAGTCAGGAGACAGAAAGGACGCATAGGGAACAGCAGATTGACCACAAATTTCAGAACCAATGTTAGCACCCTATTTTTGGAGATCGATGGTGAATTTAAACATGAATATGCATGTTTTATTTTTGAACTGTAAGTCAGTTCAAAATTTAAAAAAAAATACTACAATTTTATGTAGGTGGAGTTTTAGAACTCATTTTAATAATTTGGTGCAGAGTGATGCCAAATCATGGTCTGTCCTCGCTTTCAAAGGTTTCCATGTAATGGACCATGACAGCTAAGAGAACGAGTTGATCATCTTCCCCCAGCTAATCTACTTGTGCAGCTCATCCCAATTTCCTTGTCTCTAAATACTTGTAGAAGTTCCTAGTAATGATGGGACCTTTGGTTGACCCCTTTCGGTCTACTCTTCTGACTTCTCTGAAACTCCTGCTTTTGTTCTCTCCCAGTCAACCATATACTCTCAAAGTATAATAAATGAGGGCTGTTATCTCCCCTTTGAACTCCAAATCTGTACCTGCCTGGTGACCTTTACCAGTATTACATGTGGTTTCGCACTGCAGTTAGTGAATCAGTTTTTCTTAAAATGCTTTCTATTCCCATCATGTGGTATTATGTTCTATGTTTAGCAATTCTATATGCAACCAACATCTTCGGTTATTTGGCTGTTGTGACTATAGTACAGCCTTCAGTAAAGAGCCGCGATCATTGCTGTACGGACTTGCATTTCCACTTTATGATCAGATGCAATTGTTGAAAGTACACTTTGGTTTACATTTTTTAGGCTCTTATAGATGAAAGGGACCTCAAAAGGTCATCCAGTCCATCCACCTGCCTTAAGCCTGGATCATCTATCTACAACAGTTACCAAAACTGAAATTCAGTGCTGTTACATTTCTCATTAGAAGTGTTAAAAGAACTGTAATAAGCATACGTAGATAGATACGGTCATCTTTGAATATACAAAAATATCAGTATAGCTATATCTGAACCTGTATTTGTGCAGGGCTTCCTTATTTATCACCACATAGCCACTGCAAAGAAGGTTTGATGAAATGATTAGAATCAACTAAATACTGATAAAATTTGTTTTGCTGATGGAACTATTTTTGAAATGTGCTCATGTCTACTCCAAGGCCAATGCAGGTCATTTGCTGTTGCATTTCTGACACTTTTCTTCCAAAGTGCCAGCTGTTTATATGGAGGTCTGTATGGAGGTGTGATAATGAGCATTTTAGTCATTTCTGTTTGAATGTTTGTCTAACAAGGGTCCATTTCTATTTCTTGGAAACAGCTTCTTAAATTTGAGGAGGATTTGTTTCTGAGCAGTGCCATGTACTGACCATGTCCTAATTAAAAAACAAAAAACACCATTAGAAGGATCCTGACTTGTAGAGGTCTTCAAAGCAGACTGCTGTGGGCGTTTGAATGCCTCCATTAATGTCAGTAGGGGCTTATGTGCAAGTACAAAAGGGAATATGATCACCAGATTTCTGTGGAATGAGAGTCCTCGTTACTGCTTTACTTGTAACCTCTTATTTCCAAAGTGCAGTCAGCTCATAGTAATAGGATACAGTGCTCTAAATTAATTCAGCAAGCTTCAGGATGACTACAAAAGGGGTTGGGCAAAAGGAGAACACAGTACTTTGCTAGATCAGTGATGGAAACTAGAGAATAGAAGAAAAAATAACAAATGACATTAGCAGGATTTAACTGCAGTGTCAGCAGGAGTGCCTGTGTTTACATATTCTAAGTGAACTAGTGGGCACGGCTTACAGTATTATGYTCCAGGTCTACCTATCAGAATATATGCCGTAGTACATTCAAAGATGCAAAGAGGCAATTATCTAAGTGGAAAAGGTGATGGTTAAAAAGATCCGTCACACATTTAGGAAGGACTGGTTATCTCAAGCCTCTGCAACAGCAGCAGCCTGCRAAACAACAGAATTTTCAGCTGTAACAATTCTTTTATTTCTGTCTTCCCTCTCATTTTTATTGTGAGAGAACAGAAAAAGGCTTTTTAGAAGACAAATATAGGTGTCCAGTTTTAAAAGGATTCTTTTTTAAAGCAAGTAATGCTTAAAGGGAAACAATCTAGGGAGGAACAGGATCATTTTTCTCTTTAATCCGTTCCCCCATGACTTTTCCCTTAAAGATGATGGAACCCTAATCTCTGTCCTTTAGAGTAAAGGTAATGAAATTACAGAAAGGATGTGAAAAGTATCTGTGAAGGTAAGATAATAYTTTCTGTTGTGGAAACCTCAGATATACTGCCTGAAGACACATAATATGAGAAGGTTAAAGGGAAGAAATCAATATGAAGAAAGATTTTTATTTTTCACTTAGGTTTTAGAGATCCATTTGGCAAAGAGTTACTTAAGTATGCTTAGGTCCATTTAATTTATTGTTGACTTAACTGCATTTTCAAGGCCTCTGGTATGTCAAATAGATAATTCATCTTAAGCAAGTACAATATGCTTATTCAGTCAGTGAGCTCATGACTTACTCTTGTAATGCAGAAAGTCTTCATTTTGATATTCTCTGCTGATACGGATATTTACATCTGTGCAGGCCCTGTCTGTCACACAGCACTACCTTTAACATGTCGGTTTGCAACTGTTACCATTAGACTTAGTTTTGTTGAAGTTTATTCAGAGGAAAGCAATTTAGCATTTTGGAAATCAGAAAGGAAAATTTTCTTCTGACATATTTTCTAGTCTGACATTTTAGCATTCCCTAATAACTATGATAAAGCTTTATTACGGGTTTAATAGACATGCATATTCCTTATGTGCCTTGAAGAAAAAAGTGGGCCTTTTTCATACATTTCAGCCCAGCTAAATCCTGCTTTGACTTGGTGATAAACTGACAAATTGAAACGACAGAATCAATCGTTTTCCACTAAGTGAGTGTCTGTATTCGTACCACAAGCACGCGCCCCGTCACTCAAGTCAGATACTTCCAGCCTTAGCCTTAGCCATAGAGGCGCATCTGCTGCACCGCTCGTATGGTGCACATGATATGAGGGATCATTGCATGTGCCTTTACAATGACTTTCAGCCATCTGATTAATTCTGGAGTGTTGTTACTCATGTTGTGACTTTGACTGCTGTGAGCCTGCTGCTTCTTTGAGGCCYGCCATCTTTTCATTTCAGGAACTCCCTTATTCTGTACTATATTTAATTTGGTTTTACTTTGGCCTGTTTTTGTCTCCACCTAAACAGTGTGTCAAGCTCGCATATTGAGCTCACAGCCCAGGAGGTCATTAATGCCCTACCYGTGGATATGTTAGGAATGTTCCCTATTGTAGAATTACTTCAGTCACTAAATKCTGCAGTGGAATTTGAATTTGGTATTGACTACCTTAAGGAATTGTCATCTGAGCCTATGACTCTGTGCTCTCTACTTCACCTGGCCATTAAAACAGCCTTAATGCTAGCCGATACCTCAGCTAGAAGAGTTGGAGAGAGCTAAGGATTGAAGTAAATCCCCACTAAAAGAGACTTTTTCTGAGACACAATTGTACTCTAAGCTCTGGTTAAGGCTACTTTTTGATTCTTGTATGTCTCAGGAAATTACACTTCCAATATCTGTTTCTCAAATCTCTCTAATTCTCAGAAGACTGGCATGCACACTTAGAGGGTTTGTCATTATCTGGATATTTGCCTTTTGGCAGACTCTAACTAATTTCTACTATGGAAGTAGCTCGGGAGTGCAAATGGCAAGGCCCAAAGCATCTCTTTAGACAGCTAGCGTATCCTGAGTGCTATGATACCGTTAAATAGAAATCTCTTATAGAATCAAGTACACTCTTTGGGGGTATGAATGGCTTATATAGCTCTGAGGAAAAAGTATCTCAAAGTCCCAGTTTGCAAGGGGTCTGTTTTTACATTTGCCTGGCAGTATGATTTGCCAAACGTATGTAGGTGTGGGACAGCCTTGATAATTCAGTTTTCCAGGTCTTGTACCCAAGTATCTGACCCCTTCAGTGTAGCTGCATCCTGGAACTAGACACTGCAGGGAGTCATCTATAATGTGAATCTACATCTGATCAGTTACCTGAAGCAGAAAGGAGATCTGCTTTCCAGGAAGCGAATGCTCTCTGAAGCAGTGTCCGTATGGACAGTCACACTCCACATTCCTCTTAGAGCAATTGTGCTGTTATATTTTATACGTGTGTTTCAGTAGGATCCTTAAAAGTTAAAATGAGCTGAAAATGGTGTGGTGCACTATGCTCCTGTAATATGCAACTGCCACATGAAGGAGACAGTAGGAGCCTACTTATGTGGCTTTCAGCTTACTGAGGCTGAAAGTCTCCTGTCTGACCACTTAGTAGACGGCATATGACCAATGGGCATATGTTCAACATAGCACAAAGACCATCATATTACTAGGGAGTTGAACTGTCTTTTTTATGCTGGAATTTAGCTGAAATTCTGTAGAGGAACTTGGATTACAAAATCTGGATCTGCCTTGAATTCAAGTTCTACCAGGCTATATCCTCAACCACAGTAAATCAGTTGAATTCTACTATTTAATATGAGTCAGAGATCTTAGGCACAAGATTTTTATTTAAAATACCCTTAAAGAGTCTCAGTCCATGTTTGCTCATGTTCATTACCTTTTTCACTTGTACCTTTGCTTTGAAGTTTTCAGTAGTTCAGAACTATATCAAAGTTTTTATTATTTCAGGTTATAGCAAAATGCATCTTTAATGTTACTTCCATGTGGGTGACGAGGTCAATTATGCTTCCAAGTTCCCCCTGTGATTTCAGTTGGGTATCTTTATCTTCAGTTCTTGTAAGCTGCTGCACACTGTTAAGCAGTTGTTAAATTTCACTTCAGAGGCAGCTGCGTATTAGTGGTAAGTGGCCTGACTCTTGTAAGGTACTTTATGTTCCTTTAAGGTGAAGGATACTATACATACATACATACATTGTATTTTATATATTTATATACATATAAAAAGTCTGTTCATGTTGCTCTGCTTTGTACATGCTGCTTGTACTTTTAGCCTGCAGGAGTATACAGAAAATACTGTGTTCTACAAATAACAGATATGTACTATGTATCAATTGTCAGGAAAGTTCAGATTAACTGAAAATAACATTTTCTGGCCATTTACCTCTCAAGTACAGCTATTTTAGGAAATCTTATTTWAAACTTTATTTAATATAATCGGGTGGTATTAAAAAAACCTGTTACTTAGTTTATTAAATCTTCAGTAAAAATAGAACTGAACTGAAATGGATATATGATTGAAATTCAAGTTTTCACAGCATAAGGCTAAGTAAATCACTGCATATTAAAAATAACCAAGATGATGTGCAGCTACCAAACTGATTGCAGTTATGGGAGTTCATCCTAATCTGTGTTCTTGGCTTCAGATGAGGTTTGTAGATATGTTTGGTGAGATTCTACTCACTGTCTGAATGATGTTTGTGTGTGTTATTCATACTCAATTGAATAGAATTGATTTTGCTAGGTTGACAGAGGCAGCTTCAAATTCATTGTTATTGTATATAGCTACAGGGAAAAAATTATGATAGAAATGTTTGTCTTGGACTCCAAAGCAGTAAAGCAGCTTTTTCGTCAGCTGTTCATTTGTGGGTTTAGAAAACTGTCTTATCCAGAGTGGCCTTGTCATCAAGGATTTGTAGGGTGCTAGAATAGAATCTCCAGATCATCTCCTGTGGAGAAGAGATTTTGCTTAAAACGCTGGGAGTTATAGTCAGTTGAACCAGAGGATGGATGCTGAAGCACAACAGAGAAGATGAAAAAGCCTTCTACAAGACTCTACTGGAATGTGATTCTATGTCCTTCATGAATGCCAGTGGTTTTGTGTGCGTGCCCTATGTTCTTATGATCTTTATTATGTTGTTTTTTTATAACTTTATAGCTGTCTGCTTCCTTGGCATCATGTCTTTGTGTGGCAAGAGGAACTCTCCTGCTTCTACTAATGTTCTATCAAGGAACAGTAGAAAGAACTACAGATGGAGATCAAACAGATCAATCAATAGCAGAGATCAAGTCACCTTGTTCAGCCTCTGCTCATATCTTTAAAACCAGATAAAAGCAACATGTATAGTAATTTTTGTTTAAGCAAAAGATCATGCTGTGATGAAGAAGAAAATTAATGCACTTGTGCCTTAAGAGTAGAGTTTTCGATGTTTGCCATGCAATGAAAGCCAGAGAAGGTGATCAGCATGGCAACCTTGCTAGTAATTTGGATACCAAGATTTAATTGTCATTTAATGAAATGATGTTTCTCTTGTTTATATGGGTCAAAACTATCTATTGGCAAACAGAGCATAATGTTTCACAAGTAACTAGAGAAGGAAGCTCTGAAACTGGAGTCAATCTTACAGCTTTATTTGCAGTAAAGAGATGCCATAAAATGGTGTTATGGTTGATATTTTCAGAGAAATTATTTGGCAAACAGTGGTGTGTGTAGGACATGACAGACATTGATATATTTCATAAGAAAATACAGAAGAATATATCCTAATCCTCCTAACTGTGTCAGTCTGATAGCCTGTCAGGGACCATTTATGTCATTTACGTGCAAATGATCTTCGTGTTCTTTGTAACTTTAACCTAATGTTAATGGAGCAGATGTTCCACACAACAGAAATGAGGCAACCACCAGTTTAGAGAGAATAATAACAATGAAGCTGAGAAGAACTGAGCTAGTAGTGGTACTGTACTGCAGTGTGTTCTACTCACACTTTGTGCCAGAGCTTGCAAATTTAGTATTTCTGATGCATTTTGGAGAGGGGAAAAAAGTTTCCTTCAAAAGGCTGTGTTCAGAGAGCCATCCAGGGAATTAAATACTCTTAGTTATGATCAGGGAGTTGGCAGTTTTACTAATGTTCCGAATACTTTAAAAAAAATCAAATAATTTTTTTAATTCTGTTTTTCACAGGAGAATCCTTTCAGGGAAAGGATTGTTGAATCTTTTTCAGAAGATGGAGAAGGGAGCCTCAGCTTCAATGATTTTGTGGACATGTTCTCTGTTCTCAGTGAAATGGCTCCCAGAGAGCTTAAAGCAATCTATGCCTTCAAGATCTATGGTAAAGTATTAGGAGGCAGAAACAAAATGGCTCTATTGATTTATGTTAAATTCAGTATAAGAAGAATTTTTGTTACGTGCTCAGCTTTGTTTTTAAAGAAAATCAAGTAAGAGCCCTTCTTACTTTAAGAACTGAACTCTTCATTCTGATCCAGTCCACAAGATACTGGTTTAATTTTTAGCCTGCTTTATACTATGAAGAATGTGATCAAAGCGCTTTCATGTTAAACGTAGTTTTTGAGGTTGCTTCTGCAAATATAGACAAAAGGAAAAAATGAATGATACATATTCATAGCGAATCCATAGTACTACTAGAGATGCGATTCATGTATTCTGAGCAGATATTATTTTTTTTCTCCTTCCCCTGCAGCCTAAAGAGTCTGGGAGTTTTAGCTTCATTGAAAACAAAAGCTCAATCTGACAAAGCACTAAATGCCTTCAGTTTCTTTTTAATTTTTTAATACAAAGGCAGGAGTTTGTTAATACTACCTCTAAAAAAAAAAGTGTCTTGTCTAGTGCTTTCCATATTTCTTAGGCTTTTTATTAAGCTGTTCCTATCTTGTGAAATCTAAGCAAATATTAAAATGTTAATAATATAATTTGCTAGAAAAATTCAATGCTAAGTGCTTCTAGAGAATGCATATATTGACTAAGCATTTTGAACTTGAGAGAGAATGCTCTATCTTTGGTTAAAATTAGAAATTCTCTAAAGTTAGCTCTATGCTTTGCTTACATCCTGCTGTGGAAAAGCAAACTATATAAAGTGCAGACAATGTTACTATTTTCCCTAAGATTTCAGTGAATAAGGCTAAAAGTTAAGGGGGCTTGTTAACGACTCTTTTGTACACTTTCGTGTTTGAAGTAAATGCATCTGAGTTGTTGGTGATGTTTTCATTGGTTGTTTTACTATTTAGATTTTAACACAGATAACTTCATTTGTAAATCAGACCTGGAAAAAACCCTCAATAAGCTGACCCGAGAAGAGCTAACAGCAGAAGAAATCACATTAGTTTGTGAGAAGGTAATAGAAGAAGCTGATATGGATGGTGATGGGAAACTAGGATTTGCAGATTTTGAAAACATGATTTCTAAAGCACCAGACTTTCTCAGGTATTAGAATTATCTTTAAAAGATTCTCTTTTTGCATATTTTGGGGTACTGTTTCAGGATATCCGCTGTATAGTGTAATGTAAGAAACAGCTGACCTAAGTATGTAAAGTGCTTATCTCAGAGAGACAGAGGATGATTTCTTATCCTAACTCAGTTTACTTTTCTAGAATGTATTCCAGTTCTCTCCTAATTTGAAGACTGAACTATATGACTTCTGATGTTCTCTGCAATGTGTATAATTTCTTTAGGAAAATGTTTTCATCTACTAGGAGCTCAAAATTTTATTGTTTTCAAACCTTTAGTGAGGATCTGTGCTATCTGACAAGGGACCTGTCCTATGCGTCGGAATTTTTTTTTTCCCCAAGATTTCAGTTGTTCAGTGTCATAGCTAGTTTAAATTCCATTTTTTCCTCCTGTAATGGAAAATATCTAATGTAGTAAGTATACCTTTGTTGGCAAGGTTATATGGATTATCTAATTTTGCATAAAATGTTACTTATATATTACAAATATACATGGAAGCACATTGATCATTTGCCCTGAGAGGGTGAAAGCTAGAGGCCATTTCAGCAGTATAGTTCATGCTGGCAGGAGAAAATCAATTAAAATAATTAATTACTGTAATTTTTCTCAGATTGGCAGTTAATCTGGATTATTCTTTTTGATAACTGATTTCTTTTATTGATGAGTTTCTTCCTAATGCTCTCTAGACAAAACCCAGTTATTTTAATGTAGAATTTTTCTTGCTTGTTTCATATTTAAAAGGACCTTTTGAAAATGACAAAGATTTTCATTTTTATACGTTAATAAAATTCGACAAAAACTTAAGACTGTTAGTTAAGTAATACGAGGATAGATCCCTTTAAGAAATTATGCTAAACCACCCAAGAAAGTAAGATAGTCCCAGGCTGRGAGTTCACATTTGGATCCAGAGTCCACTGGCAGAACAGGCTGAAGCTAAAACCTTGGTCTCATTTCTCTCCAAACTTGCTGAACTCTGTAGTGTAGGTCGTCTATATCTAATAGTAAATGCTTTTTGCTAACTTGAAAATGTTGGGGGKTTTTCTCCCAGTCTTTGTTCATATACGTAGTTGTAAAGTTGGTAGTGTCACTGTTTGTCTAATGATAATCGATAATATCAGACAATTTCTAACATCTGGGAAGATGAATGATCTATGAATTATCAGGACTGCGAGCAGTTATAGAGTATAACATTTTTTTCAGGGGGTGTGTTGGAAACGGTAGATGCTAATTACTGTAAACATTTATCTCTTGATTAGTTGGCTGAAATCTAAGGAGGAATTCTGATTCAAGTTTTTGCTGCAGTTAGAGTGCTAGTCCTGTCTTATCTGTGTAGATTTTCTGGTGTCTTAATGAAGTGTGGAAATACTTCGCAGGCTTTCTATCAGATGGAACATTTATAAGTTTTTTTTTTTTCCTTTTTTACACGGCTGTCTGTTTGCATGAAATGTAGAAACTTAATTATCTTTCTGTCAAATGATGTTCTATTCTGCCAAACCGTTCAGAAGTTACTGGGAAGGGCAATTAAAAAACTCAGAGTGATTGAATAAATTTTATTTCCATAGGAAATAAGGCTTAAATTAAGGTAGAATTAAGATAGATCAAGATTTGTAATCATAATCTTAACGCTAATGGTGATTTACAGCTTTTAAGGGTCCTGCAGAACACAGGATAAGTTGATGTTATTTCTTCAATAAATGAAATCTCTGAGGAAAAACATATTGTAACAAAATGATTCTGCTAATAAAGTGTGGGGATCTGGTCCCTGTGAACCCTGGGAAGCATCAGCTGAAGTGTCTCATTGACAAAGAATCAACTCAAGAGTAGATGCTCTAAAGTAAATGTGAATGTATTTTATACATTGGAAGCATATCAGGAATTCCTTGAGCAGTCAAGTGTATTAGCTGAAACTCTTTCAGAACAAGATACATTTTGTCATTACGAAGAAACTCTGCTGAGTAGGTACTCTAATTTTTCATTTACATATATTTCTACATTAAGAATACTTTCTTTATATCATTCTCCATTTAGAAGCTGCTGGGGTCAGGTAGAGTTTAAGCAAGTGAAGGCTGCACTGTGCCTGCAAATCATGTAGAGAGCTCAGATCAAATGTGAAGAATTGAGGACAGGCCAGAAGACTCAGCAGAAGCTGTAGTTTCAGAGGTTGCCTGTGCTATGACTGACTTCACTGCTGTGCTGCAGAAGCGCACAGACTGCTGACTGAGAACTGCAAGCTGAGGATACTGTGTAATCCAATTATTTTCTGAGAAAGCTGCAGAGAGGAATATTTGCCATGGTAGCCATTGGAATCACTGCTGTTCCTTTGACAGAGTACACCAGGCTAAGTTGGAGAGTAGATACAACCAGTACTCCAGCCTTTTAGCTTCTTTTCCAGTACATGGAACTCAGGACCCTGTCTTGTTTGCAGAGCAGGGCAAATGTATACAGTCCTTTGCTCAAACTGAGTTTTAAAGTTATAACAAAATCCTTTTTTTTTTTTTTTTTTTTTTTTCACAAACTGCCATTAGAAATCATTGTATTAAAGTTGCATCTACAAGTGCAAAGTGGCTCATATATATACATACGTGTGTGTGTGTGTATGTGTGTATATATATATATATATACACACACACATATATACATGTATTTATAATGCTGAAGTACAAGATAGAGCAATTTTATGTAAGTATTGCCTCCATTTTCCTAACATAAAATCTGGTTGCTTGTTGATTGATTTCAATTATATAATAGCAGTCTCAAACATACTAACTATTCATTTAATGAAACAATGTTTCCTTTTAACCTAAATTTATCTCCACTCCATTTASAGCTACTGATTCTTGATTCTCTTACCTCTTGTAAGTCTTTAGCTGTAATGGTCCTCCTAAGTGATAATCATAAGCTGGATACAGCCATATTCAAGATAGGCAGTGTAGTTTTACTGTGTAAAATAATGCAGAACGTGCAAACCACAGGAAGTGTCCTAAAAGTGGATCAACAACCCTATATGCCAGCGATAAACTTGTGCCTGAACTATCTTAATATTCTAAAGAGATATGAAAGCATGTTTTCATAGCGATAAAACTGTCCTTTTGAAAATCTTCAGCAAATACAGAATAAAAATACCAACTGCTTAATGTCCAGATACAGCTATAATTTCATTTGATTTTGTTTATCTCCACTTTTTGTACCCATCTGGGTGCACTCCAGAGTTTTATTTCAAGAATGCCTATGCCTTCAAATGTTTGGCAGGTCTGAAAGGTAGACACCAAGGAACAAAAGCAGCGGATGTTTTTGAGAACGATTGCCAATGAGCAATCAACACACTGGGCAGTTCTAGTTTTCAGAGAATTTGTCTTGTTGTCCTGAAGCTAGGGACAATCAAAATTTCTGAACATCTTATTCTAGGATGCCACATTGGCACCTAGTATCTGATCCTTTTGAAAATATTGACTAATTTACAGACCTCATCTGACTTTTATTGGCCATAAAAGTTTTCTCATCATTTTCTTTAGCCTTTTATTCCACCAAAAGCTGCTACTTCAACTCATTAGAATAGGTAGGAAGCTTAGGATACAAGGCACTTTGGTTTTATCCCTGATTACCATTGCTTCAGCAGGTGATCTCTGCTAAGCCATATAGCATTTGTCCTCTTTTTACTCTGTAACATGGGAACAGTGCTTACCTGACTTGTGACAAACACTGTTAATTTTTATAATAGGAACTATACAACTATAAAATCTCGTTATTAATAAAATAAAATAAAATTACTAAGGAGTAATCTTCTTTACCTTGTTTATGGAAAACCTTTGAAGGAAAGATTTCTATAACAATGTGTAATACTTTTTTGAAGCACTTGCTACATAAGCTCAATTTGGACTTTTTAAAGCTGGCATACTGTAATTCACACTCAATACATACAGCAGACATTAATTTTGGCACCATGATCCAGACTTCAACCTTGTATGAGCTGATGTTTGTCTACAGTACTTTGATTTTTTTTCCTTATTTCATTATTTATTTCTCAAACTTTTATTTAAAGATCCTGTGTGGGTTTAATCTTCTACAGACAGCCTTTGCAAGGTTTGTACTACTGTCAAACAAATGAAGATGCAGTAAAGTCTGTTCCTTGATTTGCACTATTGCTGTTAAGGATTTTTTTTTTTAAAAAAAAAAAAGACTAAAAGAAAATTCTGCTAATCATTGACCAGCGCTGAAGATCTGTACRATGTTGGCTGTTATCTCAGAAGATTCAGTAAGGTGTAAATGATAGTGACAGTTGCTAGTTCACTAAAAATTCTTATCATTAACAAGGTGCTTGTAGTTTAATGGAAGTATTAGCGCTCTGAACCAGCCCTAGCTAAGTGTTCTGTTCTACAAGACTGGTTACGTTTTCCGCGGGAAATTGTTCTATAAATCATCCTGGAAGTTTAAGTTTATTTCAAGGCCTGACGATGAAGCATCCTAAAACGATTTCAAATGGAATTTGAGAAGAACATGTTACTCATAACACGTGGGAGCTGCCAAAACTAGATGGTGAAACAACCGATTAAACAAAAAGCCATCATCACTGGAGGTGCACTGTTTCCAAAACCTTCAGGAGTCTTCACCCACAGAACAACTGACATCCTTATTGAAGTCCTACCTACAGCTCAAGTAAAAAAAGAGGCATCATAGGAAATGTGAGTCCTGTTAGACCTGTCCCAAAATGCAGATTATTTAGATCCTAAGGACTAAAATTAAACCTAGTAAAAAATTAGAAAGAGATACTTCTTGAGGGCAGCAGGGAAAGAAGTAGCAGGGAATCATTTTTTGTGAGTATTTTCTACTGCTTGTTTCAGCTTAATCCAATATTCAAAAGACAAAATGACACTATTAGATACAAATGCAAAAAACTTACCTGAAGATTTTTCTACTTCTGTAGAAAACTTACTCATAAATCTAGTTTTCCAGTTAACTGAATCTGGATGGAGTGTGGTTTTTTGATTGTTTTTGTGGAGTTTTGTTGTTTTTTTTTCCCTTTTTAAAACTGGATCATGACTAAAATGTGCTCGCATTCATAAACAAGTCCCTACAGAATAATTTGGACTTTATTTATAATCTGGGTATTAAAAATGTAATCAAGTCATGATTGCTTCTACCCAAGTCATATAATAATTTTTTTTCTGAATTTCAGAATTTGTTTCAAATATCTTTAATTGGTAAGAGTTTATGCAAAACTGTTTTTTAGTGCAGAAGTCATCATTGATGTTGGCTTTTGTATGCTGTGATTTGTCATAATTCATAACTAGGCTATGAAAAGTCTGCTTTTTAATGCTGTCCATGTCCCTAATGAAACAGTCTTTCTATACTTGCAGAATATACTCTTTCCAAGAATCTGTCATTTTCGGAAGGCTGGATGTTTCTTCAAGGACAGATGAGATTATCCTGCAAGTGTTGAGAGCTTTCTATGGATGTATCTCATATACTTTTTGATYCCATTCAATCATTTCATGGTGCAGAAATATTTCTGACAGTTTTCAGCCTCTCAGATGCTTTCAATCTGTAAAGTTTTCCTCCAGTGTGAGCATCTAAATTACATGTTTTGCATACAAGGATACCTAATGAGTATCTTCTGATTTCATTCAGGAAAGAAATTGCATGTGATTCACACATTATAAACACTGTTCCATTGCTAGTTGTCGTGATGTTGAACTGAGATTATTGGCTATAGAAAGAGACATTTCAACACAGTCTCTTTAACTTATCTTCTTTCATTCTGCAAAGATGCTCAGGAGTTCTTCTGAAAACTGATGACAGTAATAAGTCATACAGTTTACCTGTACCATAGTGCAAACAGAAAAAGGATAGACAGGGTATCAGGTAGTATTTAGTTTGATATTTAGTGAGAGAAACAAGTTTATGTGCCTCATTTGACTTGGTCGGGAACCCAAAATGTTGTTCCATAGCAAAAACGCAACTGGGAAGCATATGATGCTGCTGTATGCCCAATAAATAAACCAGTTTCACTCGAACTATTCCAGCATCGAACCCCTGAGGTAACATTTTCAGAGAATAGGAATTTCCCTAAAATGTTTTTGAGAGATGATTTGCTCTGCAGTTCCCTAGTAACTATAAATGCCTTATCCAACCATGGAGTTTAACCGTCTTGGAGAATGAGACCTGAGATCATTCAGAATTTCAAATGTAAGTGGTTTGTCTGTATTCTACCCATTGTGATACAAACTAAAAAAGGAGTAACTATTCTTCTTGCTTATGTTATTATTAAAGAAGGATTTAAGGCTCAATATTTTATCCATTCCCGGTGTCTAGGTTTAGCTCGGTATAAATAGTGAAGCCATTTACCAATTTGTAATCTGAATTAGTCAGACTAGATCTTTGTTTGAGACCCTCTCTCCTATGCTAAATAGTTTTTTTTTTTTGTTTACTGTTGTCAGTATCTCATTATTATGTGAAATAAATTCTTTTATATGAAAGAAATATTAATAGTCTTAGAATAACTCTGAATTTGTGTATTTATACCAATGATCAGGATTTGGTCTTACACATGAAAAGATTCTAGACACAATATTTTTTCTTGTTGGCATACTAATGAAATCTTCCTTTTTGCAAGGAAGCATTCTGACTTAACCAGCCTTACCACCCATGTATATATATGGATATACATCTCAATGTGCAATCAGAATTGAAGTCCTTTTAATTATAATTTCTAATTCACAGTCCAATAGTTTGCACCTAGGGACTGTATGTTGGAGGAACACTTGGAACTCAATTTTGATAAAGTTTAAAGACACTCTGAAAAATGAAGTTATGAAAACTCTGATCTAAATCACTGCTTTTTTTTTTTTTTTTTTTTTTGGTGAAAGTACGGACATGATACTTTACTGCTAAAATACCAGAAGGTCACCTTAGCTGTTTTTATGGTGGTTTCATCATCCTATGTCCGCTCATCATTATTACAAGAGGCAAGGAAATGATAAGACTACTGGTGAATGGATCCATTTCTTCTTGCAGCACCAGTGTCTTTGATTGAATGGTTACTGTAAGATCTTCGATTAAAAATTGTTACAATAAAGTCAAATTTCCAATATACTGACATTTTTTTTTAATACTATAGTGCACTTCTTTCAATGTAACTTCACTGTTTTTCAAACGCTGACATTTGGAGCATTGCTTGAGCAGGGGAATTTTCTGTGGAGGATGTCAGAGGAAAGCCTTACGAGATTATTCCATCGCAATTGCTGTAGTTGTTAGTCTACATGAAGTCTCAGTTTAGGAGTACACTCACTGGTTCTGTTCATGCTCTGCCTATATCTGACCAGAAGAGCCTTACTGCCAGAAACCAGGACATATGGCTAGAGCAAGTGCTGGCCTTAATCACTGGAGTTTTCTTGAAGTTTTATCAAGTAAATATTGTATTATCAGTGTTCAGACTGTCCTAGTCACAACCAACCAGTGATCTGTCAAAATGGTAATAAGTTCCAGATGAAATAGCAAATYCCTGAACTCTGCCATCAAACTCTCCATCTTGGGTACAGGCCTGAGGATTAACTTTTGTATCCTTTTCAAYGGGACCTGCCTATGCCTTGATATTAGGAATCCTTGCATTTGGAGTAGTTTACAGTCTTCCAAATGTAATTTCATGTGAAGTTAACTTTATATGAAGAATTGTTGTTCTGATGTGCTCTGAAACTAGAACAAGGAACCCTCTACTGCATGAATTTTGCAGGTTGAATGGCATGGCTGGATTTCAAAAGTAATTGAGTAGTTCTTATTATCAAATTAGCAATAATTTATTAATAAATCTTTACCAAAACCCTACTGTGATTTTCAGTTAAAAATGTCTTCTCTTCTGACAGATCATAACCTTTCTAATAAATCCACAATTTAAAGTATTAGGTCTGCTTCTGTTAAGTAAAAACTTTCAAAATCCACAATTTAAAGTATTAGGTCTGCTTCTGTTAAGTAAAAACTTTCAAAATGAGAAATATATTTTCAAAATAGCCACTGTTCATCTTATATCATTCTAATATTGATTCATTCTTTGATACTTGAACTTACTAATTCATTCTGCAGGAAGACTGGTTGTACTTCCTGCAATAAAGTTTTAACAGATTTAGGAATGCATGTCATCTTGAAATACTTCAGTGTAAGTGAAAATATGCTTCAGATTTCTTCACCTTTTTCCGAAACATTATTACTGGGATAAAGGACAATATAGAACAGAATTTCAGATTCATTACCCAGCACCTTCCTTTATGTACTGTAAGGAAAATATTCTGCATCATGATGAATGTGTTTATCTCTTAATTTCTTTTTTCCGTTACAGTACTTTCCACATAAGAATCTGAAGATGTTTCTGTGAACCAGTGTTGCCAGAAATGACTTGCCAGTCTGGTCTTTCTGAATCTCAGGCACTTTGGGGGCTGCTGTCCTCTATTATGGCTTCTTAGAACTCAGCAAAAAGTACTGAAATAATTCTGGTCCACCAGGAGTCAGAAGCATCATTTGAGCTGCGAGACATTTGGAACAGTGACATTTTTATCTCCACTGCTGGCCAAGCAGTCTGGCAAGGATGATTGGTTCTTGGGTTGTGGGTTTTTTTTAACAGACAGAACCAGAATATTATTAAAGGTATTTACACATAGTTTTTATATTTATGAATATTTAATACTGCTCCTAAAAGCAAAAAAAAAAAAAAAAAAAAAAAAGAAAGAAAAGAAAAGAAAAAGAAAGAAAAAAGAAAAGAAAAGAAAAAAAGAAAAGAAAAGAAAAGAAAGAAGATTGACAGAAAGGTTAACTTTGGTGACTTTTTCCAATAGAATTTGAAAGAAAGCAAGGGCCTTAAATAATGAGATGCCTCTATCACTGTGTTATATAGCTGGGGATCTTGCATGGATATATCTTAGGTGAAAGAACTGCTGTCAAGATCAAGTTCCCAGTGTTGAAGACAACCACATCCCAGGTTTCCCTTTCAGTCACCAAAATGGCAGTTGCTGGGTTTGGTGCTTACCTTCAACGGACATGTTATGGACTGTCACATCCTTGCAAAACTTGAAGTATTTGCCTTTTGTGTATGATTTGCATACATGATTCATTTCTTCCCAAGAAACTTTAAAATGTTTCCTTATGCTCAAAGGAGATCTTGCCTTTTTCTCGTACTCTGGGCTAATAATGTTATATGAAAGAATTTGATTGTCTATAACCCATGAAGAAATTCAAGAAGCACAGCACTACTACTAAGGACATAAAAAAGACCTTTTCTTTCTAAACCAGCTATGCAATCTTTCCCATAAAATGCATGAATGGAGCTCTGTATTTTACTTCTCTTTCCAGCTGGAAATCAGCTATGTCTTTTTGTTTTTAATTCCGGTATTGAGTAGGTACTGGGACCTGAAGACAATCATACATATGTTACTGTTCTAACAGTCAATAGAAGGGCTCTGTCACTTACATGGCTTCTGTATCAGTCATCACAATTAAAACTTTTGATGGATTTTATCTTGCTCTGAGAATTTTTGTGCTAAGCTTGTGTTAATTTCCTTTGTAGTCATTATTCTAGTTACTGTGGTGTTAAATCTTTCAAAGGCTGAAACATGTTATTCTTACTGAAATACTTGTTAAAGTAGAGAAATGAATTTTTTTAATAATTTCTATAAAGATTATGATGTTTATTTACTCTGGACCTCTGAAGTATGGTAAGCTTGCAGTGTAGCTTGCTGTTCAGATCTACAGAGGATGCATCAAGAAGAAATATTTGTGCAGGAATAGAGTTTTACATGAAGAGAGTCAATGAAAATTTTGTATATTCAAGGTATAAAAGATGGGTTATTCCCTAAGATAACATAATGAAAACGAAACTTATATGTTGGAAATAACATTTATTTCTAAAATGTTTTGTAATTGTCAAAGTGATGATATTTTTTGTCAGTGATACATTTACAGTATTTTAATTCTTCCTCTTATGATTTCTATTTGGTTAATGGAATTAGTATTTTCTCTATTTTCTTTATTTGCCCAAGTTAAAGCTAACATAAGCCAATCTTGATGTCAGTTTTGAATGAGTGAGAAGAAATTCAAGCCTCAATAGTTTTTCATTTCAATCAGGTTAAGTTAGATCTATTGATTAATTCAAGCTGTTTGGAAGACATAGGCGTTAAGAGAGAATGTGTTAAAAATATTTTCTGACTTTTCAGTGAATAATCTGGTATTTTTTTATTTCTTTGAAGACACAAATTCAATCTTGAAACCCTACTGAGAAATGTCTTCCTGTCACTATTAATGCATGGTAAAATACCAAGTTGCRAGATTCTGTATCAGATTATTCAAACAAAAAGGATCTGGTGCGGATCTCATAGGTCAATTCCCTTCGCCAGTGTTCTTTTTCTGTATTTTGAAGTTTATGTTGACTAAAATTCGTTCTTCTCTTCCTGACATTGTGTGCCATTCCACAGTTAGGTCATCATYCCTGCTGAGAGCAAGACCTCGGTTGCCTTGGAATATATCCTGTGCRTCTCCTTAGGTCCTCCCTGACCTCCTCCTCCTGTCACAGAAACAGTGAAGAGGTGCTTGGGCTTTTGCAATCTGGTGATTAATCCTGGAGAGATACAAAAAAGAAAATCCTGCGTAGGAGTATTCTTATCCCCAATTACAGGATAACTCTCGCAGAATACTGCAGATACAAGTTTACGCAGTTATCCTAACTCTTATTTCTTCGGCTTATTGTTCATCTCCTCTAATGAAAACCTTAGCAATATAGTATCTGTTGGAGTTTGGGAGAGATACATACTCAAAATGCATCCAGCACAAATTAATCCTGCTTAGTAGTATGCAAGTTATTACACTGTATGAGGGCAAAAATTAAGGGGTAGATTTCCAAATAAGCTTTATATTTGCAGTTTGTTAGCTGTATGTGGTTGGATTTCTTACTACTGAAACTTCTGTTATGGCAGGTGTTCAGTGAATTGAGTGCTGTAGGATGTCTTCTGAATTTAAATAATATTATGAGGTAAAACAACAGCCAGCTGTCTGTTTCTGCTATAAGAATATTGGCAGGATCTTGTTAATTCACTAATGTTTCTTTAATCAGGCTTACTTATTGGAAGGGAACTCTCAGGCAATTTAAAGCTGAAACAGTAGAAGTGATTTAGATTTAAAAACTGTTTGACTTTGACCTTAAAAGCAAGAGTATAGGCATTTGTTATCGCAAGAAGTTATCTTAAATGTAATTGAACATTTCTATATTTGCCATCAAAAAGGGACATAGAAAAAGAAAAATTATTGTCTAAAGCTTCTAGTAAAATAGCTAAGTGAGTGTGTACTGTCTCTAACTTACAGAAACTCTTAAGTATTTTAGAGGCAAAAAGGAACTGGTATAAGCAAATAAAACAGTGTCAAAAAGTAAGTAATAACCAAGTTGTTTATAAATGCATTTTCATTTAACATTCTTTTAAGGAAATACCATAACACAGGATTCACAACARCAGCCTGCAGGCCAAAATCTGATCTTCATTATTTCCTTATTTATCTTCAGTAACTCTGCTGACTTAAGTGGAATTAGCTCGTGTATCTGTAATTGGATCTGTGTGGGGGAACACTGTTGTTCTTTGCTGCAGTTGTTTGTTCTTTCTCYTGCCATTTTAATGCAATCTTAAAATGCTGAATATTCAGTGTTAGTTGAAGCAGCAAACAATCACTTGTGATTTATAACAACCACATAGCAATGTTTTCCTCTGGGCTAATTTTTGTCTCATTATATGTGTTTTATATATTTTTATAGATATATATGTATATGTATATATATACACATACACACACACACACGCACACATATATATACAAAAAAATCCTTTTGTATATATATGGTGCCACCATCACAAGGTGGCACCATAACATCATTTCATGTGCCGACTTCATTTTCCCGGAAATACATGATGCAACATGTACCATGTGATGCCACACACAAAAAGATGGAAACTGTTATTTAAAACAGTTCTGATTAAAAAGAGCAGATAATTTCCTTTTTGATCAAATTAATGAAATTAAATATTACAATGGACAAAACTAGATGTTTTTGAAATAGGTGCATGAAAACTCAATGATTTTATGGAATAATTTGTTTACATTAAATTT
The DNA here is from genome assembly GCF_003343005.1 of Rhea americana. Classification (NCBI taxonomy): domain Eukaryota; kingdom Metazoa; phylum Chordata; class Aves; order Rheiformes; family Rheidae; genus Rhea; species Rhea americana. Next base: position 591,537 of record NW_028186149.1, read on the forward strand.
TTTTCTTAATACACATGCTATATGAGTTGTGACCCAGTAAATGAGGATTTTTCTGCTTTGTAATACTTCAGATTCTCTCTCATGCAGATATTCTGTTTTTTTCTTACAAGTTTTTCTTGTGTAACATTGTTCATCTCAGTAATATCTGAGAGTAAACATCAGATAGAATTACAAGCATATTAATTCATAAAACGAAAAAAATCAACCTGCTATTATATCAGATATTATCTGATATAGATTATTTACTATATAGACAGTAAATACTATCTGCTCAATTTTACTGTCTTTCCAGATCATTAGGTATTCTGATATTTTTTGTCATGTCTTCTCTGGAATTATGGTGGCCACAACTGCTCCAGATAATGGCAAACTGATGATTTATGGAATATTTTCTTCCTTTTCTATCTTATTGTTTATGAATTATGCTATCTTACTTGCCTTAAAACACTGACACATACTAAGCTTCATAGGTGATCCATGTTATCCAAATCTTTTTGTTGCATTGGTATGAATGACGAAGTACAAGTATGGGTAAGTCAGCTTATTATTTTAGGTATGTGTTATCTGATGCATGGGAGATTATCTGCTGTAATGTTTTCTATTAACCAGTTTTCTGTTTAATTGCTCTGAAACATCTCAGTTTATGATGACCCATCTATTTCCTCTTCAGTGAGGCTTAAGCACTCATTTAATGTTCAATATATGTTGAATGCACTATTCTAAATAGAAATCTTTCACTGAATTAAGGTCAAACTGATGGAAGGCCACATAYGTGACATTATCTCCCTTTAGTAAGATGAGTCTCTTCCAGTATTTGCTGTTTTTTACTGACTACAGCAAACATCCAAACAAAATTCTAAAAAAAAAAAAAAAGTATTTTAAAAGTTAAGGAAATAGGAGTTTTGCTGCAGAAAATAAGAAAAACTTGTTTTAGAGATCTCAGTAGATTCAGATTATGTTCTGAGACAACAGAACAGTAAGCTAGAGATAGAGTTTTGGGTACCAATACAAATGTAGAATGGGAAATGTTATACTTGTCAGCACCAGAGAATCATAAGTCAATTTGGGTTGAAATAACAGCAGGATTAGAAAAAGCTTATAATATCATTGCACAATACACCTCAACTGGGACAGACAGTGGAATGAAATTTGATGAGGAAGGCATTAAAATATAATAAAATTACGATTGTTGATGTCCTTAGAAAGATGTTTGTTTGAGACAGAAGTGAAGGGCAGAGTGAACAGATGTTCTGCTTTTTTCTCTGTATCATTTTGCAGTTATGGGTGTCTTGCAGAGATGTTAATGACACAGAGTGACTATCAAATTCCCTGGTGGGGAAAAGGAAGAGACTGTTCCTGGTGGAATTAAGAGTTTTGCATTACACAGGAAAGTGCCTTTGTTGAACTGCAAGTTCTGCAGTTCTTGTCTCTGAAAGAACTTAAGCAGTCTGAGCTCCAAATGAAATTGCCTATAGCCCCTTTTCTTTAGACTATGTCTCATTTGCAAGACCAATGAAAAGCTACATCAGCTTCAAGTGCTTTGTTAAGTTACAGTATAGATTATTCTTTTTCCTCCTGTTTTCTCAGTTAAGATTTGTTCAGGTCCAAATACTTTAAACATAAGTCCATTCTTGTTATATCTGTTTTGCACATAGTTGCAGTATTGCCTGTGCTGATACACTGTTTAGCCAAAACAATGAAGATAAAATCCAGTTTTACAATCCAACTGTGGCCACCAAGGAATTAGATAGTTCATATATGCATATTTTTTGACACATAAACATGTTGGGATTGAACTGAGCTCTCTTTTGATGAAAATTGTATGAGGGGTTTGCATTACTCCATCATATAATTCATGTCTAGATGTTGTGTGTTTAGAGCTTTGATTGTTTCCAGGTGCGACTTTACAAAAAGCTTAATGGAAGGGCTTTACAGGCTTGCATAAGTCACTGTTTAGGTACGCTTTAGGTCAGGAGAATGGTACAGTAACATCATATTTATTCTAATCTTAGGCAAGGCATATGTGCACGATTCTCCAGTCTGCAGCTGGAACAGAAGAATCGCAGTAGATCTGTGACATAAGCCTCAAGATCCTGGTCATTAGTAAGWGGAAGGAGGAGATACAGGGACAAATTCTACATTGCTTACTGGAACGGATGGCCTTTAACTAATGCAAGTAATTAGTGATGAATCTATTAACTGGCAGATAAGCATATTTAAGGCAGGAATGTGTCACCAGTCTATTTTTATTTGGCTACTGTTAAATCCAACAGAGCACAGGAATTTCATTTATTATTCTTTATGTAGCACTTCTATGTCTTTCATTACAGAAGATGACTTGGCCATTTGGGCAGTACGATTTTTCTTTGTTGTTCTGAAATTAACTAAGTTCAAAGTTTAGGCTAAACTTGACAGGAGTTTCTGGCAGAGACTATCTATTTGATTGTGCAAGATTAACAAAGAGAGTAATGAAAATCCAGGACAATTAATAGCTGATAATAGTCTATGTGGAAAGAACAACTCTACTATGACTAAAAGGGCTTTATCACTATGAAATTTTGTATGTCTGCAAATAAGAAGCTAGTCTAAGTAAAATTTAACACTTGAATTTGTGAACTCATTAAAAAAAACATTTTTTTTTTAGTTGTAAACTTTTTGAGACACAAACCCGTGTGTATACAAAGTAAACTACACAAAGAAAAGAAGAACACCTTGAAAAATAACCCCTCTTGTTGGGTGCAGTTCTCAGGTGTTAATGTGGCAGAAAGGTTCTGGCTTTCCTGTATTGATAGGAAGAGCAAGGAGTTTGATGGCAAGTGTTGCAATGAGAAGCCTAATTCTTACATTAGTGTCTTAACAAGTTATGACAATAGTTATTGAAAATTTATTGTATACTGGAAGACGTTTGAATGATGGTAATTTTAAACTCGAATTAATTAAAAACACAATCTTATTATTTCTTTGTATTACCTGAATGAAAAAATACCTACCTGAAAGCCCCAAGTATGACTAACAAAGTTTCTTCTTAGACAGAGACTGGCAAATATCCACATGTAATAACAGCAGCCAACATATACACTCTTGATCTCATTAACATCAGTGAGAGAAGTTTTCCCATGCCAGAAGCTTTAGATGTTGATAGAGTTCCTTTCTAAATTTCTAAGTAACCTAAAAATACTGCTTACTATAATACTCTTCTGCATGCCTGTGCTAGTTATATCAAATATTTTTGGAAAAAAAATCTCGGTGCCYGTAATCTAAAGATTGAGTTGATCAGATTTGACAATCCCCATCAAGATTTCACAATTGGTGAAGGCTCATCAGTCAGAACTCAGTCCAAAGGGAAAGGGGAAAAGCTAAACCACATGTACGGTTCATCTTATACATGAACTTTAAAGTGCCTTTCAGAAATATACTCAGTGGAAAGACCGTGAGACAGAGTTTCTTCTAATTATTATTGGTAACGTGCTATGACTTAAAGGTGCAAAAAAAGTCTGGCTCCAAACATCCTTGTTCTTTTAGAAATGTCAGTAAAGCTCTGAATCTGCCTGGCCTGGATGCCTCTAAGAATAGCTTAAATCTGAAGTGCTCTGAAGAATAAGCTTGTGTTAGTATTTTGTCTATTTTATTGATAAGCTGCAGGTTTCAGAGGATCTTATCTGAGCCACTGTGGGTGAAATGCTTCACTGAATAGGTTCAAGAGAAGCAAGAGGAATTGAAAGTCTTCTACTATGCCATTGTCTTTCATAAGACTGTTTTGTATTTTTATATGAATATATGCAGTAACATAAAAGAACTATCACAGAGATGGGGACCTGTACGTAGGAAACTGTTTTTCTTTCTTCTAATGCTGGTGTTTTTAAAATGCACGATTAACTTTGCATGCATGTTATTGAATGCATGTTCATGAGCCTGGTGATACAAACCCTAACATGTACATTCTTTCCAGTTACGTGCACGTATAAGCTAAGGTTGTATGTGCCTGAAAATATAGGCCAAATTGTTTTAACTCTGCTACAGGGCTGTGGGCACAAGTGCAGGCTTCTCCTTTTTAACTGCAACTTTTCTCAAGTGAAACCAGTGTGTGGGGCAACCTGCCAGGAGCAAGACTCAGTGTTATGAACCTAATCTCAGCTTAGAGAATTCAACACAGATGGGGCTTGCTATCTGTTTACATAGACTAGCAAGCTATATAAAATGGTAACTGATTGTTGAAAGAGTGTTAAATGAAGCCTGGTCTTCAGCTAAAGCTCTGTGACAAAGCAGGTACCAGGTATGTGTATTTACTTGACAGGAAATGGTTCTCAGTTCAGTCCAAAAAAGTATTCGGCCTGATTCCWACTGTGGAAGGCAGATACAGCTTTTTAATAAACCTGTTGTCCAAGGTTTACAGACTACTCCCGACATAACCCTGGAGGCAGTATTGATAGTAAACTAACACTGATCATTATTAATCTAATTACTTTTTAAAATAATCTATTTGACTCAGWTCAATAGCACTTAAAAGTAAATTGATTTTTACCAGATTTTTTTCTTTCAGAAGGAAATTATATTCTGTTTAGGACGCTGTTCAGCTTTGACATTATGGCTTGGTAAGACTGTAAGAAGAAAAAGAATATTGGAATTTTAGTTAAAGTGGATGCTACAACTAATTTTAGTAGGACTTTGTGCAGGTATAAGATTCCGCTTGCAAAAAACGGCAGATTCAGAGAGAATGCCCTCAGCAGGAATATTTTGAAACTGAAAGACTGTGTTGCTCTATCTAAACAAATAGGTTAATAAATGCATGTATTCTCAGGAACAAATTGAGCTCCGGAAAATCCAGTAAGGCTCTTCATGTATTTTAAATTTTTATTCTGTTTTCTGGTGATTTTAGTGGCTATTTTTCTTTCAATGATAAGAACAAAAATTATAAGGAAATACAAATAAWTTCCCTATTGTAAGTTCACTATTCCCCAAAATAACAGCATTACTAACTTCACAGATCACACTTATTATACTGCTTTAAACTTCAGCTTTCTACAAGATTTGCTAGTAAAAGTTCCTAATGGGATGACTCAGTTGTACAAGGCTCATTTTCAATATTTTTCCATTTCCAGTTTTCTCCTATAGCTGAAATAATGGAATGCAAAGAGGGAAYCATTGGAGTCTGAAGAGCTTATTTCATATTTTGAGGTCTTTTCCTTCTTCCAAGAAATTCACAAAATTACATACTTAATGCAAAAGATCCAGCCTGAATTGCTTGGAGTTGCTTGTTTTTCTCCCTGTAATAGTTCTGTAGTAGCCAGATATCCTTGAGAGCCTGATCTGAAGAACAGGAAGACTCCCACTCAGGTCAGTATGCGGGCTTTGGATCCAGTCCTTAAATAATTTGTTTTATTCAACCATATGGAATGAATAAAACAACAAAGCCTGCAGATAATAAATTATTCTGTTTCTGAAGAACTATTGATAAGTGAGCACAGTCAGAGATGGAAAAACAGATTTGCTGCAAGTATTTTTATTGTCTCATTCCATACGAGATAATATGCAAAATGAAAGAAAATAGTCCAGATTCCTACAGTAGATGAGTTAGGGGGAATGTTTGATAACAGTGGCCAGGAGAAGTAAAGGAAACCTATGTAACAAAGTCTGTGTAATGGGCAACATTCTCCAACTTTGAGAAATTTTAATGAATTTGAAGTTTGTTGAAGTTTGTAAGTCAGGTTGTATTTGGGTAATACAGAAGTGAATACACAGCTTCCATTCCTGGGGGCAAGGATTTTTCAGGCTCTGCTGGAATCTAAGTGGCAGTCTGCAGTTTCAGCCAAGTTTCCTTTGACACACAAGGCACCTTGGCAAAAAAAAGTGAAAGCAGATCTGAGCATCAAGCCTTTTGCTATAAAATAAAATTTGGAAAGAATAATTTATAAACAGTTTGTGAAACTAAAATTTGACAGTTCTGCAGTGTTCTGCAGGATCACTTTATTGCAAGCATCTTTTCTATGACCAATTCAGGCTTAATTATGTTCACTTCTGAGCAAGAAATTAACCTTTGTTATTAAATTCTTCTTCTAATTCTCTGTGTAACTGTAATTTGAAGTGTAATATTTTAATAAGTCATCAAGGGAATTTTTGAATCATTATCTTTTTCAAAACCTCTGGACTGCAGGGCCTCCCTGCTGATCTGCATTCGTATATCCAACCAATAACCAGGCTGGAGTCGTGGTGAACAGAACGTTTTCTCTTATACAGTGAATTGGTTCCAGTGACCAGTACATACCACGCAGAGGGGCACTTTGGGATAGTGAAGAATCTGTGCATGCTTTGTGCACAGTCTTTATCTAGTTCCTTCTTCATAAATGAAGAGAATTCTTTCCACAATAAAGGTAAACTTTTTTCTTCATCCCAACTTCCCTGTTTAAGTGTGCAGTTAGCTAAACCATGCCAAGTTAAATGGTTATATTGTTGTTATATTGAGGCAGCCACCAGACTATTAAATTCTTTGAGCTGAAGATCCAGYACAATTCTCTTTGTGCTAAACAGCACTTTTACCTCTGATATATCCCATTGATTTCAATGAGCTTATTAAAACGTGAATGACAGTAAGGAAGAAACAGGATTTTGCCCTGAGACCACAGAAAATTGCAATAGACTGTGAATCCATAGCCATTTCAGTTCATCTTTGTCTTTAACATGTTTTGCTTGAGTTTTCTGGTTTTACTGATCAAAACCAAGAATGTTTTAGGTTTTACAAAGAACAGAGATGCCTGAGTTTCACTGTACTGTTTTTTTCCTGTAAAACTGTACACTGAACTCAACTATTATTGCCTCTCATTTGCTTTCTTGAGATGAGTACCTTTTGTACATGAGGAGGCTGCAGGCTTCCCTCTGCCCTAGACATTCTGAGCAAGCGTTTGATAAAATAAATTCTGGTAAGGCCAGAGTAAGTATTTTAAGTTGTATCTTCATATTTCAACTAAGCCTTCCTTAGGAATAAACTTGGAATTTCTTATATCCATTTGAAAACGGCAATGTTTCCTATGAAGATTCACTCATGAATCTCTCGTGTATTTAGAGTCAAGGACTGACGCAGTTCAGTAAGTTTGGCTTTGTCTTTCAGATTTGCCGGGAAATTTGGGGCTTATTCTGATTACACAGCTGTAGACATTAAGACCACTGTATTCAGTGGATTTTCATTGAAAGTACAGCTGTGTTCGAGAAGCAGATCAATTATTGAGGTATTTATGGTATATTCTAATTATTGCTTAATTTCTGCTTATTTTGCTTATCTTCATCAGAGAGCTGGCAGATCATATGATATTTCTACCGTTCTTCTACTGTATTAACCTTAAGAACTACAGTGAAAAGAAAATTTAAGGTGAACAGGGAAAATTAAGCCTATTACTTGAGAAAAGGCTAAAAAATCTTTACTTTCTTGGCTAAGTAAAACAAAACTGAAAGGGTTATGAATCATATGATAAAACCCAGGACTTGACTGAATGGCCTGAGTTTTAAAATCTACAAAAACTTCCTACCTTTCCCTCTGCTATTTACCTTATTTAAAATATAAAACAGTTAGAATTTTTGAATTGGCAGCTAATCTACTGATATTGAATCTAATCATTTACAAATAAATGCGACTCTTACTGAGTTTTAGGCCTTTGATTCTTACTAATCTCCATTTTATTTCCTGCTTCAAAGRGGAAAATGATTAAGTGTACACAGAAGAAAGAGTCAAGGACATTTCCCTTATCAACTTACTGACAAATTTTTTCTGCCCCTAAGTAGGACCTTCAATCACCTCTGCGACTGCTGAGGCAGCCAATTTCTAAAATCCTTTTCAGCTTAGAAAGTCATCATGGGGACAGGAGGAAAAGACAATTGTGGTGATAAATTTTAATCAAAATTTTCAGATGATTTCTTTGTCTTGAGTGGGATTTGCTTTCTATCTCATGCGATCCTTTTTTATTACTTCTTTTAATTGTAATATAGTGGTGATGGTGGCTGTATGCTTCTTGTTTCTCTTCTTGTTGTAATTAACTAATTTAGACCCCTGTCTAAAAAACATTTTGATGTTTTTTACTGGCTTAGAATAAAATTCTAAGGGGTTTTGCTGTTATCAGCTTTGATTTATAACCAGTGATCTATAATTTGACTGTTTTGCATATTTCAACTGGAAACTTAAGAGTGTAAAGAAAGTACTTGTTTAAAAACAGAAAATGTTGTAGTCAAGTGGTAATAACCACTAAGAAAGAGAGTGGAAGTTTTGTTTGATTGATCTTGAAACGAGCATTGTCAGTAAAAGTAAACAGAAGAGAACGAATTGAAGCATTTTTTGAATATTCCCACTACTTTGGGATCTGGAGAACACAAAAGCCTCTTCATCGTGTTTCTATCTTCAATCCAATTGAATTGCAAATGTGCAGAGTATTGTCTTTTTAAACAAAGCTTTTCCCAAATTCACAAGAAAATATGAAATATTTTGGTCAAAAATTTTGCTAGATTGTTATGAAATATGAACCCAAATTACTAAAAGAGCTTTTTTTATTTGCATGAGGCTTCAGAGGTCTTTGTTATCAAGATTTGTATTTTGTCCATTACAGAACAAGGGACAAGATGTACAATGTTCATTCAGAATCTTCCAAAGAACATAGGAGAGTGCCTAGACACTATGAGAAGGAGGAGTCTTTTCTTCATTACAAAGAAGTAGTTCTTTAAGTACTGTCATTTTGTCTGCTGTAAGGAGAGGTAAATCTGGTCTTACTTTTCAACTTGTATATTGCACATTAGAATTTCAATGTAAGGTGACTGAAAGGGAACCGGGAATGTGTGACAGAGTACTTCTAGCAATAATGTGCTAATGTGACTGGCAAAAGTTTGGTCACTGGCAGTTACGTCACTGGCAAAACTTTGCAAGTTCATAGAATTATTCTAACTTGTGCTTCCAGTATACATATACTATCACTAAAGATAGTGAAATTGACTGACACCTAAGTAGATTTTTTTTTTTTTTTTTTTTTTTACAAGTCATGCCTAGTAGTGGCTGAAGGGAGCTGCTGAGTCCCAGTGCTTGCTTTGGCATTCTGCCATTTGGAGATCTCTCTGACTGGTACAGTCTTTCTGTGATCACCTGCACTGGTTTCTATGCTACTAGCATTGTGCAGGGGTAGGTTACTCATTGTTTTCCACAAGTGGTTCTGTATGTGGTCTCGATAAAACTTTTTTCATCACTTGGTGCCTGATGGTAAGCTCAGAGCAAGAATGAGTGCCAAAAAAAAAAAAAAAAAAAAAAAAAATTAAAGCCCAGTGAAGAGTCACAAAAAATATGCTGCAGTATTTGCCAGCTATAAAAACTGTTAGTGAGGCTGAGTGTATTGAAGACAAAAAGCACCATTGGCAAAAATTTCTGATATTTGAATTCAAAACCAGTTACACCTTTTCAGAAAGCATTAGATTTGTTACACTCCTCCCGATAATACCAATTGGGAGTGCTTGGAGGATATGAATTCTAACAGGATCTAATGGGTAAAAGCAAAACATTTTTTTTTTTTTATTTCTCATGATCGGCAAATATGTGAAATAAAACCATTAAAGAATCTATAGAAGAAGGATAATACATTTTAAAAAGTATATATAATTTATTTCTCATTTAAATGATACATTTAGTTCTAAGCTGAGAAAAAGCATGAATGATTGTCTGTTTTCCAGACATCCAAATGAAGATTTCAAATAAATATCCAAGCAAAGTTCAAAGATCTTGATTCTTCTTTGATTCTCACAAGATTATTTTAGAATTGAACTCAGCTAGTTGAGTTTCGCTATGCAAAAAGGAAGATTATAATAAAACCAAAGATTTTACTTACAGTGAAAAGTACAGTACTGAAAAGGTTTAATATCTTTATAATAACCTGTTATCAATGTTTCACATTGCATATAAATACTACTTTAATGTAAACAAGTACCTAAGTATACCATTAGCATTTCCGTAATAATTTATACTCTAAGCCCGTCATCAGGATTTCTTTGTGTAGGTTCTGCACAAAGACAGAACAAAATCTCAGTTCCTGCCTTAGAGGAGTTTACAGCCTAAGATTATGAAGAACAATGCAAGGTCAGTCAAATTGATGGAGAAGTAAAAATTCACATATTCCATTAGTTGGACACAGAATCTGTTGAATAGTCTATAAGGTTGTAGATTCAACAGTAGTTTTTCACTGATGTTGTTGTTTCTGTATTGAAAACATTTAAGTAGCCAGTGCCAGAGAGAAAATACAAAAGCAGTGCTGCTATTATTGCTGTACACAGGGAGAAAAAGAAAGTTATACGGCTGATCCATATAAAAGGTATCTTGCGCCTCTTACAGTTTGAAATAATCCAACACAGAAGACTGAAGGTTGTTGTCTTCTCCAAAACGTGCGGCTCTTCCAGACCCTCTGCCACCATGTGTTCCATGCTGATGAGCTTGGGATTCTGGGTCATTCTGGGATTCTTGAGATTTGGCCCTAAAAATGCGTAGCTTGAGGTAATGAAAACTGAGATGGAGAGAGTTTTCTCAACTGAGACTTTGTTTTCCTGATAACAGCAATAGTGGTGTATTTGCTTTTAATCTGCCTTTACTTTGATAGTCAAAATAGGCATATTCTTTTTCTCCTTGGTGAAATTATTAAAAGGATGAATTTGTCCTTGTATGTCTTTGTGTGATCCATAAAATTAAGAAAATATTCATGATTTATTCTTCCTGTCAGTGAAAAAATATCTTCTTCGCTTGTCCATCTACCAACAAAAAAAAAGAAGAAAAATGTAATTAAGGAGGCAAAAAGAAACATTCAGCAAGTCACTGGAAGTATAGGCTTGATCTAGTTGCCTAAATGTACATCTTATTGTATCGCAATATGAGAGGCTATGGGATATCTGAGACATCTGAAAGGGGCTGGCAGATACAGTAGAGGTTGTGAGATGTGGTTGTCATASCAGCAGCTGGAAGCTGCAGAGGATACCCTATGGCCTCTCAGACAGAACTAAATGCCTGAGTTTAGGCAACTGAGTAAAAGCCTCTAAGCTTTGGATCACCTGCATACATATAGTATTAATATGTGACAGCTAGCAAACATAGAGTCAGTGATTTGGCTATATTTCTATCAGGTGTTGATTTTTAAATGTTCTTTAATGTAGTCACAATGCTGAGAGATGGAAAATGTGTAATATGCATTTCCTATATTTATCCTCCAAACTGCCCACATCTTTCCAGCACTGCTCATGTTGTACAGTTACTAGCACATTGTCTACTGTAATCTCAAATGCCTTTCCAACATCTGCTCTTCCTTGGGAAAACACTTAGCAGCCTAAAAGGTGATCTCCCAAAATTCATACTGTCTTTAGTCTGTAAGAACATTGTTTAATTTCTTTAATATATCTTTTATTATAAATAAATTGTTTACATATATGTTAAATTTCAAGAAATACTCTGTTTATCAAACACTGCCTTTTGCTGTAGGCATCAAGGATAGTTTYTGTGATCTTTTGTCATGAATTTTTACGTCTAAACGATCCAATTCCTTATAAAAACCTAGTGATTTTTGGCTTGCAGCAGATACTTGTTGTATTAAAAACCTCAGGTTTGTATTCATTCAGATGATTCCAAATAACAGACAACTGCTTTTTTCTAAAGCAAACGATAACTGTTCTCTACTTTGTTATTTATTTTTAACTCTATTCCTTTTACAAGATCCAACGAAATTGCCTCTTATGTTATGTATTGCAGGAACTGGCCTTGAATGTGAGCCTTGGAAGAAAATCTTAGGGATCTTTTCATATGCATTTTCAGCATAGATCTCTGTTATGGAAGYTTTTTTTCTTAGTTGATATTGATTATAAGTGATGATAGATTGCATTAAAGAAGGAACTGCAAATTCTCTCTGAAGCCTGGTCTCAGCTGAAAGACTTTTACCATCCAGTAGGAATCTGCTCATAAACAGTGCTCACGTTATCAAAGCCAGATTTCCTCTTCTCAGTCTGCCCGTATGTTCTGTGTGGCAGTGATTCATAAGAGACTTTCTCGTCAGATTTTCTGAGGCCTTCACTAAAGTGTGGAGATGTTTCATAGGTGGTAAGTTGCTGTTCTGAGCTTTGGGATGCTGTGGTGAATCTTGCTTTGTTGGGTAACTTTGGAGTGAGTGTAGAGTGCAGAGAAGCAGGAGAGTTTAATGTTAGGTTTGTTTCTGGAGCACTTGATAGAGGAAGAGCTGGGGAATCGAGAGTCTGATCATGAAGAAATGAGTGATTTTTGCGTTGCTGCAGGTGAAGTTCCGCATAGACAATTTCTGGAGGAGATGGCTTTAGAAGATCAGCATTTTTGCTATATGTATGTTCAGTTTGCTTAGTCACGGCATAAACTGTGCTTATCATTGTGCCATGTTTCCAGTGAGTATCGATTGATAAACAGGCTAAATTTTCAAGGAGTTTCTCAGTGTCRGTGTGTGTCTTCAGGGCGGTGGCTCTATCAGTTAGAAGGCGTTTGTTCAGCTCTGCGTATACAATGTCGTCTTGTTTGTCTAGATCATGCTTGAATGTCTCAAATGTGAGCAAGCTGTTCCTCGCTGGCAGTGGTGGAGCTGTGTCAGAATCCTGAAGACATGGGAAGGAAGGGAGGAAGGAACTAATCTTTTATCAGTTATATATGTTAAATGCAATATATTAACAAAGTCTTTGAGTCAGATTTGATCTTAGTTATCTCTAGGCAATGAAAAGGAAATGTTAAGTGCTTTATAAATCTTGCAGCCCTTACTACATCCTTATTCAGTTCAAACACATACTAGGTCTCTGGGAGTCATGGTTTAATTGATAAACGTGGTGCCTGAGAGTATCAAAAGAATTCAGAATATGTAGCTCATTCATATAAGAAAATACATATAGGGATGCTGTCTGGTCTATTTTTAAAATCTTCAATAAGAAGATTTGTGCTGATGCTTGGAGTCAGTTTTCCACCTCTGAAATTGAACAACTGCTTTGTAGCTCTTTGTCAGGTTTGTGCCAAGTGGTATCAGCGGATTTGCAAAGGATTTTGGATATAAAAACAGGCATARTGTAGAGCTATAGAAACAAGTATTCTAGCCTGGATTAGGAATCAGCAGACCCAGTGAAACACTGTTACCACTTCTAATGCTGAGGCCTAAATTTAAGCAGCACAAGATTTCATGGGGTAATTTTCTGTGATAAATCACATTGCAAGCTAATTGATATTGTGTTCACAGTCATTACTACATCTTTCAGAGTCATTGATTTCCTATTAACCTGCTTGAAAGACAGGATTATTTGCCCCAAAATTTTAATTCTTCCTCAGCAGAGTATTAGAATAAGGCTTGTGCACCTCTTCATAGCTGTGCAGCTGACAGCAAGCAGCCCTTTACAGGGCACTTCACGGACATTAGCAAGTCCTCACAAGAGCCCTGGGATTTAGGCCACTGTCAGTGTCAATATTCTCCCTTTACAGATGGAGGGGACTGAGACAGCGAGTTCAGTCCTTTGCCCAAGCTAATGTGGAAACTCAGRTTTATTTCTAATTCAGTGCTGATATCATACAGTCTTGTGTCTGGAATGCAGCATAGGTGGATTGTAACTGTAACACATTACACACAAAAATTTTGTTTTTTGAAACAGTTATTAAATTCCCATTTTATGTAAGTCCTACCTCAGCCTTTGGTGAATGATCTTGAAATATTCTCTTTGATCTTGAAGAGAAATCTAGGAATTTCTCACTGTGATCAGTATTGCTTTGGGTCTCACCCACTGGTACTGTAGCTGTTGAGTTATCTGACATTTTCTTTATTAATAAGGAAGCTATTGCCTTATTGTTTGGTTTATTTTTCTGATCCCAAGTGATGTCATCATATACACTTTTGTCAGCTGTCTGTGGAAAAAAAAGTAGAAATCTGTTGTTCAGTCTGTGAAAGCTGTCACTTTCATACAACATTTCTGTCTAATACTTCGGAATAGTGTAGGGGGGTATAATACTTGAGAGGATATAAAAATTACTGTTTAAGTTTTGGTCCATGGTTTCATGTCTTTTGGGAAATGCATATTTCAGGATCTTGTTGCACAGAGATTAAGAATATGTGCTTTTAATTTGTACTATAAATAAGAGGTGCAACTAATAAAAATACAGTTCCAGTAARGGGCTGAATTCTGCTTTCTGGCATAGCTGAGCCATTCTGTAGCAACTCCATTGTAGGCACTGGAGATACTGGTGATTGAATGGAAAGGAGTATAGTTTGAACTAAAGCATGCCTATACTCACAAMTTATAAGAATTAATTAGAGACTAGATGAACAGCAGTCTTCACAAGCAGTAAATGAGATCCATTGTTGAAATGAGTATCAATTTCTCATGCAACTTACATATTTTCAATTTGGCCAGCTTATTTTGCCTTAGTCTGTAATATTCTTTATCATAGTTGCAATATTCTTTACTGTGTTTTATTTCAAAAATAATTTTTATTAATCTATCTTGGCAACGGGATCCCATGCTGAGCTATAAGTACTTTTGCTTCCTATGATTAATCACAAAGACGCTGATGAAGCATTCTTCAGCATAGTATTTTTTTTAGCCTAGGCCGAAGCAACAAAACAAATATTTTAGTATAATCAGTCCCATTTCATCAGCAAGTAATTGAATTCTGAAGTCCTTAACCCACCTTAGCATAGGCAGTTTTAAGGCTTTCTCCAAATGGCTCAATTACGGAAGTTTGGTAATAGCTTATCAATTCTGCAAGACTTTCATGAGTGCAGGTATCCCCAGACACAACGTACTGGTGATTACTCAAGTGTTTGATGACAAAATGCCGACATCTCTCTCTCCCTCTGTAATACAAGTCATAGTTTAGCTTGGATTAAGATTAGCCTGGATTGGTTTGGCATGCTCATTTCAAGTTTGGCAACTCAGAATTTAGTGTAAATTGGATTCAGAACACATTTGTCTGAACAATCAAAGCAGAAAAGCTTTTGAATAAAAGAGTTTTACCTTGTGTCTGTACAGTCAAATATGAAACCTCCTAACTCTTGAAAGGCAGGCTCACAAACTTAATCTTTTCTTTATGTAGTGGTTGTGTTTTCATTCTAGTCTACTTTTATAGCTTTAGAAAATCTTTAAAGATAGAATTGTCATCATATGAAACCATATTGACCTTCAGCTTTGATCATTAGCAAGATTTGATCTTTTACATCTTGCAGTGTATMTCTCTGCTATTTGAACAAAAACAATTAAATAGTAATAGTAAGCTCTTACCCTCACAGTGGAATTGTTACAGAAGGGTGAGATACATATATTGATTTTTATTAGCATTTTTTCCCAACTGGGAATACATAGAAAATTAGAAATCAGCTTAATTTTAGGATGTCATGATTATAGACTTATTTGCATGTTCATATTTTTCTCTCCCATATATTTCCCATCCTGGCTCTTCTCTTATCCTGTTCCTRTTGGCCTTCCAAATCCAGCCTCTTTTCAAGTTCACAGGCCTATACAAGACAAGTACTTAACATAACAGTACCTACCTTGCTTGTGTCAGCTGTTTGCTCCAAAGCAAGGTGGTGTTTTAGTTTTGCAACGTAATGGTTTTTAAGACTTTTTAATATGAGCAAATGCTTTTGCCCTTATTCCTTCCCCAAATGTTTTGCATACACAAATGTACACACATACATACACATGTTAAAAAAATGAAAACAATAAAACCCAATCTTGAAATGAATATGACATAGGAAACATCTACAGCAATGATTCATTAAACTAATAATCTAGAAGCAGTTTTGTAGTTGGAAGTGTTGTAGCATTTTAACTAAGTTGCAAAATTGGCACTTACAACTTTGGCTGTGGTTTCTGTAGGAGGGATCTTTTTTTATTCTTTTTGGTCTTAAGAATCTGAGGATTAGAAGGCGATCAAGAGTAGTCTGCATGGATTCACAAAGGGGAAATCATGCCTAACCAGCCTGATAGTCTTCTACAATGGGATGACTGGCTGGGCAGATGAGGGGAGGGCAGTGGATGTTGTCTACCTTGACTTCAGCGAGGCTCTTGACACTCTCCTGTAACATCCTCATAGGCAAGCTCAGGAAGTGCAAGATAGATGAATGGACAGTGAGAAGGATTGAGAACTGGCTAAATAGCAGAGCTCAGAGGGTTGTCATCATTGACGCAGAGTCTAGTTGGAGGCCTGTAGCTAGCATTGTCCCCCAAGGGTCAATGTTGGGTCCAGTTTTGTTCAACTTACTCATCAGTGACCTGGGTGGAGGGGCAGAGTGCCTCCTCAGCAAGTTTGCAGATGATACAAAACTTGAAGGAGTGGCTGTTACCCCAGAGGGCTGTGCTGCCATTCAGAGAGACCTGGACAGACTGCAGAGATGGGGAAGAGGGAACCTCATGAGGTTCAACCAAGTGCAAGGCAAGTGCAGAGTCCTGCATGTAGGGAGGAATAACCCCATGCACCAGTACAGGCTGGGGACTGGCCTGCTGGAAAGCAGCTCTGCAGAGAAGGACCTGGGAGTGCTGGTGGACAGTAAGCTGACCATGAGCCAGCGATGTGCCCTTGTGGCCAGGAAAGCCAATGGTCTCCTGGGGTGCATTAGGAAGAGTGTTGCCAGCAGGTGGAGGGAGGTGATCCTGCCCCTCTACTCAGCCCTGGTGAGGCCACATGTGGAGTACTGTGTCCAGTGTGGGGCTCCCCAGGACAAGAGGGACATGGAGCTACTGGAGAGAGTCCAGCGAAGGGCTACGAAGATGATTAAGGGACTGGAGCATCTCTCCTGTGAGGAAAGGCTGTGAGAGCTGAGACTGTTCAGCCTGGAGGAGAGAAGACTGGGGATCAGGGGAGGGATCTTATCAATATGTCTGAGTGTCTGAACGGAGGGTTTAAAGAGGATGTGGCCAGACTCTTTTCAGTGGTGCCCAGCAATAGGACAAGAGGCAACAGGCACAAACTGAAACATAGGAAGTTCCRTCTGGAACATAAGGAAAAACTTCTTTACTGTGATGGGGAAGAGCACTGGAACAGGTTGCCCAGAGAGGCTGTGGAGTCTCCTTCTCTGGAGATACTCAAAACCTGCCTGGATGCAGCCCTGTCTAACGTGCTCTGTGTGACCCTGCTTGAGCAGGGGGGATGGACTAGATGATCTCCAGAGGTCCCTTCCAACCTCAACCATTCTGTGATTCTGTGAAGTCTAAAACCCTAAGGCATGTTTCTTACATGATTCTGAACATGAAAAATTAATTGTAGGTAACAAAAAGAAAAGAGGAACAAATTCAGCAAATCTTATTTGGACAAAACTCCAAGTTAATTTCAGTGTGGTTCTTGAGACAATCTAACCAGACAGAATTTAACTGAGATAGCACCTGCTGGTAAGATATGCTGTTATGCCCATTTCTCTGCCTTTTCTAACTTTCCCTTGTGGGCCACTGACCACTACTTTCCGTTCTGTCATCTCTGAACCACTGTCTACCACTTCCTCATATTGTCAGGCATGAAAACCAAAAGTTTGCATCTTCCTCTGTATGTTCAGTTTACAAACTGCAACTTTTTTCTATACCACTTTAATGTAAAGAGACCATAGCTTCTTTCTATCTTATTCATCCCACAGTACTTTTTAATTCTCTTTATATGGAAGTCGCACATCACWTTTTATAGGCCTGCAATCCATCTGTGTTTCAGCCACTGTGGAAGTTAGATCAGGTCCCAAGAATATAGTTTTAGAGACTTGATACATTGAGAGGCATAAAGAAAATCTTGTCTGTGTGGACTCCTTTGCATTTAAAAACACCATTGCCTCTTAAATATTCTTATAAAAAAAGACCTTGAAGTGAAACACATTTGTTAGTTCTGTACACCTTAATGTGTTTCTGTCAACCTATACTGTAGACTCAGTTCCACTGCACTACCACCATTTTGCATGTTTCCTCTGAATTTGACCCCATGAACCTGAGTGAAAATTTACCGTATGTGCCAGAAAACCACCCCTCCAGAAGCTGCTGCTGAGCTATCGATGTATTTGGGTAAGGCAAAAGTGTAATGTTTAACACTGACTTAAAGATRGAAAGCAATGTGAAATCATGGTGCGTCTAAGCAGGAGAAGACATTTGCTGGTATGATGCTGGAGCAGGAGAAAAGGAGTGGAAATTCTCCCCCATAACAGACTGGAGGAAGCATAAGGCATCTTCTGCGCTTAATCTCAGAAGATCGTTTTGATCCTATTCCTCATAAAATACCGAACACTATCAAAAGGTCAGCATACTTTAAAGAAAGAGCAAAGTACAGAAAACAAATGATGACTGCTCCCAACCAAGAAGCAGCAAGCTTTTGTTTCCTGTGCACTACAGCCTTACCTGTATGAGAGAATATAACCAATAGCTCTGTCACTTAGTCTGATCAAAAAACAGCCAACATCTCTGTCTTTCAACATGTCTTCAGTCTGCCTATACAAAAGAATGATTTACACTTAAATAAATATAACTAGTTCTATTGATGCACTAAAACAAAATTCCTAGAAACACCACTGTGCTCTATCACTTCAGTAAACACAACTGAACAAAGCAGTGGACCTCCCATTCATTTTTTGTATGCAAGTTATTTTTTTTGTTTGTTTCCTGCTACCAATGAAAATGAATTTTAATTTTTTAAGCCTCTGATTGTTACAAATGAATTTTAATTTTTAAGCCTCCGATTGTTACATTTTGAGTCGAGTTAAAATTATTTGACCTTTTGATTATGATAGCCCAAAACTTAAGCCTGCTTAACTAAAAAAAAAGAATAATACAACAAAAGCTTCTAAAAATTGTAYAGTCATGTCCTCTTACCTTTCTAGAGCACACATCAAGTCCTGGCATTTAAGCRATGAAACACAGTAACATTTTTTAATGCATCTTTGTCTGTATATGAATGTCACCTGCTAGGTACCAAACCACACAGACTTTCAGGGCAGATTTCTTTTTTTCACAGAAAGCCTAAATCCAATCATAAAATCTCTCTTACTTGCAGAAGACAGAGAAATTTAACTACATTTTTAATATAATCTACTTCAAGTCATAGTATATTTATATAGAGCCTTACTTTCTTGTAATGAATCCATGGAACCATTCAGGAAAAGTACCGTTCTCTAATATTATTGCAGCCTGTGTCTCCAGAAACCACTTCAGTACTATTTCTTTTAGTGTCTCAGAGGACTGGTTTGCAATTTCTGAGCTTGTTTCCTTTCCTAAAAGTAACTGCTGCTTTTTCCTCTCCATCCTGGTGTGAAGTTGAACCTGGAGCCGTTGAAGGGAAAAGTGAAAACAGTGCTGCTGTACAGACTGCACCTGCCATCTGTGTTCTTGGCCATGTGATCTCATTTGCTTACTGTACTCACTGCCCTGTTCTTTAGCAAGATAATGAAATAGACTCAATGTCATTGCTTTTCAAGCAAAAAATATTCGCTGTTTTTCTTGTAAAAGGACAGGACAAAATCTTCTCCCTTGCTCCTCACAATAGAAAATGCCTGTTATAGAGCATTTGTTAAATATTCCATGAAAATCTCAGAAGAGATTTCTTTTATCTTTGCTGTTCTCCAAAACAGTCCTGGTCTCCTGAGTAAATTAAGTAACTAACTGCTTCTCAACTTACAATAATTGATCTGCAATATTACTGATGGTTATTCTGAAAAGGGAGGTAAAAATCTACCGAACTGCAAAGGTTCTTTTATATAATTTGACTATCTAATATATTTTGTAAAAATGATCGAGTGTGTATCTTTCTTCTGAAGAGAAAAGAATGTAATACATGAGACTTGCTTTTAAAGGCAGTATTTAGCCAAAAAAAAAAAAAAAAAAGAGACAGAAGACTGGTCCATTCTGACTAAATTCTGAAAAAATGGTAGTCAAAATTCTGTTTTTTTTTTTTTCTAACATTTATGTGTAATATTTACTCTACAATGCAGAGTACGTAGTGTGGCAGTGACTGTTTTGTATGCAGTTACCTGTGCTGCGTCACAGCTGATTTATTCTCCTGTTATTTTATGAAGATGTATTCTAATGACAGATGTGACCAAGCCAGAGCTCAGCATCCTCAGTGGGAGCTGAGAAGTGTGAAGGAAAGTCTGGGTAATCTGTGCTTTGGAATGATACCTTCAGGTCTGCTCAAAGGGGTCTTACTGGGCAGTTATGCAGAATAAAGGAAACTTTGATTTCCCTTGGACAATGAAATCTTATCTGGATTCAAGTCTAATTAAGAATGAAATACTGGGAAAGATACATTTTTTAAGGAATGTGTTACAAACAAGTATGTGTTGTATTTATTCTAACCAGAGGGGTTTCTCAAAACAAATTTCAGTCATATTTTATTTTTCTCTTAAAATTTTACCATTTACCCTATCAACCATTCTCAGTGTYAGATATGTCTTACAACCTAGGTAGAATTTCCAGTGCTATATGCTTTTACACATCMGAAATGAAACAGTTTTGGGGCGAATGACTCCTTCACAGGAATACCACCTTTTTATTATGAGGAGAGAGAAGAAGATGAAAGGCTTGTGTGACATTTGCTGATGGCATATTCCAGAGAAGGAGAAAAGTGCTATTTCAGATAAACAGAGGCTGAATAATGGGAAACTTTAAGGGTGAAGGCTCATCTGGACAGATGGACAAGAAGAGAAGTACATGATTTTGAAAGCCAATGCACACGCATTTCATGAAAGGTATAGTGATTTATGGGACTGGTGAATACTCTGTGGCTGGTCATTGGAGCTATATGAAGCAGTACTTAATTCACATCACTTTTTAGTGTTTCTATTAAAAGTGCAACTAAAGGGACACGTTATAGTCTACAAGAAACTGAGAAATCAAAATACATCTATTGATTTAGAAACCGCTGAAGACAGCTTACTTAGCTAATCAAGCCAGCAAATATAGGCACGTATTTCATCTGAAGATGCCATTCCAGCCTATAAGTCATGTGATGCATACTCAAAATGGTCATTAGCTTGTGGAGCACATACTCCCGAACAAAGCCTTACCTGGAAACTTCTTTACCAGATACTCTCATCTACTTGCCGAAACTGCATGAAAAGGATTGAATACTTGCAGTGTTTAGTATCTTACTGCRTTGGGACCAACTGCAGCAGACCATGTCTCTTCTTACAGAAGGCTTCCATCACAGTAAGAAATCARATTTATATTTCTTAATAATAAATGATGTCAGATGAAAAGTGTTTCTCAGCTCTAATTCTAGTATCTACGGTCAGCTGGTTTGGGCTCAGCTCAAGATAGTTATGTCACAGCCTAACTCCCACTAACTTTACTAAACTAACAGTTTAGTAAAATGTGCTCCATAATACACAATTACAGGAAACTGCCTAGTGACATATTTCACCAAGAAAATGGATTTCTCTTCACAAGCAACGGGAGAAGGGGATTTAAGTATGTCTCTCTCCACACCAGTCAGAGTTCCTGTGGTCTTGTAAAGCTGAACTTTCTAGTTCTGTAGTTTCAATTCTCATGTGAAAATAGTGAGAGGGTTGTTTGTTTTATACACCTTTAAAACACATCTCTTCTTTATAAATGAAAAGAAATAATATTTCTCATTGACTAGAGCCAGTTGTACTTTGCATAAGAGCTCAAACGCCTTTGTTCTTTCATTTGCAAGTGGTTTAAGAACAGAAACGAAAAACTTGAGGTTGCATCCATTTCACAAAAATGCAAATGATTCCAGTTGCTTTTTTAGAGCTGATGAGATCTTTTAACAGTAAATGCTTTATTGGCATTTAAAAAAGGAAAATAAAAATGTACCCAAAATATTCAAAAGCAGCCCTGGAATTTTAAATGCCTATTCTAGGTCATGGTTAATCAAAGATGGTAAGCATACACAACTACCTTGCTAATTCAAAGTTGATGGTGCTCCATAAAAACAAGGTTCATAACGCCTTGATTTTTGGCACCCACAACTTAGGACAGAGATTTCCATGGCAGTTCTTGACAGCTTAGTCTGAAATCTGTCCCCTTTGCAAAGCCATTCAGTATTTATACTATCATTTTGTCAATAGCCAACGCTGAAATAACATCTTCCTGAAGAACAGCAGGGACAGGGTGATGCAGAGTTTATGTTTGTTTCTGCCCCTGTGAGTGCTGGGCTGCTTGCTGCAACAGAGCATCTGGAGGAGAGGAGCTTTCAGGGCACCTGCAGCGAGGGCTTGCGTGTGGCCAGTGCTCCATCTGCTGCTGCTGGAGACGTGATTTCTTCAAACTAGGATGCAGGAGTCCTTCAGCAAGCCTGGAGGATCTTGCTGTACAGATGGTTACATAACGGTCAACTCTTCATTGTTACATGTCTTATTTTCTCATTATAATCTAGCAATGCAGGTAGGAAAAACACCATTCTGAGCAGGGAACGTTTTACACCTGTTTTGTACAGCTATTGGGTGCTGCAGTTCCAGTCATGAATCAGGACTGTAGCTGCCAGTGACCAGCAAAAAATGAAAGCAGTTCATTCTCCTGCTAATAAAACTGAGGGGGGTATGAATCAAGCAAATCTATCCATCCCCAGAAGAAAGTTATCTGTAAGACTGCTTGAGCTGTGGCTGAAACAGTTTCACCTCTGAGAAGTCACAAAGGGGGTTAATTTAATCCCTTCATATGGTACAGTATAACCATCTGCTAGACCTCTGCAACGTGCTACAAATCTAACTCATGTCCTGCAAAGAAGGTTTCTAGAGGAGAAAACTAATCCGGGGCAGCTATGCGATGGAACTTATGTTAGGCAGTGCCTCCTTGCTCATAGAAGGACCAAGCCTTGGCAACTTGTCTGTATATTTRAAGCCCCTGTAATGCCTCTAGTTCTCAGATATTAAGCTTTGGAATGATCATGGAAAATAACTTTATCAGCTCTATAGTGAGACTAACGTTGAGGTGGTGGCTCTTGCTTTTCATATTCTTTTTGACAGAATCAAACTAAATTTCTCTTGTGTGTTCTAGGTTCCAAAACACAAACCCAGGAGTCTAAACTGAATCATATGATTTTTTTTCTGTTTAGTTTCTTAGGAAATATTTTAATATATATTTTAACTTAGCACAGGATTGTTCTGTTCCATCTTCCAGTAAAATCTTGTGGAAATGCTAGAAGTTACATGAAGAAGACATAGTCCACCCTCAGATGGTAACTTACTGAGCTATGGCTTGATTTTTGCCATCATCAAAATCAGTAACCAAAAAAATTCCTTTCTGTAGCAGTAGGGTTATAGGGGGGAAAGTCTGGCAGATGCATGCTCTTATATCTTCCGTGGCTGCAATCCAGTATGAACTAAATCATGCTGGTTTTCAATACAAACATGTATCTACAATTTAGCACCTTCAGAAAAAAACCCAGTGACAGTTGTGTGTAGATTTTTTTTGTTATTATATATAGAGAACTAAACACTGAGACACAATCTAGTCTTATCCAAAGTAGTTAGGGTTAGTCAGTGCAATTTCAGAACTTTTAATCACTAATGAAGTTTGCTTTTGAGAGTTAGGAATTTCCTCTTTCTCTTACTATTTTGCATGTCAGAAAGGGACTTTGAATTTTTGTTTTACTGTAAAACTGTGAGTCTAGAGAACTATTGGTAGTTGAATTGAGACATCACAAGAAACAGGAACCTGAAAGATTGCAAGGGGGAGGAATTTTCATTAGCATCATGGCATTACCCTGTCTGATGCTGTGTGTTGGCTTTACTGAGGAGACGCTGTTTTATACCTGCGAAGTATCTATCTGCTGCTTATCCTTCATTGTCTTTTTGTAATTCAAGATTCCTAACAAATACGTCAGAGAAGAGTTTTCTTCTGAAATGTTTAACATCCTTGCAATCTCAGTTAAGATTAATTTGTTCAAGGAATTTTCTAGCAGTATTTTAGTATTCTAGCAGTAGAAAAACACAAACTGTATTTTATCTAACATCAGATTAAAAAGAATGAAGACGTAAACAGGTGAACAGAAATCACTCTAATCGTTTGTCATAAAGAAATACAGGAGATAAAAATTCTTTTCTTTGCAGATCACTTACAGTATTTCTAAACTTTAAACATTTTCCTGTAAGAGAAGTTTGAACAGAGTAAAGTTCACAGGATATGGTCTGTTGTTTTTACCCCTAAGTGTTGCTAAATTGGACAAAACAGGAAGTGATAAGGACAAAGCATCAGTTCGGGCTTGCCAAAACTCTTTTAATGGAAATGCATGCACACTGTGATTGAATGATGCTTTATCTTCCTTTGTTTATATAAAAGTTACTGCTAAGGTGGATTCTACAGTATGGCTGATGAGCTCAAGCTTAACGGTACTAACATTTTTCTGCAATTCACAGCTCTGAGGTGACTGCCAGCTCATTGTAGTACATTACTATCTACACCTTTCATCAGCCCCCCCATCTTTCTACTAATACATTTGCAGAATACATTACATTATATATTCTCTTTTACACTGGATATTCTTTTTCATTGAGAGGCTTATGTTTTCTGAGATGATATTATTATTTGTTATCTACCTTAGTTAGAAAGCACTTTAGGTCAATCTGGCTCCAGATTTAAATGTTGTGACTTAATCTTGAATATGTATTTCCTAGATTTTTCATGTGCTTCYGGTCTTTATCCAAAGCCAAAGTTCCCAAACTGGAAACCACAGGAAAAGCTGTTCTGATAATGTTTGTCCTGAGCAGAAACATAGCAGTATAAATTTCCTGCAAAATCATTTTTATGACGTATGTAGCCTGGTTTCTAGACCAAATAGTCTGGCTAAATTTGGCTATATTTTAGACAAGCAGTTCAATTGCAGATTCTTATTTAAAACACATTTTAGTGTCTTTCAGTTTACCATTTTTAGTTTCAGTCCCATTCACTTTGACAAATGCATTTACTCTTTACTAGAATATTTTATTTCCTGTTTTGAAAAGGGGTGAATGGACCTGTGACAAAGTTAAGAATTAAAGGGATTTGAAGAACACTGATTTGGAAAGAGCGAGCATGACTGTTGTAAGTACCTTTTAAAATACTCAAGTAAGCATTTCACAGTACACATCAAAAGGAAAGTTCCTCYCCAAAGCACATTAGGTTATTCATCCCACTCAGATTTAAACACTGAAATTTTGCTCTCCAGCRATACCTTTTGTATTGCCATTGATGCTAGGTGGAAGCTAGAGCGAGCTGACTTTGACTTGCAACATGCATTCCATGTGTGCATTCAACTGAACACACAACTACAGCTTTATGGCTCAGTCAGATATCTAAAGATTATAGAGATGAATCTGAGCCTTGTATGAGATGGACATTCAAAATCAAAGTAAAATGATAAGAAATAAGAAAAGTACATGTCTAGATGAGAATTACAGCAGTGGATATTCCCGGTATGCACACAGTTCACGTGTGTGARTATCTTCAAGGCTTAAATATAAGTTACAGATATATGCTAACTTTGAGTCATTCCCTGAGGCAGATACAAATGAAGGCTTGATTGTCAGAGCTTGTAACTAGCTGCAGTTCCCATGGAAGTGTGCTGGAATGACATCCTGAAGGTTACTCAGCACAGCCATGACTGCCATTATCTCACATCAGAATTAAGCCTCAACTATGAATTGTTCTCTCTTTGGAGAGGTTTCTATTAGGGTTTAAGTGGAGGGAGGGAAGCGATTCACAGTGAGATGTCTTCTGTAAGATGAAGGAAGTTCAGGAGATGCTGAAGAAATGCAGTTTCAGGGCTGCTGTTGATCAGTGAAAAGTTAAAGTGTATCAGTCACAGTATGGTGCACTAAGAAATTAGTTAGAAATTCAGGAAAAAGGCCACTCCCTGACTGGTGAGCAAGCTGGCTGAGCCCCTAATGTGCAGACTGCAAGGACAATATTTGGGCACAGCTTGGATGAGAGAAGAGTTAAAAGCTTTAAGGTCACAGATGTGGCCTGGTAGTGTTATCGGGAGTTGCTGTAACAGGAATCCTATTACCTTTTCTTCAGTGGAGGACATGATCAAATTGTTATAAGGCACATTTGTAGTTTCAGCACTACTTTTCTACTTGCCGTGGTTTTTGTGGTGTTAGTAGTTCCTTATGCCCAAGGTATTCTTGAAATGATTCTCTGGTATAGCCTCAGTTTAAATAATAAAATGGACTGGCTCAYGGTTGGAGGAATATAAAACAAAGCTGAAGTCAAGTTCACAATTTCTTCCTCTTAGTTTAGTTATATGTAGCTTGGAAACTGTGAGAACACACAACGATATTATATCTTGGATTTTGCTAATGATTTGGTATATGGCCTTTGTCATGTCACTAAAACTAACCTCTTCATGTGCCAGTTTTCTTTCCTGTAAGATGGAGGAAATATCTACCTATCCCACAGGAAGACTCTGTAAGACATTCTGGAAAACATGAAAGCTGATACGTCAATTCAAATGGCTGTTTAGACTGACTTGGAGATGAGATTTTCTGGTTAAAAAGCTTTATTCAGCTGAAGAATGTTCTGAGTCAGCTCTGACAGTGCAGGCAGGTCATGCAAATCTTCACATCAGCCACTGCATCTGGGAAAAGGAGTATGTAAACTCTAATAGGAAAAAATGCAAATCTCTAACATTAATGAGATGTAGTATCATAAAACACTGATGGACAGTAGAACTGTTATGAACATATCACTATATATTTTTAGATTTACAAAARAGCCTTATCCAGCAAGGTGAGATGGAGTGACAAATATATAACCCACTAGAACTGTAGAACAATTTGCACCTTAATATTGGCACTCTGACCTAAACACAAGCAAGTAAACAAGTAACAGTAAAAGTCACATATTAAACCCATTTCCACTATATGCTGTGGATACTCCACTGAGAAGCAGGGCTAAATTACACATGGAAACAAGTTTCACTGTAAGCAGCTGAAATAATGATGCGTCATTGTGTTTGTATCTTTTGCCCATTCATGTTTTCCCCTCTGCAACAGTACTCTGAATTCACCTGCTTACCCTCTTTGGCATTCCCATCAAGTTCTACAGCAGCTCTGTAGCCCCTCTGGATCTGTACGAATGGTGACAAACCAACTATTATATACATGCTGATTGCCCACTTCATTGCTACTGGTGAGTTTTTCCTACTTTTCATAAGGGCTTTAATTTGAATCTGTCCTCTCTGCATGGTTTCAACTYGCCTGGATGTTTTTACAAGTTAGATCACAGATGTGTAACTAGAAATCAATGCGGCCTTTCAGTGAACTGGGTAGTTGTTGCTTTTTCAAAGTGAAGAGTTCTTGATAAGATGCAGTGTAACAAAAAGTAAAAGCAGTGCATTTAATGTTGTTGTATATTTACCTGGTTTTATTTGAGATATTTAACTGAAATTAAATCAGATCTTTTCTAGTGAATCACAGATCACAAGTAAGCTTTCCTGTTTATTCAAAACTGGTATCTTTTTTTCCATTTTGAAAATAGAACATAAGACAAGTGGAGAATGTGGAAACAGGATAGGAGCACCATCTAGTGTTCCTTTTAAGAATAATGCTGAAAGAACCAAAAGTATATGAAATACTATTGCTGAGCAGTTAAAACGTAGAATTCTTTTGCTGATTTATTTGTATATGAGCAAAGAATTTGTTCTGGAAATGAAATAATATGATGTTTGTAAGGGACATTATGGTGACTGAAAGTTGGGGGACTGTAGAATGAGATGTGATATAGATTAAGAATTATGTGTAAGACTGCATCACAAACAGTAATTTGGAGAATTTTTCTACCTGTTTGTCTCCCATAGTAAAAAAAGGTTTAGGAAAGTTTATGGTTCCTAACCTCCAAAGGATTTAAATCATGGAGGGCCATCAGTCAGTCTTCAAAATGATATGGTGCTGTGCTATATGTGTAAGTAGTATACGTTATCAGACCACCAGAGTGAAAATGTTTATCTTGGCAGTGACAATCACTGACAAACTTATGCAAGCACCTGCAAAACATTTTTAAAATGGAATAGTCTCAACATACGGATTTGGACCTGACACTGGTGGGAGAGGGAAGATAGTTCACTAAAGCTCCATTTTTTCTGGAAAACAAAAATGAGTAGATGTTTAGTGTAGAGTCTGAAAAATTCTGAGTTTCACCTCTGACTGAATCTCCATGTCTCAGAAGATATCAAACAAGAGAGCAAGTCATTTTTGCTTTCCTTTCTGTGAAAGGAAGCAATGTACACTCTAACCGTTCTAATTTTGGAGCTATGTTCTCACTTTGACCAAAAGCAAGGTACAGATGTGCTGCTTGTAATTTACTGTGATTTCCTGCACTTCTGTAAACATGACAGCATGAGCCTAGGATATGCATTAACTGTACTCTCTGTGCCTCTGTATTTACCAATAGTCTCTCTCTCTTATCTTGCACATTTACTCTGGCTTTTTTCGACTAAAATGAGAATTTATTCAAGCACTGAGAACACTTATAAGAAGATAAAAAAACATTAAAATTGTATTGAATTAGAACAGTCTCTTAATTTTCCAGAGTAAATACAACTTTATTTTTATGTGTAGTAGATCACCTTGTTGAACCAGAAATGCTGTTACAAAAATATTGGTTAATTTTTAGGAAAGCAAAACATGCCAGAGAAAGGAAGTTTTAAATATTTTYGTTTTTCTGTCAAGCTTTATGATTCTCTTGGGAGTATAACCAGTGGCAGCCAATCATGCACATTGCACTGTGAGTGAATTTACTTGATGAATACACTATCCTAATGAGTTACATACAACGCAAAAGCTCCCCTCTGTGCAGGAGGGAAACTTTATCCTTTGGYATGCTATTTATATTTATTTTCTAGACATTTGCTAGCAACAGGATGCCACCTATATCATCTATGCATTCTAGGCATGAAAACGTGAAAGAAAGAAGCAGGTAAAGGGAAAAGCACTCTTTTCATTTGTATGCACCATAGCCTTTATGTGTTGTCATTTATCAATCCACTTCTGGATCATGTTTGTGGAAAAAGGACGTACATGAAATAAGGAACTTGTCTTCCCAAGATGAGGAGCTTTCTGTTTACATGAATCAACTGTTAAAGTAGGGGATTCTGAAGTTCTCCTACTTTGAGAAGTAAGTAGGAGTGTTTTCAGTAAGGAAGCTGAACAACAAATTAAAAAAGAGAAGTACTGACAGTAAAAGTTCTGAGGTTTGGACATTGATTCTGTGAGTTGCTGTGAGACACAGTTACTGAGAGCCCGTGGGAGTCACGGGTGCTCAGCTCAGCTCGCAGTGGGACAAGGCCGCACTTARCTAAACTGATAAGATAATGCAACAGAGGAGGGACAGGAGCTGGGGCATTTATCCTGTCTAGAGGAGGAGAGAAGCAAAGGGCAGCTTTGAAAGAGATTCAGTGGTTTCCCCCCGTAAGTCACGTTCTGGCGAACGATGGGGAATGAACGGCCTAGCCTGTTTGCAGCATTGCAGTGGACTGTGCCTCAGGTCACTTGAGAGGCGACCGGAGAGACACTTCCGCGCCTCAGTTTCTGTGACAAACTGCTCGAGTTTCTCTGCTGTCAGAACTTGGCTGTTTCCTCACTCGGCACTTTTCTTATCAGCAGGTGACGCCCTGAGAGGCGCTTGAAGAGCCCTGCAACGGCTYGTGTCAGCTTTGCACCGGAGCCCGYGGACGGCGCAGGCATGAGCCTGAGCACTGAACCAAAGCATTGTCAGGCGGACGAGCCAGTTTCTGTGGGGCAAGTAATCAAGGGATTTAAAGACGAGGACAAAGGAAGAGGCTTTGGGGAACCGAGGGTTTCCAGGTACCTTGACAAACTCCAAAGGGAGGGAAGTGCGTACCAGGAGAGAGCTCAGTCAGATGAGCCAAGCTCACGCACAGCGCAGCTTTGGTGAAGACACCGTTGCTGACGCGGGAACAGTTGTTCTGACAGCAGATGTTTTGTGCTGTCATTAATGTGGAGAACGAGGAGYTGACTATCATAAATCGTGGGTTTGTTTCCGCTCGCGTTTGGATGCCTGCGGCCCATCAGACTCTATTTGTACGCAGAGCACCAGGGACGTTTAACGGAAATCGCCATGCTCTGCGCTAACAWGTAGAAATCACGTAACATTTCTTGTGGCAGCTCCTGCCGGCTGCCTGCGGCCAGCCCAGCCCGCGGGGCAGCGCTC
>NW_028186149.1:621981-664732 GCF_003343005.1 Rhea americana
GGGCGGCGGCGCCCCCAAGCTGTGCGGCTACCTGCAGAAGCTGTCGGGCAAGGGGCCCCTGCGCGGCTTCCGCAGCCGCTGGTTCGTCTTCGACCCGCGCCGCTGCTACCTCTACTACTTCAAGGGGCCGCAGGAGGCGCTGCCGCTGGGGCACCTCGACATCGCCGCCGCCTGCTTCAGCTACCACCAGCCCGAGGCGGCCGCCGCCGCGGGCGACGAGGCCGCCGCCTTCGAGGTGCACAGCCCCGGCGGCGCCGTGGCCGTGCTCAAGGTAGGCCGGGAGCGGCGC
This sequence comes from Rhea americana, assembly GCF_003343005.1. Classification (NCBI taxonomy): domain Eukaryota; kingdom Metazoa; phylum Chordata; class Aves; order Rheiformes; family Rheidae; genus Rhea; species Rhea americana. The sequence goes on from NW_028186149.1 coordinate 622,271, forward strand.
CGCCTCGGCGGAGCGCTCGTCCCGGGGCGGCGGCGGCCCCGGGGCGGMGGGCGGGGGCGGCCTGCCCCAAATCCGCGTTTGACAGCGGAGGTCCGAGCGGTGAAAGTGAAGGCCGGGATTACRGCACGCAGCCCTCAAATACCCTGTTCGTGGTTGTGAGCGTTGGCGTCAAAATAAGGAATCCTTAGCGTGCTTTACTAAAGAGCAACCGAGCTATCTGATGGGGAAGCTTATGTGAGAGTTGCAATAACTGTATTTGGTAAAGGAAAAGCAATGTAGCTAGTTGTACATGCAGTCATTTGTAAAAAAAAAAAAAGTGTTTTTTTTTTTAAGCATAGCTGTTAGTGAAGTTTGCATTACTTTCACTGTAGCAGCTTTTATACTCTGTATTTTTTTTTTTACAGAAGTTAAATTTCAGGCTTGGTGTAACTGGGGTAGGTTTTTCTTTTTTTTAATTAGTGTCTAATGGTTCTGTGTGGAAATCTCTGGGAGAACTTGTAATTAACATGTTGCCTTTGGGTTTTTGAACAGGAAGGCCTTTGGAAAATGTGTATTTTGTGATTTGGGTTATAGTGGGTGGTARTATTTCCCACCTATGTAACAAATAAGCTGTCTGTGAACTAGTACTGGCAGCATGCTCAGGTGTATTTAGCACTTGTGTGGGTATGACCCAGCCTGGGCAGTGATGCACAGCTGTAAGCTGCAGGCAGCTTTCCCATGGGGTTTCCTCTCTTCTGTTTCTCTTTGTATCTTTTAGCCTGTGATCTCACTGCTCTGCCTTTATATTTGTATTTGTTCATGCTTTGTGCTTTGTATTCATTTCTCCTTATATTCTCTAGGAAAGAACCTGTGTGAATGGGAGCTCTATTCCAGTATCCTTTATGGGGACTAGGAAAAGGTGCCAGTTAAGTAATTATCAGGAAAAAAAWAATGTATGTTCTCTAGTGATGCCTTCTTCCCAAGTTGTGATTCTTGTCTTACAGCAGCTATGCAATTGCCCCTAAATGTTGCAGTACTTTTGTGGCTGAATGATTTACTAGCTGATAAGACTTTCAGAGCTGGAATTAATTTTCTTCTACATTGACCAACACAACACCCTAGTTCTTTAAGGCATATAAAAATGTYTTTAAGCTAAATTATGTAGGAACAGGAATAAGAATTAATTCAAGTTTTTTAAAATACTAATGCCTGATTTGACCACCATTGAACTCAAATGTGACTTAATCTATGAAAAAATATTACACACAGAGCACGAGGAAGAAGGTCAAGTCAAATGAAGCCTTTACCCTTGAACTCACGTGCCTTGTATTCCTCAATTTGCTTCTTGTCAGAATTTCCAGTTCTCGTGATCTGGTCTTTCCCATTCAGTACTATAAGTTGAGAAGAGCAGGGAGGAATAAGCAACTGGAATTTGAGACTGAAATGATGGAGCTGTTCAGGAATGCATTATTTCTTCATAATGCTTCAATTTTTTGTTAATGCAGTGATTTCATCATCTGGATTGCTCAGTCTTTGTTACTTAATGAAAACTGAAGATACTCTGATATACTTGGGTTTCTTCTCAGCTTGATGACAATCTCAGAGGGAAAATATGCTGTAGCTTTTACAACATTTTACTGATAAAGTAAATAGTTCATGGTTTAAAAATATAGATAATCAAACTGATAATTACATGACTGTAGCTTTCCTATGCATTTCCAGCTGTTAAAATATGTTAGAAGAAGTGAAGTGTATGTAAAAGGCCTTTTATACCCCTTTTTATGTGATTGATATTAACGTTTTAGTAAAGAGGCAGAGGAAACTATGTATATCGTGAATTATGGACAGATTGCGGAAATCTGAATATTATCATAGAAAGGGCCTGATCCTGTAAATACTTTCTGTCACACAGAATGCTGTTAAGTTAATAGTCAGGTGAATACTTGCTCCTATTTGCATAGGGAGGCCTACCATGAAGGTGGAAAAGAATTAGCAGAATGAATATATAAATGAACAAAGAGGTCATTTCTCATTTATTTTTAAAATAGCATTTACGTTGGATAGTAGTGTGGATTAATTTCTTTTGAAACTAAGAAATGCTATCCACACATAATGGTGTATGTCTAGTCRCTTATATGTGGATGACTTTTGTCTGAAAAATGGTGAATTTAGGGTTGAGGGATTTCTTGGCCAGGTAGTGAAAATTYCAGAGAGTGCGAATTCTGGGGGCACAGATCCTTGAAAATATTCAGATGTCAAATTTGCAGAAACTAGGTATTTGAAACGTTTACCCCAAATGATGTACTTCCTTAATATTTAAGGATATGCCAGTGGTTAATAATGGGGTGCTCGTGTGCCTTTCACAGTGCTAGTAGCTTAAATAGTGGTGTTAAGGCTAAGGTGGCTTATAAGGTAGCTCAGTAGTGAAGGTGATTTTTTTTTCCTTAGTTGATCATACTACCTTTTGCTGGTTGGTGGTTACAGTATTTTAATTAAAGACTGGGCTGCCCTCCAAGAAAGCCATCTGGCTCAATTTGCTGTTTGAGCATAGCAAGATTAGTAAATCTTAAGAAATGTGAACTTTCTGATGACATTGCCCTTCATAGATGTGCTTGAGGAAGGGTTTGTCTGTGTACAGAAAAGGATTAKAGCAAAAATTCTCATGAGGTGCTTCAAAAGGGCAGGCATCTTTGTTGGCTTTTTTTGTGGACTCTTTCTGAAATTGTTTAATTTTGGCATACAAGGACTACCAGTTGGTCCAGGTAGAGGATATCACTGTGTAGTTATTTTCTCCCCAATATTTTTTTAATTCATGTGAGCTTTGCTGCAGAAGGTGACAATTCCTGCAGCACTCTTAGTAAGAGAAATTAAGGGAAGGGTTTCATGTWAGTGATGATCACTTTCCATCACTTATCAGTTGAAAAATACATTAGATTCTTGTTCACTCAGCACTTTTTTCTATCTTTGAGTGCAACGATTCTTGTACCAGTGCAGAGGGTATTTGTGTAAGTCTGTGTCCCTTAACACCTCTAAGACATAAATGCTCTCCTTTGTTTTACAGCAGAATCTGCTTGGTTGTGAAAATGTCCTGTTGCAGTTAATGGATATAATTCTGCTTATGTTTGGTCTTAGTGGCAAATGTCATAAAGATATATATATTTTAGTGTAAAATCATTAACTGGTTAATTTTATAGGCAAAAGAAATGCTSAAAACAAGAAAACAAGTAAAGCAGCTGCTCTGTCTGCTATTTCTTTTTTAAAAAACTATCTCAAATACATCTCTGTTAAAATGTCAGTGACTAGCCAAGGTATGTACTTATTAAATAGCCATACAGTAGCTTCATACAGCAGAAAATAAGGACCCTTTGCCAAGTCTGATCAATGCTGCATCTAACTAAGGATCCCATCTCTAATGCTGGCCAGTAGTTAACTACTTGGAGATAAGCTATGAGAAGAGGGCAAACATGGGAAAGTTCCTTTCTCTGACAGGTAAAGTGAATCAAAATTTCTAGGTAATAGCTTTTGATTTGCTTTTTGTTTACAAGTATGGGAAGAGGGAAACTTAAGTATTCTACCTGTAAAAATGCCCATTTGAAACAACAAACTTGAAAGATTAACTTGTTTACACAAAAATTGTCTTACAGATGTTCTTGGGATGCTCTCTACTTCATCCTGCTGTGTGAAGTACGTAATTAGGATGCCCGCGTAAAAACTCAGCCAAAACTAATCAAAGAGAGTGGAAATGTCTAAGAAAAGGGAAGAAAGACAATATGCATGATATGGCAGCAGGACATTAAATGCTTCATGGGGAAATGACTTAAAATGGGGAGGGCTAATACCRTACTGCTTTGCTGTTTGTTTTTTATATTGAAGGGCCGTAACCATACTCACTGACCTGATGTGCAATGATCATGTCACTTAAACTGAGGGGGCATGTATGCTGCTCAGCAGACGAGATGCTGTCAGGGGTTTAAACACCAACAAAAAACAGCTCTATTAAAATGATTTTTTTTTTTAGTGTTGAGGAGAGGATAACAGGACGAACTATGAAAAGGACTCATCAAGTTGTGCTAATCATGGGCAGAAATTAAGTCATACTGCGTAATGTGACTTGGCTACTAGTTATGTTGTGGTTGCTGCCGGGCAGAGAGCCATGGCAGCTCGTGGAACCTCTTGAGTGCTCGATGGATTTCTGCTGCACCGCAGTAAAGCCTTGCTTGGCAAGGGCTCTGTGTAAATCTGAAGGGAATATAGGCCTTAAGCTTACTAGAAGTGAACACTAGTGCTGGATAAAATTGAGTCATGGRTCATTGTTTTTCATGAGTGTTAATTATTTTTTTTTTATTGCTCAGCTAACAAAGTCGCTAGTACCTAGTGACCTAGTGCTGCTTGTAGATTTGGCTGCTGAGGATGTATGTTGGAATAAAATGTACGTTGTGCGTGTAGGTGCATCAGCAGTGTCAGCTAGCTTCTTGTTGGTATTTGTGAATTGTCAATCGACACAGTTTGAAATGATTCTTACAGCTGTGATTTTGCCTGAAACTTGAAGATTAGTTGAAATTCGTGCTTGCCTACTGCCAGTTCACATTGACTGTAGTAGGCTTGTAGATAAATGTGTTTTTTTTGTTTTTGTTTTACATACCTACTTGCTGTAGAAGTTAGTTGGTTCATGGAATCAAAGTAATACAGTATGTAGATTGTAATCATGAAAGTATATGGGGTTACAATGCGTTATTAATTTTCTATTTTCTGCTGGTAGCTAAGCAATGGGGACTTCAATTTTTTAATACAGATATGTAATTACTTCACTAAATACTTTATGTAAAATATAAGATGCCACTGCTGCTTTTTCTTGCCTGTSAGTGTAAAACTGAAGAAGACAATGCATATGACTTTTTAATAGAAAATGGATCAGAGATGCATTTGGGTGCACTGTGTACATTTAGTAAATTGGTAGTTACATCTTTTAAAGTATGTTACTCTTGGTTTGTTGTGATTAGGARGCAGATCAGCAAAGGTGCATGTGCTATTTTCCTCTTACTGCATTTGGAATTACTGTGTGCATGTGCCAAAGAGGTGCAGTGGTCTCTTCAGTGTTCTGGTTCTTTGTTTTAGGCTGCGACCCGTCAGGATATGACATACTGGCTTCAGGAACTTCAGCAGAAGAGGTGGGAATATTGTAACAACCTTGATGCAGCAAAAAGGGACAGCCGAACTTCTCCTACACCAAGTGACTTTTCCAAAGGTCTTGTTGCCAAAGACAACCCGGGTAGGTTGAAAATTTGAGTAATGACAGTTCTGTCATTATTAGCTTATCAATACAAGGCAGTAACAAGGTAGGAGGTGTAGTCTTATGAAGTTTTTCTTATTTCATCTTGTTAACAAATAGCTGTAAACAAACTTTGCATATGTTGATGATAACATTATTTGACATAAGTGTAATTTCATTTACATCTGAGCTTTGTATCTTATGTCTCCTATGAAACCAACTGATATTTCTTTAGACAGGTATTAAAAACTGAAGTGAAACAGTGGTTTTATGAACAGATTTTAAAGTAGCAAAACGTAGATTAGGTGAGTTGTCTTTTAGTTATTACAATATCTTAAAAGCTTAGTATGTTAGGTTTCCTGGGATGTAAACTCCAATTTTTAATGGGAGCTTACTGGCAGTTGATTTGATGGGAATCTCATCTTCTGAATGAAAATATAGTTTGTTCTCGAAAAAAGTACGGTGTGGCTCATGGGTCTCTGATGTATATTCTCTGCCTCTTAGAAGTGGAAGACTGCTTACACTGAGACTACACATGGGAAATTCAACCTCCATAGTATCTTCAGCCAAGTAAAATGTAATTTTTGTACTGCTTTTTGACCACACTGCTCAGGCACTTCTGAATTGTTTTATTCCTGAATCACTTCAGAAATAGATTGGTTGCTTATTTCACTTATCCRTAAATAAGGCTGCACAAGTAATCTTGTTCTGGGCCAAGTTAGACATGTTAATGAAGCTCCCTTGAATTTAAACAATCTTGAGGTCAGACATTTCATCAAAAGGCTTTATATTTTGTTGATTTCCATTTGCTCATACTGTGAAAATGGAAATGTTAAGCAGTCTTTTCCTCCCGTATTCAGATCCCATGCTGTAGTGGTGTCCTCTAACCCAGTTTGTCTTTTGTTCAAGAGCAGCCTGCTTGATGGCTGGCCTCTGCTCAGAAGAGCACCCAGCTCTGTCTCTTGCTCTAGCGCTGCTGCTGATGCTCAACTTGGCTCCCTGGAACTGGGGCAGGGAGCGAAGCTAGCAAGAAACTCCCTCCCCTCCAGCCCCAGTTAGTTTTTGACTAATACAACTTCCTGAGGTGGTTTAATGTAGGGCCAAGTAAGTGCCAGGGTTAGCACAACTGGTGGGAATGCAGACTGGGATGGCTTAAGACTGCTTATTTGGCAGCAGATAGTCTGGTTAGCAGTGTGGTTAAACCATACACTGCAAGAACATACGTGTCTGTGGGATGATCTAACAGCTTGCTGCTGCTGAATGGGGTAATGCAGAGTTTGCTCCTTCAGGCATTTCCGCCCTCTACCTGCAGCCTCTCATTCTCTGCTGTGCAAGTCCCATTACTCATGGTGGTGTTTGTGTGACTCTCTGCTCAGTTGGTTCTGTTTTAAATTTGGCCAAAAAACGAGGAATTTCTGCTGGATTGAGTTGCATGTATTTACTGTGCAATCAGATGATTGCCAGAGCTGAAGGAAGTGAGGAGACAAAGCTTAACAGCTAAGTAATAGGAATGGGAATAAAGGAATAAGCAGGGTTGCTTTCTTTTTGGAAACACTGTTGGATCACGTCAACTACAAGGTGAAACTTGACCCCAAATCTGTCTGCTCCTGTTTGTGCTACTTTCTTCAGAGTTTAGGTACAATGTGGAAACTCATCTGTTGTCATTAGCCTGCTGCAATACTGTTCCTGTGCTTTGCATCAGATCTAGGGAGTTGTAAGTGAAAGAATCCAGTGAGTTTAGGTTACTGATCTGACACTGTTTGTTCTTGTGGGCGTTGAGCTTTTTTTCTGCTGGATCAGCAAACCGAATCAGATTATTACTGGATTCTGATTTATTAAATCTAATGCAAGGGATGTAGAGGGAATGCAGGGACTGAATCCTGTTCRTGGACAGCTGGCAGTTAAATTGTATTATGAGTAATTTGAAACTGCATATATTGTCTAATTTTTGAAGATGGAATACAATGATGACTTCATCATGACTTTATCAATAAATGAGGCCCTTTTAAGAAAAGGTTTCATTTTTGGAAAGTGGGAAGAGCCTGAGAGATTGTTTCTTCTATGCAAAAAAAAGCTGCTCAATTCTTGTATAGAGCTGGGGGACTCCTTAAGGCTCTGCTTCCATGTTGATGACTATCTAGCTGTCTTGTAAAACCCTGTTACTGTGCATTTTACAGTGTGTTTTATACTGGAACACGGAAATTACTTTCCTTTTGCTATTACTTGAGTACAAATACTATCAGTAAATCTTTAAATGGGGAAGTAGTCTGTCTTTGGCCCAGAAACAAAACTGCTTATTGTAGTCTTGTCTATTTTGCACACTCCTTTTAATTTTATATAAAAGATTTTTTTTTCAGCTTAGTACAGTTGAGGTCAAATAGGAAGGGGGGAAAAAAAGAACTAAGGTACTGATTTATGGTTCAGACTTGACAAGGAAGCATTCTCATAAGAGTTCTTAAGAGTATTCAATCAAAAAATAAACAGAAAAGTACATTAAAATGTTTTTCAAAGTGGCCTGTGAAAAAGCAAATATAATGATTTTGTAGGTTTTTGTAATGGAGCTGATTTACTACTATGGAAGTCAAGTAAATTATTCTTTATACAACATGATTATTTTAATTTCTTGGAATTGATTTTTAGTTGAAATTTTTATGATGCCAACTCTTAATTATGCCATTTCTCAACTTCCGATTTGGATCAATAAAAATTGGTTCATCATGCATTTATAACAAGATAGCTACATTTTGAAATAAGTTTAAAAACTTGTTCTGTTTTCTTTTAACTGCTACATTAGCAGCTATGTTTCATTGTTATGCTATTATCTGCTATGTAAACCATGTGTCACCACATTCAGCCAAAAAGTGTGTTAAAAATGTATGTTCAGCAAAAAGCCACAAGAAGGATTGGATACAGAGGTAAAAATAGTATCTTGATGTTAGTTAAAGCATCTTGTCTTGAATATTTCTCTTTGGGAAAAGACAATTGTTAGTTAATAGTCCTGTTCAGAGTGGTTTTACACTAGTGGTTCCGGATGCTAGAGATACTGTTTGATATGCAGTCATCCCTGGCTTGTCAATGGAAAGGATTTAAATGCTTCATTGGAAGTATGGTGCCTAGCAGGGATAACCTAGTGGTAGTGAGTTTGACATCAGTCATCTTAATGTTGAGCTCATGGGAATCTTTTTCTTTTGAACTGCTTTAAACCCTGGAACCTCAAAGTAGACTTTTTTATTTAGACAGTAGCCTTTCTTAGGAGGAGAGCTTGTAACACTGTTGTTAATTGGTCCTTTTGCAGATTCCATTATGTATTTCAGCACAAGTAAGCTTTCCAAAACACAGGTTATAGGTATTGGAGTATCAAAGTTGGCTCCCAGATGCTACGAAACTGTAGCTTGAGTTACCATTTTTTTTTGACATAGTTAACGTGCATCTTGAGAGATCACGAAGAGACAAGATYGAGGTATGACCTTCCTCCTACTTGGTGCAAATTATACAGAGGGTATGGACGTGTGTTAGGTCAGTTAATGATAAAGAAATTGTCCTTTTTAAGAGATGAGCTGTGTTGTATATGGAGCTCTTTGGTTGGTGTTTTCTTCTGGCAGTGCTTTATGTTCTTGGTTTGAGGATTTGTTTAGAGGATGGTTCTTACTGTATCATTCTCTTTAAAGCTTTGATAAAGGAAAGTTTATGGAATGGTGATCTTGAGAATAAAACAATTCATTACTAATTTGTTATAAATTCATAATGTATACATATTCCCCACAAGCTAACATTTGCATGGAAAAATTTTGCCTTTGTGTGGTATGGTGGAGAGACAGTTTTATATCTCAAAGTCTCTCTCGTCACAGTTCAGATTGAGGCTGCTGTGAAAAGTGGTCTGACCTCCCCTTGCTGTTGGTCTTGTTCCTGCCCTGCACTCTTTGCTTGATGTAGCCCAAATGTCTGCAACCCTGATCAGGAATTGATCTGACTGAAAGCACAAAAAATTATGAATTAATTCCTTGTTTCAGTTTTCTGCATTGCCATGTGCTGCTGCTTTTGGCAGTACAAGAAAGCAGATGTGGTTTTTAGGCTACATTTCCTACTTAACCTGTGAGCTGCAGCCTTACGTACTGGGCCATCATGACTGATGTGCATTTCATAGAATGGAAACTTTTCAGTATTTAGAGCAGATTTCTAACTGAGCGCTGYAGGTGACCTCTGCATTTAAACATGAGTAAGAATGTTTCTTCTGTATTTAATTGCTTACAGCCAAGCTTGTTTTGAATCACAAACAGGCAACAGGCACTCAAAKAGTAGAGCTCTTACGCATTCAGCCTGGTGAAGTGCAGTCTTGGATTAGTGATTTTTTTCTTCTCCATAGAATAATAAACACTTTATCAAGAAGATGACAGCAGAGCATACCACAAAATATGCATTGCAGGTAGTTATTCCTGACTTCAGTTAATCTTACATGAACTAATACTCGTTAGTTACATCCAAGAACTGTGGTGTAGTGTTTCTGTTATGATAGACTGCTATCTTCAATAGTTTGTTGCTTTTCTCCCACTCAGTTCAGCTAATTCCTAGCACTATACTTAACGAACTCAGTTAATGTTTTTCAGACCTATGTTTGATTTTCATTAGTTCAGGTTGTATTGCAGAATCTACTGTATGTTCTAAATTAGTTGTAGGTGTCTGATTAATTTTTTTTTGAAGAGAAAACTATAATTCCTCCAGGTAGTCGTATTGCATGACTTAAGGAGGAAAAAAAGGAATAGATGATAGGTAAGTCAGTTACCTGTTTGTGTTTTCCTTTGCATTGAAATATTCTTGTATGCTTTTATGCTAGTGACAAATTATGCTATTTTTGATCTTTGGCAAGGAAGTATTGCAGAAGTGTAATGTGGTTTTGGATTTTTTTTTCCCTTTGACAATATTATATTGATCTGTATTATAATTGCTGATGTACTTCAAGATGTTGAATAGACAGATTCAGTGCTCAGATAGTTAAGAGGTCTCTTAAAGTCAACAGTCAAGAAAGACAAAAATGTCTGGATTTGTTAACTAGATGGATACATTCCACAGAATTAYTATGGAAGGGTGATTATTGTGTTTGTTGTTTGCCTTCGGTGTCATGTAATAAGCTCTTTCTTCCAGAGCAGATACTTTAAAATGTTAAAACAGGGAGCACTGAAGCAGAGAAGAGTGTACAGGAAGTTGGGAAGGGCAAGGGTGATGATGCCAGACAAAGTGACTAGGGTCTGTGTATGTATGCTGATGCTTTCAGAARCACTGGTGAAATTTGTGTCAAAACATATTCTGTTGTAGCAGTTGAGAAATAACATATCAGGTTCCTAGAGCACAGCCAGAGAGGAGAGTTTGCATCCTTGTTTCATTCTGTGCACATTCTAGCTTTTGAGATGATGCTAAATGGAACATTGCAAGTTAAATGTAAGCTGTTTGTATGTTCACTTGCCAAGAATATGGATATTTGTGGCTGTAGAAAACCATCTTTTCTTTGAAATGTTGACTTTATTTCTGCTGCTCTGCGTACATGGTACCTCTGTTCCCTGGTACCTCCAAAAAGCACTCCTCAGTGCTGGATATTAATACTTGGCAAGAACTTGGCCTTGTCTACTCTAACCAGTAAGCTGTTGCAAGTGCAGCTTGTACTGGGGAAAACAGAGCGACTCTGCTTCACCAGCAAGGCTGTTCTCAAACTTTTGCTGATAAAATCAGCTCTGTTATCTCCCATGTTGCGGAATGACAAGAGCTGCTTTGAGCTCTAGAAAACTGTTCTGAAGCAGTTGTAAAACTGTCTTCAAGAAATCAGCATCATGGATCACAATCTGTTTTAGAGCATAAATAAGGCTTACTTTTTTGTCTAATGAGCAATTTATTGCAGGTAACTCGTGTTTATTATATTTTGTGATATTTAACTGTCAAAAAGCAGAACCTGTAGCATACTAATATCTTTGTTACACAAGTCATATATATATATATAGTTATACTTCTGTTATGCTTTTAATCAAGGCAAATGGATGCTGCCTTGTCATTGTGCAGCAATGCTTGATTTATCCACCTCTGTAGCAAAATGTGATGCCACAATGTCAGTATATGTGCATGAGTGACCCATATTCTTTTCTACTGTAGGTAGACGTATTGCGCTTTCTCATGATTGCTGAATACATTTTGTAATCCTGGTTTCCACGTACTAAGGAGATAATTCATTTTAATGGTTACAGTTACATTTCGTAAGCTAATACTTGTCAAAAATTCTATTACGTAGCACAGTTGCTTAGCTAATCAGACCATGCAATGATTTTACTCCATTACATTTTTGGTTTGATGTTACCTTTTTTCTGCATTGTAACCAGCATGCAATTTTACATTTTTGCAAAGGTTTATGCAGCTTTCAAATCTGATGTGGATATGACCATGAAGAAAAATAACTAAGTTTTCCTCCAAAGGGACAAATGCTGAAAGAGGATAATATAATCAAAATTTCTGATGTGCATTGACTACATTCTGTTAGGGATGAGAACTTAGATGGGCAGCAATACATGAACAAAATATAATTTGTAACTTCAAACATATCTTGCTTGAGTGGAGCTTTGAACAAGTGTCTTGTTGGTAGTGTTTTTAGGAATAGTAATGGTAACAGAAGAAACTGAAGAAGGTGGTATGTGTGGACAGATGGCATCCTTATGTAAAATAGTGTGCAATTTTTGTAATTGTTTTCTTGTTATTGATAAACGCAACTCTTTTGTCTAGCACACCATTTTCTTAGATGCAGTATCTATCTGGCATTATTTTCATCAGATTTTGAAGGAATTAAGCATATGGCGCTTCAGGAAATCATTGCTAACTTCTAGGTGCTGTAAAAGGTCTTTAAAATTAATGCTAAATGTATTTGGATAACAAAATGACCCTTGTTTTTTTGCTCTACATTCTCTTTGGTGGAGAGAATACAAGTAAACTAATGTATTTGCAGGTGTGTTGGGGCATTGTTTAATCTTGCCTTTTTTTTTTTTTTTGGGAACGTTTTTTTTTTTTTTTTTTAATGTCAAAAGATGTCAGAAGTGACTTCTCTGCTTCTTTTCTGGGCAGTGTGCAGTGTTTGCTGTGCAATGAATTCTTCTCACAATAAAAGAAATTTGGTTTTGGTTTGATTAATATTAGCCCAACTATCGGAGGGGTAGGCATGGACCTAAGTCTGTTTGTACTTCGTTGCTGTTTGTTTCACTCAGCTTCCTTGTGGAAGGTGAGGATCATGGAGAATGAGTAATGCCAGGAAGTGAGAAGATTGAGCCAGACCGATTAGCATGTCTGATACGAGCGGAAATGTGCTTGTTAAATTTGGCTCTTAAGCAATAGCTCTTATCTGGGCCATGCTGTAAAGAGGTTTTGCACTGTTGTCAAGTACAGGTGGAAGGGGGGTAAGTTTGAAAGCAGAATGCTAGTGTTCCAGTCTGCTTTTGGGTGCCCAAAGTTTTTTAATTGAAATCTATTGTTTTCTTTCTTTTTTAGACAGTGGATATTATCAAAAATTAGTACTATCAAATATCTTAACTGATTTTTTTCAACTCAAATAGCCAAGATCCAAAAGTAAAATTTAGTTCAGCTAAAAAACCTTTGCGTTATCTGCACAGTTCATAAAATAGTACAAATTATGCTGCCTTTCTCTAGTATTTGAAAGATAACAGAATATATTTCTTTATTCAAGGTGCCCTTTTGAGGATTTGATCTGTAGTGTGAATTGTCTTTTATACATGATGCTTTGACTTTTTACTTCTGATCTTCAGTATGAGATAAATAGGAGCAGAGTAATTAGAGGGTATGATTTGCTTAAAGATGATCTTGCTGCTAGCACTGAATAATCATCAAAATGAAGACTGAAAGACTCTCCAGCAATTAAACTGCATATTATGATCTTCCAAGGTTTTTCCCATTGCACAGAGAATCATTTAAGTCAAACTCCTTCAGTGTATTCAGTGTAACACATTCCTCCAATGTGTTATTCTTTAATATAACTGCCAAATCAATTTTGAGAGTAATTCTAAAGTTTAATACACTTTAGTACTTTGAATCTCCTTATGGAGAAGAACCTGAAAGTTAGTTGAACTTGTTTTCAACTCTGCCCTGTTCAGAGGGTTTGTGGAAAGCCATAGACTGCTTGACACTTCTATAAAAGTGTGGGGTTTTTTGTTTTTTGTTTTTCAGTATATTCCATACTTGACTTTTCCCATTCATTCTGCCTATTGGGGGAAGGGGGTTGTGTGTGTGKGGGGGAGAAATATTGAGGATAGTGAGTAAACTGAACTAACGATGATACTACAGAACATGCTGGACAGTGTTGTGTGTTGGAGACCTGGCCAGCTCTGTGCTGGATCAGCTGGTTCCTTCGGGCTTTTACCTGTGGCTCAGGATTAGGACAGTTTGCCAAGATCTGGTTCCTATGGAGTTTTCCGTGTGGGCCGTTGTGGCTTTGCTAGCACGTGTGCAGTGCTGGGCCTGTGCTCCATCTGTGTGGCGCCATGCCCAATTTGTAGGTTTGCTAAGGTGCCCAAGAGTTTGATTAATTTGGCTCTAGCTGTGCTCAGCTTCACCAGAGCTGATAAACTCTTGCAGAGGCAATAACTTTCTGTGGTGTCTGCGCTGCCCTCGCTCAGGTCCTTGGCTCAGGGAGTGCCCAGGCTGGGTTTGCACAGAGCTGGCTCTGGTCCATGAGGCTCATTGACTTGCAGCAGAAGTGACTAAGTARCTTTTAGGATGAAGCACACCCTGTAAGCAGTGTTAATAGTATTTGTGGCACTATTCTGGACTTGGAATTCAGATAAACCTGAGCTGGTTTTGCAGGGTTTTTTGTGGATTAATACAGTTAATCTACATTAATTTATGTTTTTTTTTCCTCACTTAAGCTTAATGAACAAATACTGGATAATTGAAATTGTAAATTGTATTCTTAATGGTTCATGAGCTGTGGTGAGTCCTGTTACCAGAAGAATGTGGCCATAATGAGATGCTGGGGAAAGTACTTTGTTCTTTTTTTTTTAAAAAAAAAAATTATTTGAACAGAATGTTTTGTAAAGTTAGGATGTGACTTAAAACCTTAATATAAAGTACATGACTAATGACTTAATGGTAACACAACTTTAAGAATTATTGTATATTTGACATGATGTTATTCTTCTACTTACTGGAGTGTTTTTGGTTTTTTTCCTCTTATTTATTTTATTTTTAGAGTTGAGTATCCTGAGTCAAAATGCTTCAGCAGAGAGAGCTAGAAATATTCTAGCTGTGGAGACTTCTCCTACAGACCTGGTTGGGGAGCAAGCTGCCTCCCAGCCTGCACCAGTCCAGCCAAGTACCATCAATTTCTCCCTTAAGCAATGGAGTACTGAGATCAAGTAAGTCGAGGGCTACCGGGAGTTGCTGGTAGAAACTGCTGTCTGGGGAAGGCCATGTATATATGGTACCTTTTTAACAAGAACTGGGTGTAATGGGGTGGAGCAGTACATTGTCCTGTATTTCTTCAAGTAAATTGTTCCTTTACTGTAATTGCTTATTTGAAGGGCATAGCTGAACATAGTTATTATGTAGCATTGCTGATCCCTTAAAAGGAGAATCAGGTCCTATAGTGCACTTCCAGTAATGACTTTGCTCTCTGAACCCAAACAGGGAGTCAGGAGTTGCTGTAATGGCAATTGCATTCTTAGCTGATTGAGGCAGTACTTTTTGTATCCTTCACTGTGTAATAAACTGCTAATTGCTGACATTCTAATAGAGACCTAGTGTTTAGTGTTCATGAAGTATTTTTAGTGATGGAAACTGAAACAATATAAATTGTTCTTCCTTTAAAACACAAAAGTGTACAGTACAATTTGAAGTGGGTGTAGTATGAACTCCTAAACCAAAGTGTGGCAACCCTTTATGAACAGCAGCAAAACCACATCTAGCTCCCATACTTGTAGTGAGTTTACTCTTAAAATTAATTGCTTAAAAGGAGCAATTCTCCTGGCTTTCAGCTTTCCTGTTTATATTCTTTAAATATTTTTTACAGTTTGCTTTCTCCAYGTTGATGGATCTTCCGCTTCTACTCAGAGAATGTTACAGTGCTATTAGAGAGCAGTTCACAAAGCAGAGCTGTGGCTTTGGTAACTAGACCACATCCCTACTGAGCTGCCAATAAAATGTTGTTGTTCAGTTTCATCAGTAGTGCTGAGTTAAACAGATTCCTTTTAAAGCTTTCCTGTTAAGCACAGATCTGAGAGGTCACAAGGTGCTGGGATTTTTTTGTTTTGTTTTGGGTTTCTTTTTTGACAGCTGTGTAGAGTGCCATTTAAGTTCTAGAAAAGGCATTGGTTATGGCTGGATTAAGAAACATCTGAATCCTATTACTACATGTCCTGTTTCAACTGGTAGCCCTGTATGTTGTCTTAGTTTTGCATAGCTGCTTTGCTTCAGTGAAACTTAAATTTGGTCATTAGACAAGAAAAACTACATGAAACCGTTTCTTCTAGAGATAGTTCTAGAAAGTCAGAGGTGCTCTTCTAAGTATACTGTAATTTATCTATATCTTTGCTTTTTGTTTTTTTTCTGAATTGCAGATTATATGCTTTTGGAAAGTCTAGCTGGAAGGGGAGTGTTAGAGTAAGCTTGTAAGTGTTGCCTGGTTGATGTGTGTGTTTGTGTGATCTGTAACTGAGCAGAGCAGCGAACAGTGGAGTTGTGGATTGGGGAGCCCTTTTGGTTAAAGGGAGAGCATTCCTGGTGGTGGTGGCAGCTCATGCTGTAGTGTAGCATTCGAAGTGGATCTTCTCTGTAATGCTGTGACTCTGACTTGGAGTCCTTGCAGGGAATAAATACGAGAAAGCTTCGCACAATGAAGCTCTTTCAGGCTGAATGTTTCCCTCTCACCTTCCACTCTTTTTGGAGATACTCAGCTATGATGGTTCATACATTTGAAAATGTTCATGGAAGAATAAGACTTGTAGTATCTAATAACAGATCTTTTTAAAAATCTGGGACTCTTATGTGAAGTGCTCTAGTGCCCCTGTGTGCTCTCAATTTTAAAGCAAGCATTACTGTGYGCAGGCTGATGGCAGTGGGGCATTCTGTCTGTGTCAGAATTGCCCCTTATGCTCGAACTTCTGGGTCTATGGAAAGGCATTTGGAGAGAGTTTTCTGAGTCAACTGCTAATAACTTGAAGAGTGTGATGCAGACAGCTATGCACTCTTTCTGGCTGTATCTTCTGTCACTGGGGCATGGGACAACAGTCTGCTCTTCTCTCAGGAGTTATTTAGCTGCATGATAAAGTGCTTGAACCTCTGAGCTTATTACCATTGGCACAGGCCTTGCAGTAACCTGTCTCTGTAAGCTATGGACTAGTGTTACCTCCACATGTTGTGAACTAGCAGGACAGGAACACTTAGCTGCTTCTACCAAGTGAGATGAATTTGCTTGGAGACTTGAGTCTGTAGCAGTTAAGTCATCTAGTGCCTATACTATCTTCACCAAAAAGATGAATTTTCTTCAGCACAGGTTTGAGAGGGACAAGTGGATTTTTCTTCTAATTTCTCTACTCAGCTACTCAGAGGGCTAGAGCATGTATAACCTCATCTGTCACTTATACATTAACAAGTGCTCTTTTAATGAATTTATCAGTATTATTTGGGTGTGTACCAGAAAGGTCTAGTTAGTTGTATTGGACCACTATGTACAATCTGGAAAGATCATCAGTATTTTCATAACAGTAAAAAAAAAAAGTTTATCTTGAAAATTAAAATGTCATTATAGGACTATGATCATAAAAACTAATGTTAAAAAACATTGAAGTACTACAAACTCAACTATAGTAATTACGTGCAGCAGTACTGTAGTGGTCGATTGTTCTCTGTTTTCCTATAACTTGCTGCAATTTCTGTCTGATCACTTTTTTAGAGTGTGTGCCTTACTATTTCTTGCAGCATCCTATTGGATAATGAGTTGTTTTAATCCCACTATTAGAGAATAAGCCAAGGCATTTCTAAAACGGAAGTTTTCTACGTTTTCGGGAGCCTAGGTTTGTTAAGTACCTAATACATGCCTTAAGTGTCATCCTTGCTCTTTGACATGTTTGATGTGTTTACCAGAAAAGAAGCTATTGCTGTAACAACTGCATTTGCATCCTAGTAATAACGATGAACTAATAACTGGAAAGAAATGAAAAATACGTCTGTGTATATTTGCTGTAGTTAAAGCTGAAACATTTTTTCCATTTTTAATGTTTTCAAGCACTAATTGACATATACAAACAATTAAGCCTGATTTTTTTTTTCCTCTTAAAGACACAAGGAGCTGACAAAGTTCATTTATGCAGAACAGACTTTGAAACATGTTGAACTGTAATAACCTTTAAGTTGCACGATCACACAATAAGATTTAAAAACAAAACAATTTACAAGATAGTAGATCATATGTTTAGATTTTACATAGTCTGTCCAATTATATTTGGCAAAGTGTACTTAGGAAAATTTTGTTTTAAGAAAATCAACTGTCTATTTTTAATCTGATGGAAAACAATTAAGCCATACCACTTCAGTGCACTGAAAAGTCCTATGCAAGAGCTTTACAAAATTCAACGTCAGCTATGATAATGCATGTGCTTAACAACAGTTCTTGGAAGAATGTTTTCTACAGTTCTTTTGACTTTCTTTGTGATTCTTCAAGCTTTGAAATGGATATGATGTTTTTAAAAGGTGGTGCTCAGACAGATTTTTAGATTGAAGTTATTCAAGAGCAGAACAGATAAATTGCAAGATCATGTGGTAAGAGATCAGCTACTGTTCAGAGTAGCTCAGAGAGATTTAGAGGTGCCAGACGATATTTATGCATTTGGAGTGCTCTAGAAAATGTTAGTCATCACCTAGTTATATTTGATCTGAGTGGGAGAGCTAATGAATGAAATAAGGCTTCTTGCACATCACAGAAATTGTGATCTTGCTTACCAAAACAAGCTAGATGATTAAATATATTGTATAAATCAATCTTTGCCAAGTTTGCAGATTGACTGTTGAAATAGTTTTAATAACAACCTTGAAGATGATTTTAAACTTTTATTTAGTAATTAATCAATAAACCAGGCTAGCTATAGGAACTTTGCACTGTGCAGTGATTGGCCTATAGTTCATTTTGATGCAATGTTAGGTCTTCTGTGGAGCTGGAAGCCTGGGTTGGGTCATCAAAGGATTATACAGATGTTACATGGGCTGCTTCCTGCTTAAGGTTTGCAGATTAAAAGCAGAGTCAGTGTGGCTGAAAAATAAGCGTTTTAATGAGCCTCCATCTATAAAGACTGTGGAGAAAATGCTGAGATACTAAAGCTGTTTGTTTCTAACTTTACGTCTAAAATGGGCAATCGATTCATGTGGGTTTATGTGGTAGAATCTTCTCCAACTGAACAATGACTTTACAACACTGAGCTACTCTGATATGTGCTTTGGATCACACGTAAGTGTGGACTTGAACATTCCTGGTCACTTGATGGCTTTGGGGAATGTTAGGTGAGTGAATCTGATTCTGCTCATGAAAAAATGTTTTTTTCTATAAAGCTATTTGGTTGGAGTTTAGCAGTTACCTCTGAAATTTTCTTGCAGATAATTGGTAGTGCTCCACCTTAAGAAGGAAATTGCTAAGGAGTCTGTCATCAGCTCTGCAGCCACCGCAGGTCTCTTGGATAATCCCAAGTTTGATATTAAGCCAGGACATGACACACTAACATACAGGCGTTTTGACTGCATACTGTTCTGTTTCATGCTTGGCACTTATCCTAAAATTCTAAGCTAAAATAACTGGTCAAGAAACAGACACTGCTTCTAAATCTTACGTTCTTTCCTCCCTGCCAAAACAAAGATAAAACAGAATGATATGAAAGACCATAGGGGTCTCTTGGTATATTAATATTCTATTAGAGCCAAGTAATTCTACTGTCTCTTGAAACACAAGACAGTTGATGGCAGGTGCTTGTATGTGCTGTGAGAACATGCTTTGAGCTTTTATGGTATTGATTTTGTGTGTGTTTGCTTATTTTTAATTTGCTTTTTTTTTGATTGCAGTGGTTGAAATCCCCTTTATAAAATGGATAAAGAATGGAGATTGTCATTTTGACTGCTATATTTTTTTACAGAAATTCAATGTCCTCCTTAAGAAAAGGAAATAATGAAAACCGCAAGAGCATATTTTATACCAGTGAAGAGTGGGAATTGCTGGATCCAACCCCAAAAGACTTGGAGGACTCAATGGTCCTAGAAGAAAAAAGGAAGCACCTGGCAGAAGGAAGTAAAGGTAGAACTGAGGGGAAAGATGGGGAGCCTTTTATACCTTTTCTTCTTTAGCATATTATACTATATGTGCATCTCCAGGAAATCAGCAAGGACTTATCCTTTCTTCACAAACCAAATGCAAATTCTTTTAAATTTCAAATGCCTAAGGAATAATTTAAAAGTCCCTGGCTAGCTGGATATGTGAGAACTCTTCTTAGCCATTGTTTTGGGTTCCTTGAGCATGTTAATTTTATTTTTCTCACTTACAGTACAAAGTTGTAGGGTAAAGGGAAGACTTGGGGCTTTTGATTATCCTTTATTCAGAGCTAACAACTGAAGTAGAATTGCCTTCGTGCTTTAAAATCTTCATATAATATTCGGTGTCTTGCTTCTAAAGTAGGGAGTAAGGTGAGGATGCTTGAGCAGCAGCAGCTCATCTATACATTGTAACAGGTTCTTATATTTGATCAATGTCTGCAGTAACCTTGTGAAGATGTGTTTACAGCTCCTTAAGACCACTTCAGCTGTCCAAGTGATTTAATCTGTTAGAAAACATTCTTCTCTTTAAATATACTCCTATAGTTACATGAATGGAGGTAAACCTTACATTGAATGCCTCAAGAGAACAAAATGTTTTGGTATCAAATATTTGCTGTAATGGCTACTGAGTTAATGAATTATTTGAAGCTTTTCCTTAACAAAGATGCTTTGCCGTGGTGCCTTCAATTTTATGTAGGGAAATGTAAAGTTCTATGTTATTAATCAGGGGCTTTGTTTCATAACCATTCACTTATGAGGTAAATCTCTTTTGAGGGATGGAGGCAGGCATGGGACTTATTTGAGCTGTACACTTTTCCCACCAAAGGAAGTGATTTGGAAAAATACGCCATGTTTAACACTTGTACTAGGCTATTTAAATACTGCTAAGAATCTAATTTTGATGAGCATATTTTTTAGAGAAAGGTTGAATGTATTGAAATGCCTTTTTATGAAGTGAATTGAACTAGAAGAAATTGTTTTACACAGGACTGACTAGTTCAGCTTTTCCATTTGATTTTGGCCGCATTCCACATAAATCAAGACGCCCGTTAAAAGACATGATTGGATCAAGCAAAAACCGGAACAGCAGCGACTCGTCTCCAACTGAGTGGTGTACTGGTAATGGCAACAAACTATTTTCTGAACTGCAGCTGAAATATCAAAGCCAGCAAGAAGAGTTGGAAAAGTTAAAGAAAGATCTTTCGAGCCAAAAGGTAATTAAGCACTTCAAGCAAGGTGCACAAATGCAAACAGATCTGACAGGGRATTGTGTTCTTACCCTTTATAGCCATCTAATTTTAATTAAGAGATGGTGATTTCTTGTAAAATAGTGCTAAATGAACTTCTGTTCTCAAAACCAAAGGTTTGAAACAACAACCAAGTCTTGCATCCTTTGAAGACTAGATCCGTGCACAGAGCTTTCATTTGCGTAATATTCAGTGACTCTTTAGCATATATGTATCTTGTTCAGTCTCTGAAGCTAACTTTCTTGTTGTCTGCCAGGATCCTGGCAGGTAATCAGAGCTGTCTTCACCATTTGTAATTCCTACTTTCAAATCCTATTTTTTTTCCTTTATGTGATCTGGTGGATGGGGTAGAAGAATGGGCACTAACTTCTATCCCCTTTTTAATTAAGTGCATCATCACAGACATGTTTTATAAATGGTAGACCTAACTGCAGGCCTATGGATGTAGTTTTGCCCTCATAGTGTTGGTGCTTGTATGCCCTCTGTTAGCTCAGATTTATTAAATACTTTCAGCTAAAAATCAAAGTATTTCTGCTTGTTGTTAGGTTTTACTTGGAGTTGCTACTGTATTTCCCAATGTGTGAAATTATCAAAGAGCAAGCAAAAATAAATTTAAGCCCCATGTTTAAGTGGTATCATCTCTCAAGAATAATGTTTGCATATCTGAGCCAGGTTCTGTGAGAAGCCTGTCCACCATATTCACTGATCTAATGAAACATTGCTTCTACAGCTACTTCTCTTGCTTAAAAAAAAAAAAAAAGGAAAGAAAGAAAAATGTCTTTCAGGTAGCTGAAGATATTTTGACTTGATATTGGGCTGCATTAAAACTGAAATTCATGGTGGCAGCATACCAGTAGGATGTTTTCCTGGCAACCTAGACAGATTTTATATTGTATTTTAGTAGAGAGTAGATAGGAGTTGATAACCTACTCTGCAGCTGTTGCTTACAGGCAAGTTCTAGCATTTATTGCTTTGACTAGTTTCTGTTGGTGATAATTTGGTAACTTAATGACTACTGGCATGCCATTTATCAGTCTGAGTGATACTATTTTTGATAATCAGAGCACCTGGTTATGACTGAACTATGACCACAAAATCATCCTGCTGCTTAGTAACTATGAAAGTTCAGCCAACTGGCATTAACCTAATACCTGAAGAATGTCAAAGCACAATGAAGGAAAAGAATATCTAGTTTCTCAGCCTTTCCCTCAAAAATCTATTGGGTCCTTCAGATGTCTGATGATGATGATAGCTTGGTATTTGAGCATATAGTTCCAGCTTTCTCCTATTCCTTTTAACTTGTTGGGGTGGAGAGTCCTAATTTGTTACTGCTTTGCAGCAGTCTTAAGGTATATGGCTCATTCAAGGCATGTCTTTAAGAATTTTCAAATCTTTGCTAATTTCTGGATAGTTTTTTTTTTCTCCTTGGACCCTCAGGTTCTCAGGAATTCCATAAAACTTATTCCTATCTCTTTCCTTGCTTTCTTGGTTAGTGTCCAAACACTATTCACAAAGAAGAAAAAAAAAACAAAAACATTTCACTGATCTGTCTTGCAAATCTTTCTAGGGTTGAACTTACCCTCCTTATGGTCCCACAGTGTTATATCAGTAACCAAACATGGGAAATGAGGAAGGTACTAATCCATATTAGTGAGTTACAGGTGAACAATCTCTTGCAAGCTCTTCTTGCTTTCRTAGTGTTGTTGATTTGGAATTGAAGGAATATTATCTTGTAGCTTTTTTGCAGTTTGGTTTTCAAAGAGCTTCTAGTAGAGCTGAGGCAAACCCTTCCTGTTACAATATTTTTCTTTACTAATCTTAACTTTTTTACAAATTGCAGCCTTCACTGGATATTGGATGGTATACTCAGTAGAGGAATAGTTCAGGACTTATCCTGGGTTTTGTACACAGTAAACTTTTATTTTGTTGAAAGTCAGAATAGGATCTTGTACTAGCAAGGATTCAGGTAGGCTATTACTCTAAGCAACTGCCTTAAGAGCAGCTTTTTATATGTGTATGCCAACAGTCCCCTGTGCAAACCATACATCTTTCATGCAAGCCAATAATATTTGCAATGGTCCAGGATATTTGGTCCAGGGTACTTGTCCTTTTTTAATAAGAAAGCAGAAAACAAAGTGGAAGAATTGTAAGAATGTTTTTAACCTAATGCCTGTCTCTTAAAGCCATAAAATCTCCTGATTTCTACTTTCTTCACTTCAGTCTCTCCCTCTGTTTTTATTCTCCTCAGGAACTTGTGCGACTTCTGCAGCAAACAGTCCGGTCTTCCCAATATGATAAATATTTTGCAAGCCGTCTTTGTGAGGGGGTTCCCAAAGACAAGTTAGAACTGTTGCACCAAAAAGATGACCAAATTTTGGGTCTCAACAACCAGCTTGAAAAGTTAAATCTGGAAAAAGACAGTCTCCAGCAGGAAGTAAAGAATCTGAAATGTAAAGTTGGAGAACTCAATGAGCAGTTGGGTATGTTGATGGAAACTATTCAAGCTAAAGATGAGGTGATCATGAAACTCTCACGTCAACTCAGTGAATGCGAGGACAATACATCCTCCCAAAGTGGAGCAGTAAATTCCTCAATGGCTACCTGTATTAATAAGGAACTACAGGAACTGGACAGACTAAAAGTAAGAGCAATGTCTCTGTCTTGGTGGATAGGGGAATCTCTGCTCCCTATAAACTTTCTAGTCTGCTATACTGTCTGGGGAGATCGCTACAGCATTTCTCCAAGATACTCATCACCTGAGGCTTTCTCTGCTTGGAATCTACACTTTGAACCTGTTGTGTGGCAATCTAAATGGGACTGTTAGACTTCTGAGCTGGTCCGTAMGTCTATAGTACAGTGTATCATGCTTTCAGTAACTTAATCATTGGTGTGGAGAAGTGATGTGAGAAGTAATCAAAGGAACAGGAAAGAAGTAAGGGTAAGAGGAAAATATAAGCATGGAGGAWAACGACCAGAAGTTTTCTTTAAAACCAAAAGGAGACTATGGATTTCAAAAGTGAGGAAAAAAGCATGTGGAATGACAAAAGAGGAGGGGGAAATCTCAGGAGAAAAGGGGAATAGGAGTATAATAATCTGTTACTAATGTTACTCCAGACTCTCTCAATGCAATTTTTCCCTCTAACCTACCTTGGTTGAATGTATCAGAGGTTGTCTTAGTGGAGTTTGAAACTACCTCTTTTGCTTAAATTCTTGTTTTAAATAAACTTCATTGGATAAATGTTGTATTCCAAACTGATTACAATCCAGTCATTTGGAATACAAGTGAATCCTTTACTAAAACATATCCAGATATTTCTAATTTTCTTTCCTACATTTGAGCCTACGAAGTTTTAGAAAATAAAWTTGAAACTGTGGAAATCAGTAGTCTTGGCAAAAAGCAGAACAAAGCTGAAGCTGCAGATGACAGATGCTGTGGAGTGAGAGAGTAGTGTAGTTGTTGCGAGGGTACCACCTTTCTTTCATCCCACAACCTCAAGTTTCAGAGGTGGTATGTGTAGCTCAGGGCTTTGTGGGTTAACTGGGGAAGCTTGTTGTGGAAGACTTGTATGGAGACACGTCAAACTTGTACCCTAAATGAGGAATGGTGAAGGTAACCAAAACCAAGGGCATTTGGTCCTGCTTCCCCTTGTGTTGCCTGTTTTGTGCTTCTGGCCAGGGTGTAGCACCACAGCTTCTCTAGTGTTTCCTGCATGTGCTGTTCTCCCGTGCGGGGCAGCCTGGCAGGGCTGTCCCTCCAGGCGGCAGCCACCAGGAAGCCACTGCCTTCTGTCCAGAGCGCTACTGTGCACTCATATCTGGYGTGTCTACTTGCCTAATATGGAGACCAGAGACACATTTAGTTTCATCCTGATATTTTTGATCAGTTCTGTTAGCTGTTTACTCTGTATTCTGTGATATACTTGCTCTGGTAGGTGTTTACTATTTGTGAGTTTTTTTAATTAAAAATCCAGCTTGCTTTCTTTAATCCACAGGACAATCTTCAGGGTTATAAGACCCAGAATAAATTTTTAAATAAGGAGATTTTGGAACTTTCTGCTCTACGAAGGAATGCGGAAGCAAGAGAGAGAGAATGGCAGGCAAAGGTCAGACTAATGCGGCATGTTTTCATAGTTAATAGTAAATATTTTGATTGCTTTGGGCAAGGGAAGTATGCATATGTACATATGTACTAAATCTGTCGTTGAAGAAAGATACCTGCAGCTATTGTTCAGTAGGGTTTATTTTGTTTTTTGGAAACTGTGTACCTAATGATAAGGTCTAAAGGCTATATTTTTGACATAAAAACCTGTGATCATTATTGCATGCTGTAACTGGTCGGTATCTGCACCTATGTAATTTAGACATTGTATATTTAGTTAAGATGAAGTTTTTTGTGTTCAGCTGTGCGTAGAATAAAGCTGATACTTTAAGAGCACAAAATGGTAGAGGTATACTTTGTACAGTGAAATTATTGTATTTTTGTGTAAAAACATGTGAGGCAAAGTCTTTGGGCTACTATTCAGCTGAAAAGACTTTGTAAAAAGTAACAAGCATCTCAGTTTTGTTTCAGAAGTATTTTACATGCAAAATTTTACAGTAGTACAATAAAATCAGTATTTAGTAGTTTTCTAGTGGTGCAAAAGTGGGAAAGTAAGGTAGCTTTTCTTGGGCTTCAAATTTCTAAGCATCCATAGACTGGATAAAAATATATTGAGCCATAATTTAAGTGTTCCATGAAACCAAGTTTCTGAATGCCTTATATATTATATTCTTTTCTGCAGTATACTAGCTTGGAAGCGAAACTGTGTCAGATAGAAAGTAAATATTTGATCTTACTTCAAGAAATGAAGACTCCTGTTTGTTCTGAGGAGCAGAGCTCTACTCGTGAGGTCATTACACAGCTACTAGAAGATGCTTTGAAAGCAGAAACTAGTGAACAACCAGAACAAGCATTTTTCAAACCACATCTGGTCAGGTAATTCAGTTCTATTAAAACAAATTTGTGTATATATGCCTGTGTATTTATATAAACATCTTATTAAGGTAAATGGTGCAATTTTTTAGGGGCATCACTTTCTGTAGCAGAAGCAGCAAGTACTGTCATTGGCAGATAGCGCCTGGCTCTGAGATAGATCACGTACTGCTGTTCAGGAACTCCTGTTCAATGTATCTTCACCAGTAGATGTTGATGGGCCAGGCTCTAGCACTAGAAAACAGGCAGTGGAGATATATTTTTGGAATTTGAGTGTTTTTTTTAGTGTACATCCATTAATGAATAACAGTATAGTCATGAATTTCTTTAGGCCTTATGAGCAGATATAGTATTTGTTTTAGGTAGAAGTTTGAAATTTAGAATTAAATATTGCAGGATAGTTACTGAAGCTGAACTAGTGAAGAAATGAGTGCCGTTGACTTCATGTTCTTAGATAAGTCACTTAAAATCTGTGCACTGATATACTTTGAACTGAAGACCATCTTTCTGAATAAGGATTTAGTCTTAAGATATGGTATAGAAGAAAGGTTAAGTAGTTAAAATTTCTTGAAAATTTTGGGGAGTGACTTTAGGGGAATATTTGAAGTAACTTTAGATTGGGAACCTGAGAATGTTGAACTMCTGAACACCTTTTTAGGATTCTACATTCTTTTTTTCTTACAGCGAATATGATATATATGGATTTCAGACAGTCCCAGAGGATGATGACGAGGAAAAACTTGTAGCAAAATCACGAGCTTTGGACCTGAGATCTCTTTCTCTCAGTGAAAATAGAGAGATCTCTACAGGGGTAAAATGGGAAAATTATCTGGCAAGTATGATGAATAGAGAGATGATACGCTGTGTAGAACTAAAGAATCTTATACGATCTGGAATTCCACATGAACATCGTTCTAAGATGTGGAAATGGTGTGTCAATCTCCATGTTAAAAAATTCAAGGACAGCACTGTTCCTGGGTATTTCCAAACCTTGCTTCAAAACGCTCTTGAAAAACAAAATCCGGCATCTAAACAAGTTGAGTTAGATCTCTTGAGAACTTTGCCAAACAACAAACATTATTCTTCACCAACATCTGAGGGGATCCAGAAGCTGCGAAATGTATTGCTGGCATTTTCATGGAGAAATCCTGATATAGGATATTGCCAAGGTCTGAACAGGTAAATTGTAAAGTAAAAATCTTGAGTTGTAATAATGTAGAGAAACATTTGATGAACCTTTCAAATTACATATATAGAACATCATAATTCTAGCCAGCAAATTTCCCTATGGGTTTGTTTGCAGTTTTTAATAAGAAACTAACTTAAATATTTATGTTTAAAAAATGGGATAATGAAACTTAAGTACAGCTTTACAAAAGAACTGGAATTGAAAACCCATTTCTTGTGAAATAATTTCAAAATGTAGGTTTTGAATTGTCTTCATGTCAGCTTTTGTGTGAGAATTTGTTAGCGTGGGAGTTTTTTTTTTTTTTTAATAAGCAAAGATTTTAGTACTGTAAAGGCCACAAATCTCTATTTTATTCAGGATGTGTTACACTGGAGTTAAAGTGAATTTGAGAGATCTTGCTACAAGGCTAAGAATTTAAGTACTGCCTTGCAATTGGTATTTGCTGTAATAGTTTCAATACTTTGAGATCTGTAAATGCAGAAAGGCGTTATCTGAAGCAGGTATATTAAGTCCCTCACCTCTCAGTGTCCATGTGAAGAGGTTCCACAGATGTCCTTTTTTGCATAAATTTACACACTRGAATAGGAATAAGCCTTTGGAACCAGAGGAACTTTATCATTTAAAATCTGTCCTGCAGAAGGGGATGGGTGTATTAGAGAAGGTGCAGTGAGAAGTGGTARAGCCACTCTCCCTACCCCAAGGTTTTTTCAAAAGGAACCATTCTCAAATTGAGTTGGTGCTTTTAGCTTGTTCTTGTGTTCAGTTTCTCTGCTTTGTTTTATATAAGCCTTGCCCAGAAGCAGAAATCCCTGCAAACTGCCTTTCTGAAATATTCAGAAATGAAAAATAAATAAATTAGTAGGGAAATTTGATATAAAGGGAAGCTTCTCTTGCTGGGAAGAAGGGCAGATGCTATCCCTCATTCTCTTCATTTATTCCCTTCCTTCCTATTTCTGAATATGGTATAATTCTATTACAAGTCTCTTAAGGAGCAGATTCAGATATTACATGGGTTAAGGCAATAGAGGAAGTAGAGAGAGTTGGGGAAACAAATTAATTCTAGTTTACACCTAAAGATATTGATTCACCCTCATTTTCAATATTTCATTATGAAAGATAAGGGAAGAGCAATAAACTTCATTTTAGAATTGTCAGCCCAGAGGTGGTGGTGTTATTTAGGAACGTTTAGATAGCTCTTTAATAGGAGCCTAGATAAGAAATCAAAATATAACTGGGGACAAAGGGATGAAATACATGTATGGAGCCACCAGAGTTGAAGTTATTTGGTTCTGCAAGACATAAAACAATTTGGAGTTAAGTTTGAAGAGGAGGAGTGAGTACTGTGAGAATCAAGGTATTCTTTTTTTAACTACTTGTCATGAGCGATTATATTTTGTAGTTCTGTAGGTAAACAGTACTTTTAGCATTAATGCAGTCTCTGGCCACTAGACACCTCTGAAGAAAATATTTGCTATTTTGGAGCAACATGCCTCTGATTATCAGGTGTCAGAAATGCTTTTATTGAACTTGGACTTTCTGAGCAGTGTCGTTCTTGCCTAAGATACTTTTTTTTTTGTTGGTTTGTTTTGTTTTCACCAGAAACAATTCAGAATTTGGGTATATTTGCAGAAATTACAAGCAGGTTAAATATTTATTCCTTGCTTTGGTTCTCTTAACAAGATTATCAGGCACTAAAAGCTTAACTTAAGCTGTATGATATCAGGACTCTGTGGTATTACAACTCCTTTTGCATACAGAAATAAAATAAGATTATTTTGAGGAATACATTTGAGGTAACTTTCATATTCAAACTATCATTGACAGTACAGTTGTTTCTGTTTTTTCTTTGATAGTGCTCATTGGAAAATGGAGAACCAGGAATGCAGTTAGTTGTTCTTTAATCTTGATTTTTTTTTACCTTAGTAAATTCATTTTAAAAAGTAAGGTCTTTTTTGAAAAATTTTTAGGTATTTAGATTTACCTTTTTAAGGTAAACTTGCTGCAAAAGATTTTTTTTCCTAAATTTATGACAATTTTGTGTGTGAAATGCCAGAGCCACTCTTATTTTTTTTTTTCCCTTCAATAAGGGAAAGACAAACAAGTCCAGGGCTTACAGTAGTAGATTGAAGGCTAGCAAACTTTTAATTGTTTTGCATGGGTTCCTGGCAAAACAATCTCCAGCAAATCACTTTACTTTTGCCTTTATATACTTGCTTATTGAACTGAGTAAGAGTTCAGGGCTTGGCTGGGAGCCATCTCATCTCATTTTGAACTTCATTCATAGTTTTGCTGTGTAGTCATCTATTATTAATCCATGTGTGTCTGAACAGAAAGAAAGGTCCTATTGTAATAACTCTTGATACATCTTGTTGTATTGTAATATTTTTTTCTCTAAATAAACTCCATTTTCAGGTTGGTAGCAATTGCACTTCTGTATTTGGAACAGGAAGATGCTTTCTGGTGCCTAGTAACTATAGTGGAAGTCTTCATGCCGCGTGATTATTATACTAAGACACTGCTAGGATCACAGGTATGTGCTATGCCAAAACAAAACCTGGCCCTGTAAACTGCAGCCAATTAAAACTTTTGCTCTTAAACTTACTGGTAAACTGCCCTTTCTGAAATAAGTGGAAATTATTGCCTTTATCCTAAAAGGATGGCGTAAGATGTGAGGAATTGCCAGAGGCAAGCCCTAAGCCCCAGGACTCTGAGCGGGTCGGGGACCCTGGTGTGGCATTGAAAGGCCCGATCTGCAGTCGGTGGGGAGCTGTGCCCCTTGCCTGCTCCGCAACATTAACTGACCTGATTCTCCTCCTTCMCTCAAAACTGGGCAGGGGCAGAAAGAAGGGGAGATCAGGGCTCTTTGAGAGAGCAGGGGGGCAAATGCGTTCTGCAGAGACACAAGCAGCTTATGCTGCAGTGCTCCTCTGTTTCCAGCTGATGCACTGGTACGTGCTGCTCCTCCTTCCTCCAGGGCTTCCCCAGCTTGTTCCCTGCTATGGGGCTCCTGCGCCAGCAAAGCAGTAGGGACGTGTGGCAGCAGCAGAGTCTGTGAGGGACCCTTAGACACGAGGGGGCATTTTAAATGGCTTATAGGTTGTGGCAGCAAGGGAGGTGCACGCTGGGATGTTGGTCTTTGTGTAGGAGTTGATGAGTGTAGCTTAGATATATTAACTTGACTGTCCTCGGGTTCACTGCTAGCTCTTGAAAAAACTATTGATTACAAGCTGGTAACAGACCTACCTTGAAACTGCTGAAGTGTTGGAAAACTTAAGAGCAATAATGTCATATTTGTGTCTCTAGGTTGATCAACGTGTATTCAAGGATTTAATGAGTGAGAAACTCCCACGGCTGCACGCGCATTTTGAGCAGTACAAAGTTGACTATACTCTTATAACTTTCAACTGGTTTCTTGTGGTGTTTGTGGACAGCGTTGTTAGCGACATCCTTTTTAAAATATGGGACTCCTTCCTATATGAGGGACCAAAGGTGAGCTGAATGAGCTAACTTTTTCCAGCTGTTATCTGGTAACAAGATGCTGCCCTGTGAATAAGGGTAGAGGAAGGTGGTTGCACAAAAGCCCTGTCAGTTAAAATCACTGTTATGAAAAGAGGGAGTAAATGTGCATAAATAGCCAGCCAAAACACTTGTCATTTTATGTTGTGCAAGTTAGCTTGAGTTAACACAGAAGAATTCTAAGTGCTGAGTATTTTTCTTCCTCCCTGCCATCAAATTTTCAACCTTCAAAAAATTTATAAATGTTGCTGTCTGCTTCTACATGCAGCTGTTTTGTTCATCAATTAAATTGTATTAGAATGAGAGATACTGTTACAAAGAAGAAAGCTTAATTGAAGGAGGCAAAAATTCTTGAAGAGCTAAAACTTAGTTTGTCTCTATAGCAAATATTTGTTTCATTGTACAGATATTTAAATTTTAACTGTCCAAAAGTCAATGACTTTCTGGGCTCTTATCTCAAATTACTGGGGGAGTAGATTGTTTCATGTGTTTCTCATTCAAGAAATTGTAGTGAAATAAAATCAGCAGGACAAGGAAAGTCATTGGATTCAAACCTAATAACATTAAAAGCAGATGTGTGGACCTGGAGAGAACAGGAGTATAAGTAGACAAAAATAGTATATTAACTAGATTGCTGGCCTCATCTGAGCATTCTAAGACACTGTATTTGAGTTTTCAAATCACTTAACCTCGAGATAGTTTATAAAGGTAGCCAGGTACAGACTGACGGGTCAAAACTCACCAAAGCTTTTTCAGGAAGAAGAGAAGTAATGCCTCTCCAGCTCCTGCCCAAGTTGATTGGCAAGCTGGTGTCAAATTCCTGTAGCATCAGTTCYCTAATGTTCCCAGTGTGTTGGGGAAGTTCAAGGCACTGACGTACAACTTGCCAATTATTAAGCAAAGCTTAATTTCTTTTTCAAAATTTCAGTAATGCATTCAGCAGGGCCAGCTGTCTTTGTTCTACAAAGTAGAAGTAGACACTCAAACTTCAAAGAATTTATACTATATAAACTCAGGATCATATTCTGGATAGAACAACTTGTGCGAGTTACTCTATAACAGAAGTTTTTGGCAGCTTTTGGGGGATGGAGTTTGGAGGAGCAGTGTGGCAGAGAATGGAGATAAAGGGGAATATGATTAGATAGCTTAAATGCAGGCTGTGGGAAGAGTAGTTCTTTTTTTCCTTTGAGTTTATAGTAGATTAAAATGAGAATTGGTGCATTCTGTTAATTAAATTATTTTATCAGGTAATATTCCGATTTGCCCTGGCACTTTTTAAATATAAAGAGGAAGAGATCTTAAAACTGCAAGATTCAATGTCCATCTTCAAGTACCTTCGATACTTCACGCGCACTATACTTGATGCTAGGTGGGTAATTCAAACTTACATGTATTTGAAAGACTTGTGGTAGGATATGGAAGTGGCCTGCTTTCTTAAATCTAGATACTAATTTAGACATTAAGTAACTAGAGATAAAAATATAATTCCTGAGATTTCTCATCAATAGTCCAACTTTACCTAGCAGCTTCTTTAAACTATTTGAATGACTTTGTTTCATGCTACAAAAATGAAAGGAAACGAAAGCAAAACTGATAAAAGTGCAGTTGTGAGTTTTCAGTAATGGTTATGACGACTTGGCCAGATTGCTGTTTAGTAGTTGTATCATGGTAGTAGCACTTCAGAATTCCAACCGGAGATGAGAAGCCTCACCCTATATTGTGGATGCAACTTGTTATAAAATGCTTTAAAACAAAAACAAGCCCAAATTTAAGTATTAGACATTAGCTATCCCTCACTGAATTTAGGTATCTTATGAATTGCTAATATCTAGGCTAATACTGCATAAATATAGCATGATTTTTAACATGCTTTGAAGCAGATATTTCATGTTAGACACCCTTTTATTCCTCAGTACTTTGCAAAGGAAGTACAGGTTATGTAAATTAAGGCCTAATGTTTCRGTGTTAATCTGTTATCCTGTTTACAAGACTGTAGAGCAACATATCAAGATTAAAAAGAAAAGCCATGGCAGGATCATTCTAATATATATTTTGCACAGATATTTAGACCAACTGGTTTAAAATTTAAAAATATACTGGAATTTGAGATGTTCGCTTTTACTGTAATAAGCTCCATACAGACCTAGGTTTACATTTTGGCTCCTGTAGCAAGAACAACTTATTATTTTCACTTCCTGTGTTTGTTTTGGCTGGATACAAGTTAAAACTGAATGGTCTTATTCTGGCTCTAGTCTGTTGCTGGTACTATTCTGTACCCAATTTAAAGGGTAAAAATCTTGATACAGCTTCTGCTTCCTCGACTGAAGGCTCTGAGGGGGTAGTATGGTCCTTGATATCTTAGYGTTCCCCCATTGACTTGAAAAAATGCTGGACAGTTGTTGTACTCAGCTGTTTGTGGCCAAAATAAATGCTGACCATGATTCCAAATCTGGAAGGAACAGAAATATGTACTTGGTTTTGGGGTAAGAGTACACTAGAGGAATACGGGAATGAAGCCACCACTTTTTTTTTTTGTCTGAGATATATTGATACCTAAGAATGTAGCTTATATTTGCTTTTTGTTGACTGTGACTTTCATTTTGACATACATACCCTAAGAAACTAGAATTGCATAGAATTGGGAAAAAAAAAAGTTCTTGCACTTAATTTGAGTAGAATTTTGTTGGTTTTTAGATGTTTCATTAGAGCTACAGATTTGGCTTTTCTTTCCTTTGACAAATATGCAAAAGCATATGATTAGGTCTCCTGCCTGAACTTCTGATGCTGAAGTATCCTATTTTAAAGATGATTACCGTTGCTAGGGGGAAGGGAGGGGGCAAGCTTGCTAGAAGAGATCTCATTTTGTTTTTAACACTTTTAACAGATTTAACAATGTTCTCTCCCCACCCTGCAACTAATCAGATATCTTTTGCCAGATGGTGACAGTTCAGGTGAGGACAGAATTCAGTGCATCAAAGATGTTTACAATAAAAAATTTACTCCGTACTGGTCTGTAAATTGTTGTTCGTGAACTTTGAAAGTTCGTGTAGAACGACGTTGGGTAGTAGTGTAGTGCCACCCAGCGGATCTGGATTTGCCTGCCAGACCTGATTTGTGTGATCTTCCATTGGAGAGTAAGGTGTGGTTCAGACCACCRGCTTTGTTGCTCCACTCACTGCTTTTGTACAAGTTTTATGATATCAAAACTTAGACCAGTGCAGAAGTGTGCAGAGTGAAATCTATTATTGATATGGACAAGTCATCTTGTACAGGAAAACATCAAAATTTTTAATGGAATTTGTGAACATCTGAATTGAATTGAAAGTTGTTTTATATGAATTCTAGTTTTAAGTTTTCTAATGGAGAAAGGTCTGCACAAAGGCGCATAATTGTAGTCTGGGTTGTAGAATGCTATAGCCTGTATATCTAGTTAAGTTTTTCTACAGRTGCAGTTTGTGTTCCGTAGCACGCTTGTGCACAGGTAGGGAAGCTGTTGGAATATATTCTGCTTATTTATAACTAATTATTATTTATAATTCTAGTTTACCTGAAAAGATAAATATAGGGAGAGCCTACCTTAAAGAAAATAAGCTGTCCAAAGCAAACTTAATATTTGGGTTCAGTTGGATAATAAAACTAGAATAGGTTACTAAGGGCAATAGGAGAACTGGAATGTACGTAAYTTCTTGTTTTGGGTGTAGGACAGCAGAAGTGACATGCTTACCTTGGTTTCTGGTGCTACATGCCAAGAAGCAGGAGTGTTAGGTCTCAAAGGCCTGAGTTATAGCTACTGCTGCCCAAGTGTAGCACTTGGGCTTACCCTTGACTTTTTGGAGATAGTTACCTTGGTCTTTGGACTGAGTCAGGCAGATCAGGTAGTAAGTGTATTGTTGTGATAGTTGATGCCATTACGCTGCATGATGCTAGAAGGGCTATGGCTGCTTTTACGGTCTCTACTGGGTGCTCTGACTAGCTTGAGCTGACGCTAGCTCAGAGGTCTTTATGCTTCAGCCAGCAGAATCCCTGACCTTTCTAACTATGTCATAAGGTTTGGCTTACACAATTCTGTACTATCCTTGTTTATACTTGTATTATTCCAGGCTTTATTGGGCCTGCTGAACCACTTCATTATCTTGGATAGCAAAGAACTGYCTTGGTATAGAATGAGCAACGAATTATGTGAAGGAAGTGGAATATCTGATCTATAATCAGATAATTGGATGCCTAGCCAATGAAGCTCTGATCAGTCAAGCTTGCACCTTCTGTTCAGTGTTGTCAAGGTTCTAATTGCTGTAGCACTATGTAGAGTTTTAAGATGGCTTTGCAAACTAGTGAGAGTTTGAGAGTATTGTCACTTGAAGTAACTCTTAAAACTGCTCTACAGAACTTCCTTGAAATCTTGGTAACTTTGTATGAGATATGTCAGGTATGTAAAGAAGTCAGAATTGTCAGCTATGTAATAAATGTTAATGTGGATGAAGTTCAAAAGTGACTTTACAGATACCAGTGTCTGTCATCTAATGTGTAATCCTACAGGAAACTGACTGCTATTGCTTTTGGAGACCTGAATCCTTTCCCATTACGTCAGATCAGGAACAGGAGGACCTATCACCTGGAGAAAGTGCGTCTTGAACTAACTGAACTTGAAGCCATTCGTGAGGATTTCCTACGGGAACGAGACACCTGCATAGAAAAGAGAGACCTTATTAGTGATGATGAGGAGGATGGTTGAAAGTACTTGACTTAAACTTTTCTTTGGGATCATGACCAAAGCTCATTGAGTGAGTTAACCTCCGATACACTTTAATCCTATCAAACAGAATGTAAACTAGTAGCTTTTGGAAATATGCAGGACAGATTTCCAAACCCCAGCACTTTCAGAAATACTGCTTTGTATGGAGGCCAAACACTTCTGTTTACAACTGTGTTCATTGAATTGTACATAGAGCACTTAAATGAATATCTCAGTTTAGTCAAACAGCTGAATTGCCAGTTGTTTTCCTGTAGCACACTCTTTATGCCTATTTGTGAAATGGTAGTAAGGAGGTTATCACTGTTTACTGCATCCATTGCCTAGGTTCTGCATTTTTTTTTGAATAATTGTACTTTTTGTAGCACAGGCAGAATGTGGCAGGACATATTTTTCATTTACATGTTGGTTCAGTAAATGGTTTTTGTCATGTTGCCCTCAAATTAGCTGTTCTTTAGGTCACAACTAGAAAAGCATGGAATGAAGCACCAGAACTTTTGCATTCCTTTGCCTTTTCCTGAAGTGACATGAAATGCATCACGGATCAGAACGCTTGTTTTATTCTTTATGTATATTCAAGTAGCTATTTGTCACGTGAATGTTCAGTATATACTGGAACAATGATATACATCATTTATGCTTATTTGGGCAGCTGTGTTGATAAAAATTCTAGTTAATATGAAGGGATTTGTAGGTCAAATCATTCAGTCAATTTTATCCCTATTCAGGTTTTTTTTTGAGACATTGCAGTAGTGGGAGGGGAAGCTGCAGCCAAAACCCAGCTGTTACAGAGCATGGGACTAGCCACAGAAGTGCCATGTTTTAGTAGCTAATTAGTTGTGTACATGTTAAAGGCATGTTAAAATTTATTTGCAGGGCTTCTACCTATTTAGGGTTTCAGATAGGATGAAGTCTTGATCTTTTTAAAAGAAACATAGTAACTTTTGCATGAATGTATAACCATTGTACAATAGTGGTAGAGTTAGGATTCTTAAATATTTAGCAATGACTCAAGCCTAAAGGCCACAGCATATACACAAAAACTTAAGATCCTTTTGTGGAAGAAAAAAAATCAATATTTTCGGAATGTACTCATCTTTGCTGTGAGTGTTGAATGCACATTGTACAAGTGAGTGTAAGGAAAAACTTGAGACACGTAGCTGTAGTGTTTCTGACTATGGAAACCTGAYTGTAGGGCCATTCTTTCTCACTTTGTTACTAGCTATGTTTTTTAAACGGGACTTTYTTTTTTTTACTGACTGTTCTCTGATTAGGCTCTTGCAGTATTCTTTCTTCAGCCATTCAGAATGTCTGTTTTAGATGTTGTTTCTGGATGGATTATGGTAAAACTAATATTCAAATACTAGATAGCAAATCTCACTTTTGGTGGGCTGTTAATTGGCAAAAATGAAAACCGATCAGGAATAAAGCACGTGAATCTTCTATGCCATCTGTTTTCTTTTGTTTCAAGAACAAGTGGGATTTCTGTCATGTATGTGCATGTAATTGTTCAGAAGAATTTAAGGGGGGGAGAAATTCTGCTTCTGTTTCACAGCACTTTTTTTCTTTGAGAATGTTTGTAATGTTCTCTAAGCCTATCATAAGACAGTGTGTCTGGAAGGGAAATACTTTACTGAAGTGAGGCAAATACTGTAATTTACTGAACTTCTTTTGATACCTAATGTATACATCTTTCTAWGTAACATAATTTCAAATAAGCCAAATCCTTACTAGTGAGGGAAACATGATATGATCTGGATTTGCGTTACTTGTCTTCTAAAATGTGTCTATCTTGTCTGTTATAAGCAGTGTGTGCCAGGGAGTTGCTATTCTCTTGTTACTGTTGATTGCATACTTGAATTATTAGGTAGATTTTTCATATTATTGCATGTACTGTATTCCTTTTTTACTTACAATTAGTATTTGAATATAAAAATGGGACCAGCTTTTCTAATTTTCTAGTTATACTGTCTGTTTTGAAAGAGAGCTGGTCTCTAAATCACTATATTCTGTAATGTTCAGTCTTTTTTGTTTTCATCTTTTTTCAAGTGTTAAGCTTAGAAAGAGATTTCATTTAAGATCTTCCTTCCAGTGGCAACAGTTGAAATGTTAAGATGAATAATTGAGAAGTAAGTACCTACCCTGTTTTTACAAATCTATTATTGGGCTATTTTGAGTCTTCCCTATGAACTGACCCTGTTTTCACACTGAATTGATTAAGTGCGAAGATTAACTTTGAGACAACTGTTTGGGAAGTTCGCTAGCTGACAAAACATGACTTAAAATGTTACAGGTTTTTTTTTTTCAATTCTGCTGAAGGTTAGATTTGTTACTGTGACTCATAGATGTTGTAACCCAGTTGTACAGTAAAAGTAAGTTTCTTATGCTATGTGAATCTAGTACATGAATAGTAGGAAGCTTTTGGAATTCATGTTTCTATTTTGTTAGCTTACAGTTGTGAAATGAGTTTATGATATTTTACGTGCATTCATAGCACACTGATTTCATTTTGTTGAGCATCATTACTGATGCCTTAAAAGGTCAAAAAAATTGATCCGGCATCTAAGACTTACCTCTGACCACTAGAAGTCTACATAGACCAAAACTGAGATGAATATAGCAGGAAGCCACTTCAGCAGAAGCTTGCCTTACTGTTATGAAAGTTTTTGGATGAATGCTAGTTTTCTAGTGATGCTTCATCTGGCAAATTGGAAGAATAATAACTCTTGCTAAGAATATGTAAGATACACAGGCAGTATTTAAACTGGATGAAGCCAAACAAAAATACAGTGTGACTTGATCTGCAAAGCTAAACTGTGTAAATACCAAGTATTCACATTTGGGATACCCTTCCAAAGCAGTGGGTGAGGGTTTAACATTTGTCACTTATWAGGAAATTGACTTGTCAATGCAAATAAAACCTTAAATTGCTGATCATAGAACTGYTTAATATTTCTTAGTTTTGTGTATTGTAATGAACATTTTTAGGCTTTATTTTTTTAACATTAAGATTATGCACATGTATGAAGAGTCTCTTATGCAAGGCTCCCAATGTATGTTATGTAAACCAAACCACTGAGTTGCGTCCTGCAGGATATTCCTTCATCCTCATAGTTATGCATGACTTTTTGATGAAACTTCTATCTATTGTTTAAAATAGTTTCTGTTAAATAGTCAGAAATCTGGTGCACTACATGTTTAGCTATTAAAACTGCACAGTATTCCGGCTTTACCTGTATATGTCTGTAGATGGTATTAAGTGTTACTGGATTTTTTTTACAAGCTATGTAATACATAGAAAGAATTTCTGCCTTTTAGGTGATTTCTGTGAGAGATTCTCCCCTTCTCATAGTCTTTGTAAACATGGTAAGATGCTTCAGAACAGGAAAGAYGTTTCTTCCCTAAGACATCAAGAGTGAATGAATGGCTAATCTTAAATCTAATGAGTTGTATATTTAGTCATGGTTAACTGAGAAATGGAAAATTAGTCACTTTATTTCAAGAAAAAATGCAACTGTTTAAATGAATCTTCCCTTAAGTGCCATGTTATAAATCAGTAAAATGCGGTACAAGAAATTTGAATCACTAAATGTAACCAATGTTCTTTTGCTAAAGACTGATGTAAAGAAAAATAAATTGTTTATTACTTTGCATTACAACTTGCTATGATTCTTCTTTTTTTTTTTTTTTTATAGCAGATGGAAATAACTGCAGGTGCCATCGAAACAAAAACCATTAGTAAAGTTGGTGATTGTGATTTGAGAAAGTCTATAGAGAAACAAATATACAAATTTGGTTTTGAAGCATGAAGATGAGGACTRTAGACATGTTGCATGCAGGTGATGCTGAGTGGGTAAACTTATTGRTGTCCTTAGTTTCTTTGGGGAGGGAAGAGGAGATAATATTCATGAGCATTCATGGGGAATGGACTACTTAAACCTATGTATATATTTGATATCTTGGATTAGCTTGATGCTCTTAATGAGGCTGTCGAGTACTTAACTACTTCAGATATAAACTTGACAGCTAAATATTTGTGAGGAAGTAAATGAGGCTATTTATAATTGTCCAAGTGGATCTTACATAGTAGAGATGGAACAGCTTGCCGTGCTGTAGCAGAGCTACAGGACAAGTGTAGGTATTAGCACAGTTGGAAAACTGTTCAAAGGAATCACAAAATAGGATAAAGAACAATTAGAACAAGACTCTGTGGCCTAAGAACCTCCTGTCCTGCATACTGAAAAATGCAAGTCTAAGGAATAAACAGAAAAGTTCTGGAGATGGGAGTGCATGGGGAGCGGTATCTTCTCTTGGACACTTGACATATCATTTAGGTTGTGTTGCCCTTACAGCTGCTGGGGCCTTAATAGTTAAAGAACAGCTGAGGCTTCTATTTCCTCCTTGTGACTGTTGAGCTCAAGAGGTCTGTTTTCAATGAAGTTGCGTCAAGGATGTGTGTAAGTATGATTGGATATAGCTGATCATGTATATTAAATACCTTATCTCTAAGAATGCATTTACTTAGAAAAACAGTAAACAGCTCGCCTACTCTGAAGTGAAGCCAAGCATCCAGAGTCTCATTCCTCATTCTGAGTGCCTGGGAGAGGTGTAGAGTCCACACTGAAGCCTATACTGGCGCTGTTACTGTACATCATGTGTTCACTTTGTGGGATTTTCAAAGTGCTAAACATAGCTTCCGTATGGGCAGCTCCTTGCCCTCACTGGAAGCAGAATCTGAGTAGTGTTGAGGCTTTAGGAATTTCCACAGATGAAGGCCATGAAGTATATTCACTTGGATAATGCGGAGGAAGGAGGTACTCTGCCTTGGAGGTTGAACTTTTCTTTTTTGGGGGAAGATGAGAAGTTAGTGATACTTTGTCATGATACTATGCTGCAGAAGCCTTGCTTCGATGCAGTTGCTCATCTGACTGAACGGCAGCTCTGCCCTGTCAAAACTGAGCAAGATTAGGTTAAAAAGCAGACCTCAGGACTATACCCTGGTCGTGAATATGCAGAGAATATCTGTTCTCTGCTCTTAGTGAGTCTGGGGTACTATAGAGAAGTGAAAAAGTAATTAATGCATATACTTGGGATAGTTACCATGAGTTTGGTAGCCTTAGTTCAAGTATTTCTTAATTTTAACTACATCTTGCCTTCATTATAAATGTGTTTTGTGTGAATGAAACAATTACATCATTGTACAGTGAGCTGTCTATGAGACTTCAGGTTTGGACTCATGAACTGACTCTTAAAGTGATGTCTTCAGGCACCATGATTGGTGATTGAACTGTGAAACAGGTGATTTACCTATTTCTGTAAATGGAGGTGGTATTTTTCTGGTAAGTATTTAAGCCTAAGACTTCCCTTAGGAACGTAAGGTATGTGCTTCCTCCTTTATCACTTCCTAAAGGAGACTGCAGTGTCTGCTAGCCACACTAGTAGCAATGTTTGCTCTCAGAGTTCAGTGAGTTACCAGGTTGCTTGTGCTGCCCTGACTGCTCTGAAAGCTACCCAACTTTAAGTTTTCCTTCCTATTTGTGTACTGTATGCACATAAAGGTTTTGCCTTGATTGCCAAAGATGTTAAAATTACATGCTTTTATACAATCCATAACAGTCAAACAGTAGATACAGTTCTAGTAACATGAGAAGTCTGATCATTAAAATATTTTCAGGGCCTCTAAATGACTTAATCATATAAGAGCAATTTGTCTTATTTTCTCTTATTTAGACAGAACCTGTATTTTGGCTTACAGATATCAGGAATAAGATTTAGTTTAACCTTGTTTTGTTCTGGAGACTTTGTAAGGTGAACCAGCAGAAATCAAACTCAAAGCAGTGCCACTCGGGGTGTAGTGAGCTTGTTCTGATTTGAAAAGTGGTTGTGGTCTGTCAGGATAAACCATGCTACTTTGTCCCCTTCGCTGTAGCTAGGAGCAAACACAAGAGGTGGCCTTCCTTGTGTGTAGCTCTCCCTGATAATCTAGGAGGAGCATTGGTGTGGCTGTCATATGATCGTATGACATTGTAGCAGTAAAGGTGAAGAATGAAATCTTTATTTCCCTTTTAATGAGTTCTGAATTCTTCCACTGGCCTTTTGAAACCTTTAGTATTGCTCCCATTTCCTGCCCTCCACCCTGTGCAATGTCAGATGCAGCTGCTTTCCTCTGACTCGGGAGAGGTGGGTGGGACGGGGCTGTGAACACCGCTGCTGGGCCAGGCTAGCAGGGCACAGTTCACTCCTGTTGGCTTGGAGCAAGTCTGATTCAGCTATGATAATAAAAAGCACTGCCTTTAGGCTCCTGCCCAACATAAAACTTTTTGAAATTTGTTGCACCTGTGCAAGTTTTTGCAGTGGGAACAGCCTGTCTGTAGAAGTATGATAGTTTGCCATAGCTTTGCTTTACCTTAAGCGTATACAGAACCGGAAGGGAAGGCAGCCTGCTATTTATATGCCATTTCTAAGATGTGGGCGATCCCACATCATCCTCATTAGCAAATGCTGGTTATTAACCAGCCCAGGAGAAGTTTAAGGAGACTGGACAGTATTTATTGTAATTAGTCTGCCATATGAAGTTGGAGAAAATCTAGCTTTACAGGTTTTGAGTATGTCTTTGAGAGGAGAGTGAACTAACGAAGGACTTAAAATTGCTGGTACCCGATACAGGGCGCAGTCTTGGGCAACCTGAAAAACAGTATTGCAAGTGTTTGCTGTGGCAGTAAATATTAATGGGCTCTGGGATTGCTGTTGGGGACTGAAAAGCAGTGCCACTTTGCCATGATGGTGGTTTCTTGAAAGCGGGGGATTTCCCCTAGCTAATGCTAGGTTTCAGACCACGCAGTATTGCGCTGTGCCGAATGTAGAATAAGCCAAATGGACATTTCCGTGAAGGACAGCGCAGCTGACGAGTGTCTCTGCCTGGCCTTTCTTCAGCAGGGTTCTCCTCTCTCGTGACCGTGCCGGAGCAGAGGAAGCCGAGCCCTGCGTGCGAGGCGCTCGCTCCCTCGGCCGGGGAGGGCTGCGACGCCGTCTCCGCGCGGTGCGGCCGCCGCGGGGCTCGGGCCAAGCGCGAGCGTTGTTTGCCCTGCGGGCTGCCCGGAGGGGAAAAACGAGCACTGCTGTCCGCGCCGTCTGCTTGGAGCCGCGTACGGCAGCCGCTGCCCTGCCCGCGGCCGCGGCGGAGCGCTGCGCGCCCCTCGCAGCGGGGCTCGGCTC
>NW_028186149.1:665492-717875 GCF_003343005.1 Rhea americana
TCGCCGCCTGCCGGGCGCTGGCGCTGAGCTCCTCGCCCGGGGATCGGTTGCGGCGGCGGCGGCCCGCGGCGAGCTCGCGGGGCCCCCCGAGGCGGAGGCGACCGCGGCAGGGTAAGCGCGGGAGGCAGCGGCGTGCCCTGGGAGCCGGGCCGGGTGGCAGCTCCGTGGCGGCAGCGCGAGGTTGAGCCGGGTTCCCGAGACGGGCGCGCGTTTCGTGGCGCTGACGGGCGGCCAGCCGACGGCCGCCCCGGCCTCCTGGCGGGAAAAGCGTTACTCTGCTGCTGCTTTCTGACAGGAAAAACCTCACGTTAAACTAAGGGCTTGCTGGAATTAATGTAACTTGCTAACTTTACTTTAACGTTCCTTTTTATTTTCATTTACGAGCAGAGGATAAAAATTGCTTTCTTTCAAGAGATTAATCTAAAACTACTCGATTCGAAGTAGTAGCTATTCTCTTATACTGAGAAGCAGTTCATAGGGGAAGTTTTATTACTTTGGTCAGTTCTGAGGTATGTTTTGGTCATTACTTTAGCATAGCCGTTGCTTTATGACGTAAAAACGTGCCTAAGGGAGTGCTTCTGGGTTGGCAGAGTTCAGCGACTGATCTCGCATCAGAGGTACTTGAGAAAGCGGGATTATTCAGCTGTTACCTCAGTCACTCGAAACTGGTTGGCTGAACAGCTGGAGCAGATACACTAAGGAAAARATACCCTGAGCTGGTGATGAGGTAAATGATCCAACAGTTTTGCTCCCGTCTCTAGTTTCTATAATCCTTCTGTCATTCAGCGGTGGGTGGATATTTATCGTGGATTCAGTGTGTGCAGACTGGTCATTGCTCATCAAATAATTTGATGATGACAGACTAATAACTACATAGGGAAACYTTTTCTTAAAGAGAGAAATCCTAACTTTCTGCTCCCCTTAGGATGGCTTCTGTGAGCCTCTTCCGCAGAGTGGCTTTCTTGGATTAATCTCCTTTCCACACAGCACGAGCTGCACTAAGAAAGGCACTTCAGTAATGGAATAGGAACCTCTACACCCAGGGTTTGTGGTGGCATAAATATGTCTGTTTAAATTCATGCATTAAATCATATTGGGAAACACAGATTTCATAGGGCTGATGGATGGTATGACCGAATTTAAGAATGTGAAGTGGTTAGGCAGGAAATGTTTCTAGTGCCTAAATCTGGAATCTGGGAGTTTAGCATTCAGTTTCGGTTTTGCTACAGCTTCGTCACTTGACTGTAGATAAATCATTTGCATAGGAGTAGTGGTACTTTGCCATCTCAGGATATTTGGGATGTTAGGTAAAGGGAGTTTAGATATGGGGGCCAAAAGATGGAGCTACACTGTGAAGTAGGTTTATGAAAACAAAGTAGCATGAGTGCTGAGTATGGTCAGTATGAATATACTGACCTTCGTATTTAAATACTAAACACTAGGAATCCTAGAGCAAAGAGACTGGGATAGAAGAGATGATCCCAGTGTGTGACAGCYGAGGGAAAGACCTGGGATGTTTTATGAGAGAACTCAGAAGGTTRTGTCCTCTCCCAAGCTTGCTGTGGGGTCCTGGTAGCTGTTGAGGGAGCTATGTAACTTCTGACTCACTGTAAAAGCCTTTCTAATACCAGTAACTATTTTGATTTTAAATTTCTAGTCTGATCAAACAGTCAGTGAAGCTGATTCGCCCCATCTTCCTGTTTTAATGAATTCTGGTGCAGACCTTATGTGATCCTAAATCTAGGACCTATGTGGTCCTAAATCACTGTATTGGAATATTGTTTGGTTACATGCTCCAGAAGTGTTAATATAAAAATAGCATATCAAAGAAGTTGATTGTTGCTATTTTTGCATATCATGAATATGTAACTTGTTTTTCTGAATGAGTCAAATCCCTAATTCAGTCATTTTTCACTGATCAGCTTAGGGAAATCACCATCTGATTAAAGAAAAAAATTAAAGCTCATTCTTCCTTTGATATAGTTGTACTCCATACTTGCAAATGGAGTCCAACAAAAACATCACAGTTCAAATCTTTCAAAGTGAAGTAATTTTGGTTTTCTAAGACCAGTATATAGTGTCTGGAGAGCATTGTGTTTATGCCTGTGAATG
This sequence comes from Rhea americana, assembly GCF_003343005.1. Classification (NCBI taxonomy): domain Eukaryota; kingdom Metazoa; phylum Chordata; class Aves; order Rheiformes; family Rheidae; genus Rhea; species Rhea americana. The sequence goes on from NW_028186149.1 coordinate 667,605, forward strand.
ACATTTTCATTTCAGATGAATTTTAACAGCGTGAAGGTCATCTTTGGTTATCTTATCTCCCTTATGCTGTGTATTTGCTAACGACAATTGTCTTGAATCATCAAGTGTGTGATCTATTTTGGGCATCTGCTAGAGTGGCTGCTGGGTGACAGCCAGGAAGAAATATCTGCAGAAGTAATGAGAGTGAAAGGTAGTGTAAGATAACATGGAGTGATAGACATGGGAAATACCAGCACAGCAGAGATCTGACTGGAGGGTCTGAACGCTTTGGAGCAGTTTGTGTTTTGTCCTCAGACGTGAGGCTCTGCGCTTGGATTGCCGGGATGGCTCCTCAGTGTCGTGGGTAGGCTTTCTTGTTTGACCTTTGTGGACAAAATGTTGAAAGATTAGCAAAAGATTTGGGGGCTAGTCTGGTTATTTTTGAGAAAATATTACGTGGATTCTATGAACGTACAGAAAWAGGCATGTTCTTTGGAGGATGGTGGGAGACAAGTAGACTTGTCAATCCAATGCAAACTGGCTCTATTCTCAGAGATATTTTGGGTGGTTCCCCATTCTCAATTTATTTTTAACTCGCCCCTCTGAATGGCAGTTCATCTCTCTCTTAGGACAATGGTTTTCTGTTAGGTGTGGTTTGCATTAATGTTATTTATAGCCATGTACCTTGAATTCTGATGAAGGGAGCAGTCAATTTGAGGAATTACTGTCTTTGGGCAAGTCTCAGCAGTGTCTCTTAATATGTGGACATTTTCCTTCTTTTTTTTTTTATTATTTTTTTTTTGACTTTTGCATGGGCTCCAAATTTAATTTTGCAAATCAGAATAAGTGCAAGGTTTTGGCTTTTCGGAAAGGCTTGGCATTGTCCTTAGTTTGCTTTTTCTGAAGACTGCAGGTGTTGAGCAGGGTCTGCATCATCTCTTTGGAAAACCCTGCTCTGAATAACTGCAAACAAAGTTGTATCGTTTTAATACAGTGTCAGAAGCTCTCAGAGAGATCCTAATTCTTGCCAATGATACTAAGGCATTTATTGCCTGTAGTTGCAAGGCTTGTCCAGAGCTGGTCAATAAGCTTTTTTTTGAAGTTATGAAAGATTGATTGAGGGATACAACAATTTGCTTACAAAGCAGAATTTGAGTTGTTTTTCTTCACTGAGAGGAAAAGAGAGACATTTTTATCCCAGGCTTGGAGAAGGGGAAATAATGAACGAAGTAGCTGAACAGTTACYAGCTCCCTGTTGCAAAAATCTGAAAATGTAGGAAAGGCAAGGATCATCTAGAACATGTCTGACAAAGCATGGAGATACAAAGCGGAAGGGACAAAAACTGCTGTCATTAGTCTAGTCCAGCCACAGCAATGTGAGTATTCATTCCTACTGTATGTTCTTATAATGCTACGGTTATTCCAGTCTTGAACATCACAATCTTTGCAGTTTCCATTATTTTCCATAGGAAGCTGGATGAGAAGAGATCATAGCTGGAACACAGTTAAGGGAGGTAAGGGGAAGCAAATTTGTCTCGTTGCAAAATTTCAGACCTAGGATTTGAACAGATCTGTTCATGAAAATGCAATAGACCCTTTGCTAAAGTTTCCAGAGCCCTTAACACACCATCACCTCTGGCCAGGTAACTGCTGTGGAGACCTTGGGTGAAGACTGGATAGATGCCACAGGAGACCCCAAAGCTCCTGCAAGGGGCATGTGGTACCTACCTCTCCTCAGTGAGGTGACTGGAAATATGTCTGTCATGAAGTGCAAGTAGTAACTTCTGACATGTGACAGGAATAGATATGTTTTGGTCATGTGATGCGACATGATGACATGCATCTGTCACAGGATCCATCCTGTCTCATGAGAGGTGTACAGATGCACACCCTTTGTGTAGGAGAGGACACAGTTTTAGATGCATAGCTCAAATACTTCCCATCATCCGACAGGAGTGGGGCGCTAGATCCCTTGGGGAGGAACAGGGCTTGCCAGAATAATTCTTCTGCCTCGTGTCTTTCCCATCTTGAGAGAAAGAGTACAGAGCAGTACAGTCTGTGGGCTGGATCTGCATCGTGGACCAGAAGTTCCCTACCTTTTGAGTACATCATGAAGGGAAATAAATATCTAAAAGTCCCTCTTATCTCCTTGTGCTTTGGAAATGGCATTYCAAAAGGATGTGCTGCAAAGAGATGTTACTTGTATGGTGAGTGAGAACTATAACTAAATGACACTAAATTAGGTCACTAGAAGATGGAAGCAGGCACTGCTTTTCATCTTGTATTACGTAACTGGTGTTGAATACTTAACAGAAGGATGTTTGATTTTTTTGTTGATACCCTTTCACTCATTGCTTTTTGAAAGAATGAAAGAATTAACACCGGGCTGAGTATTAATGCAGTAGACTTTCAGCTTGAGATGAAGTAGTCCAATCATTTCTGTCGCAACATGTAGGTTTTGCTATAAATTTGTRTATAGAAGAACTAGAAAACTATTTATCTTCCTTTGCAGCAATGGAAGGAACATATTTGGAAAGAAGTTACATTGATATGCAACATGTCTCCCATGTGTTAGAAGCCAATGTTTTTCCTTTTTTTTTTTTTTAAAAAAGGGAGGAAAATAAATCAGCAAGTCTATTTTCTGAAGTGAATACAATAACAAAAATAGAGTGCATTTTGACAAGTCAATTAGATTTGTACAATTTACTTGCCAGTTATGATTTATAGTTATGTTAGAGAGTGGAAAAATCTTTAAAAGTGCATGCATTTCAGCTTGGCAGAAGCCCTGCAATTGCTCTTTGGTACTTCATCCTTTTTTATAACAAGTCTGCTAATTTGTCAAAAGAACTGTATTTTCTTGCAATGTTTAAGTTGAGCTTATTTCTAAAGGATCAAAATAGAGCTTTATTTGCTGTTAAAATATACTTCCCTGGTGTGTCAAAGTCARAAGTCAAAGGCTGCTATTTAAAAAATTGCAGGAGCTCTCTGGAGATAAAGAATTTGGAAATCCCCTGTGTGTCTGCAGCAGGCAGCCATTGGGACTAAGATTCATAAGGAAATAAGCATCATACGGAAAAATGTGGAAATGCTGCTGTAGCTCTGAGGTACCTGGGAGTAACGATATGGCTTAATGTAGTTAGGTTTTATTAGGAGGTTAGAGGCTTTATAGCTACTTTACACATTCTGATCTACAAGAGTGTCTGTTGTTTGGGCCATTGGGGATAATTCTAGTGCTTATCTGCACAGGAAACGCCAAACGTGTTGTAAACTGGTCAGCAGGTTACTGTGTTAAAATGCACTCTGTCAGCATAATGTGCATTGCTGTGGGGGTGTATCTCAAGGAATAATTCCTTCAATCTTCCTTTCCAAGAGCAGCAGTTTCTGGACCAGCTGTCCAAAACTGGAAAAAAATACTGAGTGGAAAACTTGAGGTTCATTGGTATGGAGGGTGTTAAACTTGGGCATAATTAAAAAAAAAAWAAAAGCAAACAAACAAAATCAAAAACTAGTTTTTCATGTAACTAAGCTCATATGTCAGGTCTGAATTTTTCTGCTGTCTYGAAAAGGAGTTACATCCACTGGATTTTGCTAGATGGTCTGCATTGAAGGCTGCTTCATTTCTATTATGTCTTCTGCCAGCAGTCTAAATCTGGAACAAGGCTGCTGTTACTCCTGACTGGTTCTTGCTTTCTATATCATGGTAGTATGATATAGCAGTGTTCAGGAAGCACAGTAAGTGTGAGAACRAGTATATGTCATGGTGAATTCTTTCTCAGTCTCTTTCCGCCTCATCATTTTGGGAGCCAGAAATGATCCTTGCTGCCAGAACATCTCTAGGATTGAATCCACTGATTCTGGTAAGAAAAGCAAGTTCTCTCTCCTCTTCCCTAGCCGCCTCATTCTCTGCTTTGCAAATCTTGCAAGGCTCTCTGTTTTATAGGATAACCTGCTTTGTGGAGAAAGCACTCTTCAAGACACATTCAGTTGTTGGTGGTCACTATGCACCACTATAAGGCGCTCCCTGAGCCTAAAGTGCACCAGTATGAGGCTAGTCCTTCCAGACCTCACAGACTTTAACACCTTCAATGATTATGCTCAGAAAGTAAATAAATCGTGCAATAAATAAATGCTGCTGCTGTTTTTCTCATCTGAAATGTCTAGGGGTGATGAAAAATGTTGCACTGAAAACCCTAGAGATAGAATCACAGTGGGTTTTTTTTGTAGCAGTAGTCCAAACTTCCTTTTGCAGTCTCACCACTGTGTTTCATACATGGAGCCTCAAGTGAGAAAGAGGAAGTTCTGTGTTGTGGTCTTTCGGGTTCTTGGTCTGCCTGCTGACACTCTGATGAGGAAGCCTRTAATGCTGATTCTCTTGGTAGCTCTCTTTTTGCTGTAGTGCAGATGCTTCAGGTTCCTAAGCCTGTTTAATCATATGCCTTACTTTTAGGCTTAAAGGTATGTTCTGTGTTATGCGACCAAGTACTTTGGTGAGAGAAGCAGRAGCCCTCTGCGGTTAGAGGCGCACACCTTTTTCCATGTTTGGACCATCACTGTTCAGCTGAGACTACTGAATCAATTCCATATATGCTTTGGTCAGTGGTAGCTTTGGCCATGAATGAGCTGCAAAGGAGCCAAAGTGGTTACATCAGAAACGTTTTACTGATTCTTTGTCAATTGGAAGGTCATGATGAATGTCATTCTTTCTTACTATTCCAGTTGCATCATCTTTGTGCATCAATGAAGAATCCAAATATGGCTTCGTTCAAGCAACAGAAGGTGGAGGACGTTTATGAGATTGGGGAAGAGCTAGGAAGGTAGGTTTGTATAGATGACAGCAGCACTGTTYTAAAAGCTGATGTGTGTGGGGATGTTTGCAGCATCTTATGACAGTGACTTATCTATGCTCTGCATTATAACCTAAATTAATATAAAACAATAGAAACACATTGCTTTACAAAAAATGCATTTTCAAATTTTTGTTTTAGGTTAACTGTAGTAACTGTTTTTCCTGCTTCCCATCTTACAACTGGGACAACAAAAGGTGTATTTATGTGGTCTTTTGTAGATAAGTCAGCTGTGTCTACGCACTATGCTGAGTTTACCTGTCTGTTCTCTGAAGCAGCTAGGAAGCAGGAAGTCGTGGTACCATGGCCGTGATCATAGACATGGCTCTTTGGCTGGGCTTGGTTTTTTTGGACAGTGCTGCCCAGCTGCTTGGAGTATGGACATGTTCATATCTGCCTGCAAAACACTGTGTGTATATTTCTGAGCAGATTCACAGATCAAAATTTCCACTGAACTGGTTAATGCCTGTGTATAGCTTTTAATTCATAAATGCTTACCTACAAATATTAATTGTAGTTGAAGTTGGTGGGCGATTACCATGCTTAACCAAAGCACCTGCTTAAGCACTCTGCTGGATTGATGGCCTGGAAAAGGCAGCCCTCCCCCAGTTGCTTTGCAGCACACAGTGCTCAGAGTGAGGATAGACTGTTCCCATTCAGTGTTCAACCCTCTGATGGTTTTCTTTTTAATATGTAAATCACTAAATTAGGGCTATACACATGCTGGCTTCTCACCAAATATCTGGCAGTTGCTTCTGATAAATGGCTGTATATGTGCAATTACCCTTTTTCAAGGACTGATAATTTAGTTACATTAAAACACTTCAATTGAAACTGTTTCCCTGCCAAATCTTCTTTTTCACCCCCAGCTATTTCATCACTAGATTTGTCAAGACTGTTTCTTTATAAAGGGGAATGTTTATATTTTTTCATTCTTTTCCCTCTCAGGAAAGGCTCTGTTGTTAAATTTTCTGTAACTGGTTACTTTCAGGTAACCAGTAACTTCCAGTCCTGAGAATATCAGCCTGAAAGTGAAAATCTGACAATGTGACAGCAATGAACACTAAAGAAATACTGTGTGGGATGTGTGTGTATGAATGCATTGCATGCATGTGGGGATGGAGGAGGGAAGTTGTGTGAATGAAGATACCAAGACTGTAGCTATTGGTGTTATTGAGGCCAAGTGGTACATCTAGCTCTCTAGAACAGGAAAAGCAAAATGTACCCTTTTTTCTTTTTCCTTTCTCTTTTTTTTCTTTAATATCTGTGCCTCACTGACAGTGAGGCTCTAGTATGTACTGTAACTATCAAATTGCTAAAATAAGAAACTGTATAGCGAGTAGTGTGTTTTTGTTTTGGTTCCTGAATTGCATTTGGAAATCCAGTGTCTTTTGAGATGATGAGCCCTTCTGTCCTCTTCAAGCTGATGGTTGAATGCAGAAATGTAGCTGGACCAAGCTGAGRAAGCCTGGCCCTTGCTGTTTGGATCTGACTCAGGGGCCTCAGGCTGGTAAAGGCTCGCAGGGTTGCAGCAGCCCTCTCGTCCTGGCTCCCTGTCATACAGCAGTGTCAGAGAACGGCTGGTCCCAAGCGCTGTTCAGTGGGGCTGCTGCTCCCTATGTGTGCCAGATTTGATGGGCTGGGTTTAGAGKCGAAAGGACTAGGAAAGATGGTTTGAAGGTGTCCAGCAGTTCCATGGAAGAGGCAGTTACCTGGGCTCTGAGCGAGATTTTTGACAGCAAATTGCAGACGTTTCCCTGGGAAGATGAAGAACTAGAGAGGAGATTACCTGTGGACGTTCAAGTCCTGGAAGAAAACATATCTAGGGAGATGCCAGCAGAACACTTTGCCTATGGGTGTCTTCTAAGCCATGGAGTTGTAATCATAGTGCTAGAGGGGTCTGGGAGCCAGAGGATCAGTGAAGAGGCAAGCTGAAAAAAGGAATGAGGTGGCCCAGGGGAGTCACTAAATGGCTTGTCTGCAAACCAGGCTGGAGAAATAAGAGGCTGTTTTCAGGTGCAGAATCTGGAGCTGACTTGCCAGCAAAGTGGACTGAAGGAAAGGTACTGAACTGTCAGATGATTCTGGAGCTGGGCTAGCTGCAGCAATGTATTGTGCCTGGGCTTTTAAGGATTAACAAAATAGATATCGTGTTTAGAGTACTGTTTTGCAGTGTGAATGAAAATAAAGCCTCAGACTGGATTACACCACAAAGGGTTTTGGTAGATTCCCTGCAGGAATGATGAAGGAGAGCGAAAAGCACCATGTCAGGTGGAAGTGAGGAGTAGCATGGGTTATATTTACTTCTACAAACTTGTGTTGGTCAACAGCAGAGCAAGGTTAGAAGCAGTCTGAAAGCTGCCTGTGTTTTCTAAACTCAAGAGGTGGTTCAGAGCTCTTGATGGGCAGATATGCAAGAGGAAAGATTATACTGTGAGAAATGAGTGAAAACAAGTGAGTAAAGGTCTGTTGCTTTGCTGTATAGAAATCCTTTGCCTTCTGCTCAGTAGCACTGTGATTGTCAACTAACCTCCTGTGCTACACCCAGACATGGAATCTGAAAATGCAGCCCTTCTAAAYGGCCATACTCTCAGCAGAAGAGGCATTTCTAGTCAGTCAGTAAAAGCAATGGATGTGTGTGTGAGCAGATACTATCCTGCGTGAGAAAGGGATATTAAACTCCTCTACAAAGTCATATTCTAGTTCCTAGCGTTTTACATATAACACTTCTATTAGATGAGAAATCCAAGTCTATTATTGAGATCTGTAGGCAAAACTATTCCCTGAAAGATCTGAAGGAAGTAGTTAAATTGTGAGGCCTCTACTGCTTGTTACAYTTTTTCAAGAAAGTCGCTGTAATTATTTCAGAAGTGGACAGCAAGATTGGAATAGCTCCCTTGTGCACGCATTTGGGTTAATACTTTATGGATGTCCATGTGCATGATATCATACTGTCTTTCTTTGCCGGCTTTATTTTCACTTTCAGATTTTGTGAGGAGCTTTGTAGACCTCTCTTTTTCAACTGCATGTTAGATGAGGTTATCATGTCTTTGTATCTCTGAGCAGTAACTACTGCTTTAAGGCCTGTGACAAGTGATTGCTTGCTTTGTTGGAAGTAATGTTACATGCTAGATAGGTTGTGGTGACTTGAACACAAGAAATTTTTCTAGTGCTAACAGACACCCTTGAAGCCTGTAGGTGCCTTTCATTACTGTCAGTATGTTTTCAACAAATTGTTAGTGATGACAGGAACAGGTAGATTAAAAGACTCATTTATTGTGACTCCCGCAATACAAGTCACAAAACAAGGAGATTTTTAAACAGTATCTGTGAAATGTCTGTCCTGTTCACGTACTTCTGAGTCTGTGATTCTTCATTAATACAGGGCTGATACATGCTCCAGCTGAGGTTCAGTCAGAAGATAAAATGCAGAACTTCACCATACAGTTGCAGCACCAGTTTATTTGAATGTCTTTGCACAGCGCTTCGGAAAGGGGGGGAGTCCTTTTTTGTATTGTAGGTGCTCCTGTGTGAGGCTTAGATGTGCCTGGGTCTGGTGATGAAGTTAGACCTCTCCTGTCACTGTGCAGCAATCAAGCTGAGCGAAAGCTGTTCARATCCAGCTGTATCATATGAAGCAAGGGCATATTTGGAAACTCTTTGATGAGATCATTCTCAGCATCACTGCTGAACTACAAGCAACTCAGAGGGATGCTGGAAATTCCTGTGTCTGTGGTATGAGAAAATACCCTGTAGAAGAGGGGAGCAGGTTTCCCATAGCTGCAGTTGTGTGCTCCACRTAGCTGCCTTGCTCCAACCTGCTTGCACCTTCCATCACATTCCCTTAATCTTTTGCAAATTATTCCAAGGCTTCACCTCTGTTGCCTAACTTCTCCAGAGAGTACATACAGGGAACAGCAAGCCAGGTGTGTGGCATTAGACAAAAGAATTTGCTTATGTACTTGTTCTGGCAGCTACACTTGGGAATTTAGCATGGTCTCTGCTCAAAAGAGGGTAATATATTACCAGGATGTATGTACTTTTAAAGTTACTTCCTGCAAGATATAATCAGTTTGTTTATCTGAAGTCTGTGGGGACTGAGGTTCTTTAGCAATAGCTAAAAGGGGGCCTAAGAAGAAGAGGAGACTCTTGGGTCAAGTCAGCAAACTTCAGTGTTTTAAAAAAATTAACTCTTTTGAGATCTTCAGTACTACTTACCGTTAGAATGTTGAAATATTATTATTTTCTTTTTCAAAATTTATGAAGGGAGAAGGGTGAGTTTAGTAACATAACTGACCTAAGAATGTAAATTAGTATGTACTAGTTGAAAACTCAGCTCTGAATTTTTCAGGGTGTTATTGTCCTAAGGAAAAAATGATATAAGTTAGAGCTATGTCACCTTCAAAGAGTATACATACAGAGATTTAGCTCATAAGCTAGATATACAGTTTGATTGTTTGCTTTCTCTTGCATTTGCTAATGTGAGTTTCTCGTGTAATCTCCCACTGTATCTGTAGCCAAGAGTTACTGCTGATCCTTACTGAAATGGCAAAAAGGCATGTGGAGACACAGATGTGACCACAACAGAAAATCTGTGTGGTTTTCATTACATTTGTTGTGGGACAAATGCTGGTGATCATTTTGCTTTCCAAAGAGGAGAAAAGGATGTAGGGTCAGATGTGTGCTTTATGTGCTCTGAGTTGCTTGACTGATTTGCTGTTCTCAAGGGCACTGCTGGCTGTGATTTGGAAAGAAGAGGGCTTGCTCTCGTAGCTCTGCAGTCCTGGGAGAGAGTGGATTATTAATGGGCTTTACCCTTTTGTCCTTATTGTGAAGAGTAATAGAAAAGGTGAATATGTTTCATGAATATTAATTTTTAAAGTCCTCAGGTATACTAGTTAGACTAGAAGTTTGCAACAGCTAGAATGCAATGCAGYGTGAAGTAACTGTGGCTTGCAGAGGTCATCTTAGGAGAAGATCGTGACCTTCTTCCCTTTCTCCCAAAGATAGCAGATTACACAATTTGGGAGGACTTTATACAGTCCTCCCAGGCATTTAATGCTATCACTGTTTGGAGACATCAGACTGTGCTTTCTGGCAGACTCAGCTTTCTTCTGTAAGTTCTTGATCAAAAATGGAAATTTCAAAAATTATTTTCCATAGAATGTTTTCAGATATCCTCAAATGTCATTTTATGTTGTCAAATGTCACTTTTATTCAAGTAATGGCAAATCATTTCTTATATAACTATTACTCATTTTGATAAAAYTCAGTACAAGAAATTGCTAACATATTTTCGCCTGTTTTGAGAGAAACCCTGGGGCAAGCCAATTGCAGGAATATTTGCAGCAAATCACTCTACCTACATGTCAAAAAGATGAGATACTCCTTGAAAAACATGAGGAAGCAAAGGCTAGCTAGACTTCCTTGGGAGTAYACAGAAAGTCAAATAACCACTTGTTCTTGAGCCAAGGCAAGTGACAGGGAGAGGAAACCAGGAATGGGAACTCCTAGACTGAAGCCAAAATGGGCCAAGAGAAGGAAGATCTGTCCCCTGAGCCAGTAGTATAGTTCCTAGGGAGAATTGCTACCACTTGGCAGCAGCAGAGCTTGCTGGATAGCCTTTAAACGAAACATCTCAGGATTTGGCTGTGATTTGGACGGATTGTTCTGTCTGGCTGGACAAAAGCATTTATCATGCAACCTTGCAGGAGCCTTCCTTAACTGAACTAGCAAACACTGTTTGGTAGGTGCAGAAAAAGCAGTGGCATTTCAGAGATGTGCAGTGTAATTCATAAAAATTTGTACTATGGAGTCACTAATCTGTCCCCGAAATGTGTCATCAACCAGCCTAGAGAGAGCTGTTGACATTTGTGCCTTCTGGGCACTGTCACTGTTGCGTGCCGAGTCCAGGCTCGGGGCAGGAARTATCACCGAGCCTGTAAGGTAGTGTTTCGTGATGATGCCTGTTGAGAAAGCTGTCCTCCTGCGGGGTGCTGCTAGACAGCACTGCAGCATCTGGAGACGATGTCCTGCCCAGCACRGCTCAGCGCTCTGCAGTGTCATGCTCAACTGAGAAAAACCCGAGAGAGAGAGGTTTCTGGGCAAGGAAGTCTCTGCCTTTCCTTCATTACTGTCCTTTCATTGTAGTGGGACCTGCAATCCTGGCTGAGCCAGGCCACCACTTTTCTTTTCTGAAAAGGGTGGGTGCTTCACTCTGCCTCCCCCCATGGTGTGTGCCAGCMTTACCGCCATCCAGGCCAGTTTCTTGCCCATCTCAGTTACTGGGGGCTGCGTTCATCTTCAGTCTCTTGTTGCTCCATTTCCTGCCTGGCTTTGCCACCTTTTGTGCAGAGGAGATCCTGCATGGATACGAGATGCATGGTCTGAACTCAGCCTCAGGGACTCAAACCCAGAAGTCATTCAGTATGTATGGGAGACAGAAAAGATGTCTTGCTCACTTTCGGCTTCGAAATCCWCTTAGCTGGGAGAGGTGCTCTGTTGCTGGTACAGCATGGTGGCCTATGGGGAGGCAATTAGGGATGTCTTTAACATTGAAAGTACTTTCTGCTGACAAGGAAAACAAGCAGGGCCAGCCAAAGTTGTGGAAACTAAAGTAGTGAGGTAGAGCCTCCACTTCTGTGGACCCCTCTGCCTGCAGAGCTCAGGTCTCTAGAAGTCCAAATTAATGCCTAGGTAATGCAAAAGGCRAGCTAAATACGGGTGGATCTAGGCTTAGCTTGTGGGAATCAACTTTACAGCATGGCTGTGGCATTTTTTTGCGTTTTAGGAGTTTATGATTTATATTTTGTTTTGAGGCATTTTATGCTTCATGAGCATGTATTTAAATATCACTAATTACTTGTTTCATCTAATTCATTCTTTGTCTAAATGACTGGAGTCTGTCCTAGCATTTCTGTTACGTTTAGATTATTGCAAGTCTAGTATTATTAGTAGTTTGTGTTATTTGTATCCTATCCCTCACTCTCCCCAATTTAGTCTCCAGTAAACTGTTCAGTATATGATAGTTCTGCTTTAAAATTATAGGTAAGCTGCATACATTTAATGCTTTATTCTCTGCAGAAATGTTGAAGTAAGCCTATTTAGTGTCCAGCTGCTAGTGAAATGAACTTCTGTGCTTTTGCTTTCCTATCTGGAGTCTAAGCTCTCTGTGGCAAGGATTGTCTCTAAATGTATTTATTTTTAGCACTTAACTTCCAGGGTTACTGAACTCAATATGTTACTATAAAGTAAGTTTCATAATGCAGGGAAAAAAAGGCMCAAGTTTAAGTGACTACTCTGGTAGCAGTGTTTCTCTAGCGCTGCTTGAATTTACAGGCATCCTATGAGAAATAGGTGAGAAGCAATGGTACTTTCTGCCCTGATGTGTTAAATGAAGAGACATTTTGAGAAAGCTGTTTGAGCTTTTTCTCCTGTTTTCCCTTCTTTCCCCYTCCCCCTCCTGCCAAGATGATCCAGTGTGGTTTAAAGGCTTTTTGGATTGGCTGAACTCCAAGTCTTCGTTACTGTGGGGAACGCACAGGAATYTGTGCATCACATGTAGTTGTTAATTTTTTTTTCATATAGGTGCATAAAAAAATTACATGTAATCAGTGTGATGGATGCTTCCATTTTGTTATCGCAGTGGCGATGTTCTTTCAGGCCAGTTCTGAGTGATTATTCTTGTCTGCTTCTATGCAACAGTGTTTCATGTTCTGATGAGCTTTTTTTAATATATGGAATTTCAGTTTGCTCCTTGGTCTTCAAAGGGATTATTAGATTTTTCCTCTTTTAATAAGATGCTTCATTTTTTTGTATAATTGCAGTTCAGCGAAGTTATGTTGTACATATCTAGTCTACTGAATAACAGCAAAACAGATGCATGTTCTGAAAATACATTCAACATTTACTTCAGTTGAAATTGTTTCCTTTTGCATTCTATGTAACCAAGCCAGGAAGAAATTCCAGATGATTTAGACAATGTCTTAATGCAAAAGCTAATCATTTTGATGTTTATTGTTTTTTCYGGGTATAATCCAGCAGCCAGTTTCTTAGCCCCTTCTGATCTGGAGTGTGGTTTCATGGTTAGTTTAAAGCAAGCAAAGTCCTTCATCAGTGGCCTACCGTGCCTCCTGGAGCCCCCATCTTCAGCTACGTGTTCCTGCTCCCTTCCTCGTGCGTGGAGGATCGGAGGAGCTCACTGAGATAACGGAAAGCTTTTTTCTGGGTGAAATTTAGAACAACAGCAAAAGTAACGTTTTACCATCAGTAATGGGACCTTGAGGCCTGGCACATAATCGCTGTTTTAACAATGTAACTAATAAATATTTACTTACMTAATGAAAACAAAAAGCAGAGATAAGTGAGCTATCCTTCATAGAGAAGGAACTTGGAAATCCGTGATAAAAAGTAATGTCGTCCAGCTAGACGGACTCCCTGTGGCAAATGGGGGTGTGATTACAGCTGGCAAGTTTACCCTTCACACATATCATGTAACATCTTCACATGAGGTTTTTTTTTTCTTTTGCTGTAAAAATCATTTAGTGCTGGGCTTTGCCAGACATCAGGCTTAGCTCTGTTCTTCATTTGTACTTTGAGTTAGTTCTCTCAAATTGGAAGAACAACTTCAGATTTTTTTTTCCTGGAACGCATACAGAGGTATTTAAAGCAGATCTTTCAATGCAAAATGTAACTTTATTGATTTCTACCCGGTACCTCTGTTAATATTTATTGTTACTATAACATTATATGTCAAGTGTTTGATATATATTGGATCTTCTCTTGAAACATTTTTGGCATCTGGTACTTGGTCAGYATAACTCTGATTTTCATCAGCCATCTGATACAGTCACTACTTTTGGATTTTTATACTCATTCCAGCAAACTGATCCTCATTTTTTTCCTTTTTAAATAGATTCTCCTGCTAGTTGTCAGTGTTCTCTCAATTATTTCTGAAATTARTGTTTTATTATAGAAAATACAGAGAAAATTATGGCTTTTTTATTTTAAGTAATGAAACTGCTCTGCTACAGTAAATGAGAAGAACTAGCCTTGRTTTGTACTTAATAACAAAGTCACACTTTTGTTTTTTTGAGCGTGTTCCTTATTAGCAGAACCCAGCTCAGTGATGGAAATGATCTCAGTGTATCTGCTCAGTCCACATTTGTCTTTAAAGTATGACTGAGGCTAAGCAGCCCCAGTGGAAGTGTTCAGAAAGCTCAGATTCTTTAGAGGAATGTCTTTAACCACTGAAGATCAAGCCTGATTCTAATCTTTGCTTTGCTGTTTCTTTTCCTTTCCCCCTCCCCACCAAAAAAGAAAAGGAAAAACTAATTCTTAGTTTCCATTGCAGAGGAAAGCTGATGGAAATTTGGACTACTGAGGAAATACACTCTGTGTGGTATTCCCTCCAGGCTTTTGAATGAAAAACGTTAGCTGTGAGTAAAATGAAAATACTGTAGCTCACCACTGGRCTGGGAAGGATAAATCATTGGACAAATTATTAGCGTCTTATGTGGAATTGGGCTTGTAGATGCTTGTCTGATGGTGAGGATTAATCTAGCTCAGGTAACATCTGTTAACCACTTTTAAAACTCTACAGCTGTGCATTTGAACTAGGAACCTGGTGTAATAGCTGAGCATAACATACAGCGACACTTTGGTGAGGAGAGACCTATAAAATCATTCAAACAGCGAGACTTGTTCTGTGCAGTGCTSGTGTGTTTAGAGTTACTGGCCTGTCTGAGGAACAACCAGAAGCCTTTTTTCCAAGTGCAGTTTAAACACCTTTGTACCTTTAAACTCAAAGGAACAAGATGCTAACCTTTTGCATATATGTTACGTATGCCTGGGCGTTGCTCCACACAGCAGCAGGAGCAGCTTATCAAATAGGCTGTTCCTGCTAAGCTTGAGTCAGCTTTGACCTTCCCTAGGTCTCTGGACTCTGTTCATTACCACTACGAGAGCGATATTCAATCTAAAACCTACGTGCGATAAGTCGGAAGAATTTTTATCATGCACATTTTATTGTTGTGCTTCAGATTAGAGAAAACATGCCAGGCTGTCAGGGACTTGCCAGAATTGCTGGGCTAGTGCCGTATCACTGTGGCCTCTCTACTCCTCCAGCCTCAGGAGCTGATATGCGCCACGTTGCCTGTCACTGCCTGACTGGGAGGCTTCCAGAAAATCACGTAACAGCTTCAGAAAGTGCTGGTAGTGATTCAGCAGGTGGCACAGTTTCTTGTAAATCAGGGCTAATAACCCCAAATGGTGATTAAGGCATTAATTGGCTGTAATGCARATAACACAGTACTTGATCGATAGCTGTGAATAAGTCAGAGTGTTTTTCAGAAACAGGAGATCTATTAAATCTGGATTTGAATCTCAAGCGGTTTACTTACTCTGTACTCRTTCCAGTAAACTAAATCCTTCTATCTGAGTCATATTTCTTCACTGCTGGGGACTCCCTTTTGGCAGTGGACACTGAGTCTGTTCTGCCCAGYGTGGGTTTCCTTTGCATGAGCTGTAAAGAGATGTGGGTTCGGAGTGCTAGARACACTGATGCTGTCAGATGCAGCGTATGTCCGGAAGTGCTCATCACTTCCCTGTCTTAAGTATTAAAACTTASCATGTAAAAAAGTCACTGTATTCTGGGGTATTATACAAGTTATTAGTCAAAGCATGGCTTATTAGTGAAAATGCCACAGTATATTTAAAAGTGGCAGCTGATTTTTTTTTTCCCCTCCCCTGTGTAGAGTAATGCATCCTGTTAGGATTAACAACTTGCATATTGTTAGACTAGTAGTGTGGTGACGCATCTCACAGTCACATTAACTGACTTGGTTAGATGCAACCTTGACRTCGCCCAGGCCTTTAGTAAGCCCAAAATGAAATCGTCAGTCACTTCTTGTAGCATAAATGTTTTCTTCCCATCTGCCTCACAGGGCTGTRGTAAGAACCAGTGATACTTCTGTGATAACCTTGCTTGAAGGGTTCAAAAGACAGCCATAGTATTTTGTGAGCTGGATTTACTTGTATATCTTTCACACACACRAAGGATTTACCTACTTTTTAGTAACCAGGCAAAATTCCTGTAAAATACTCTATCAAGAAAAGGTTTAAAGCATTCTGTCATAATCCAGCATCTGCTGCAGTTTAGGTTCTGTACAGTTGCTCTAGGAGAGGTAGTCAGTTTTGTTTGTCTTTTGTTACTTTTTTTTTTCACTTTTTATTTGCAGCTCAAACACAGGAAATAGTGACATTTGTGAGAATTTCATTTTTAAAGCTGYTTATGAAGTTGTATTAAACACATTGAAGTTTGTGATTTTTCTGCGAGAGTTTTGTTCCAAAAAGCCTTACAGGAACAGGAAGATACTTTTCCATCAGTGACTCTTTCATGCTAGGATTTCTTTTTCACTGTTTCAGCTATCATACTCTAGTTCCTTAGTAAATGCTATGCAGTTGGACATACCATGTATTCACTGCTTAGAGTAAACTTCTGCCATAGCAAATACTGGTTTAGTTTACTATGAATTGCCAGGAATCACTAGTTAGTTTGAATCTATACTGTCTATACGCATAAAAAATAAAACATACTAGAAAGTATTGCTGTAGTCCATTTACAGAAAGCTCTCAGTTCTTTATGATGGTGACCACAGACTTCATACAAAAAGCTTCCAGGAAAATACTTTCATGGCCTTTGGTTGAGCTGTTTCATAATGAGCTCCAAAAGCATACAAATGGCTCGTGGAGGGAGTTATCAACAGAATCTATTGCCTCTCCTTTCGAAAGACCATACCAGCTCAATGACAGTGAGCTGAGCTGTCTGCTAAAATATCAGGAAATGGAGAGAAGAGTGAGCATAATGAAATCCATGGAGTGAGTGGAAAACCTGCTCTAAAGACTTAAATCTGGGAGGACAACAGCTTAAGAGGCTTGARGTTTTTTAAAAAAGGTATTGAACAAGAATTCCTAAGGGCTTTGCTGTGAAAGCTAACAAATATAACTATTAAAGGATAAAATTATTGGAACCTACTTTTTTCAAGAAAAAAGAAAAAAATCAAGACCAGAAGAAATAGTAATAAGATGCAGAATTTCTAAGCTTTCAGTCTCCAATTAAATCAAGTAGTRGAAAAAAGTCACAATTAACAAAACTGTTTACATAGAAACAACTGCTATAGTTGATAATCAATGATCTTTGATTGCTGAAACTACATAAACCGTGAAGTCTGGGCTCTAAAGGCAGCCTCTCRTGTCTAGAAAAGAAGTTCTGCACCTAGGTCAGCCTGATGCTATTTTCTATGGTTACGTTTGTGCGTATTGACTMAGAATTGCACAAGGAGAATGCTAAGCACATGTGACAATCTCATAATACGTTTTTAGGATTTTTACTCTCCTGTTGATATACCTCTAGATTACTCAAAAAGCAAAGTAAAAGATGCTGTATGCTTATTCACYAGAGGATGGACAGTGTGATGCTGAAAGAAGGTGAAGCTGACTTGGCCCWTGAGGTACAGTATTTACAGTTAACAGATCGTTACTGTCAGTAAAGATAAATGGATACCGTTATTTTCAGGGTTAAAGATATCGTATTGTCTCTTTGCGTGGAGAAGGTATGGCACTGGATAGGGTGTCTTTTTTCTCTTGCTGTCAAGGGACCAAACATACTTTATCACCCAATTAGAGAAAGAGAGCCAACACCTGGCAAACTCTGCAATGTCTAGTAAAACCTAAAATTAGCCCTGCAAGTTATGCTTTGGCTTCGTAGGCGCAGGCAACCACGTGTGTGAATTACATCAGTTTGCCCATGTCGGGGTAGGGCTTGTAATAGCAAATTGCCAGTAATACTGTTCTGAATGACAATCCGGCTTGAGGTTTGATCTTGTCATAGTGAGGGCTGACAGACCACGCTTATGTTATTAAGACTACTGCAAGCTCGTACGCTGGCATTCCCACAACTGGATGTCTAAAACATAAGGAAAAAATACGAATGTGAATTTCATGTTTTTATTCAAATTTTAAACTTCTTACATTGAAAAAGTGAGCTTTTCAGAGTTTYCCCGACAGCTCCTCCCCACAGTAGACTGTTGTTTTTATGGTAAGGTACCTTGTGTATCTTGTTGTGCTCTAATCTTGCTTTTAGCTTTATAGACCCTACTTAGGGCAGCAGGGAAGGCTGCTGTGAGTGCAAGACATTCACCCTACTCTTTTAAAGAAAACAACCTTTAGTCAGAGGTACGTGTTCAGAATTTTATATAAACAGAAGTCAGACCCTCCTAGCCCTGTCATGTGGATGTGACTGGCGTTTTACAGAGTGTCACTATAAGGCAGATAGATAAAATAACCTGCCTGAGGCAATCCCAGCTTTCTGAGCAAGTAGAGCTCGGTACCTCGATGTTTCTGCTTTTCCTCAGTATATGGAGAGGAAGCAGTTTAAACAGGATCACTCATAAACCTGAGTTTTCCGTTGTGTGTTTGACCTTGCCAGGAAAGAATACTGTTCTGAATCACAGGCAGGCTTGAGTTTTGATCCAGTCTTAGTGGGGGCTGAGAAACCATACTTATGTTACTGAGACTTTGCCTTTAAAATATTATTTGCCTAGCTCTACAATATTTGTGTCCTGCAACTGACAGAAGTATTTTAAAGCTGATGAGCATCTGAAGCATTTCACAACTGATAGAAGCATTTTAACACTTGCTCTAAAATTCCAGGAGTGAAGTTACTAAAAGTAGAAAATCCTAAGTAGTTTATATTTTTTTAGGACTAAACAAAATTTATATGATGCCTGCCTGTTGATCCACATCAATCCCTAAATTCTCAAGAAAGAATAAATATTGTATGTCTATCTTGCTACTGTCTGGGTTCTTGTGTAGAAAGCCTTGAGTGTTTTGCTGTTGTCTGTATAGCCTAGTTCTTTGCTTTCAAAAGGAAAGTGAGCAAATCAGTTAATTTAAACAGATATTTTCTTGTACTTTTACTGACATCTGTAAGAAGGGGGCCGTCTTCAGTTTCTGATGATCAAGTGATGTAAGTTCTTGTATTACGCTACTCTTTTTCTTTTGGGGATGTTCTGTTGGAAAATCAATTTATAAAGAAGTTCAGCATAAAAATCCATGTTTTTACACAATCATATCCAGTTTTTGTCGTCTTCCTTTGTGTTTTGTATGGCTTTAAGACTTGTGGTTTGTGAGGTTTCCTTCAAGGCCCTTTGTCTGGAATGTGATTATACTGTGTTGAAACCAGCTGGCTGGCATACCAGCCATAGTTACTTTAACTCAGCTTCTATCTTTAGAGAGGTGCACGTTGGAGCGAGAACTGAACAGCACTAGGAGGTTGAGGGTAACCTTGCTTAAAACATACTAAGCAATAACAAAACATGTGAGGGAGGAGGAGCAGCATGGAAGGTCATCTCCATTTGCATTAAAAGAGCTTGTTTGTGTTCACTGTGAATTAGCCAACTTTTCACTCTGATCCAGCAATACAAATTGTGTCACAGCAGTATTACCGTGTTCATGTTGCTGTGGCTTAGCATACCGTGGAGGGCCGTTTGCTGTTCCTCTTCAATGGAAGGAGGAAGGTGAGACTTTCGTCTTTCTGCACCTTGTGCAGATCAAGAAGAAAACCCCAAAAGATTAATAGGTGTTTATGGCATCATTCAAGCTTAAAAAAAAAAAAAAGAAAGAAAAAAAAAAGAAAGAAAGAAGAGAAATTTTGCATTGTTTTGATATTTTGCTCTGTGCAGTGGAGTGCAGGTGCTCCTTGCCTATGGCCTGGCTATATACTGCTGGCGTTGCTGAGCAGCCTCTAGTTGCGATCTCCTCCCAAACTGGAAATCAAAGGAAATGTAGCTAAATATGCAGGTCCCCAAGTAAAGTTGCAGGTGCCCTGTCAAAGGGAGGGTTAAACTGTTTTGCATTTGTGGTCATCTGCATGTGCAGGTAGACAGTTAAAAGAGTGGCTGAGATGCAGTTAGGTTGTATTTTAGTTTTCTTCTTGGTAATGTATTCTTCTTCCAAACCACCTAGTGAGTAAAAATGTGAGTGATTATCATTACAATTATAGTGATGATTAGAGACAAAAAATGAAATGTAGATCCAGCTGTATGCTTACCACTGTAATTTTATTTCCTTTTATCAGTAGTACTACCTGCATTTTACAGACCTTGGGAAATTATATAGAGAAAGACTGAGATCAAGTATGTGTAGGATCCTAATTAGCAGTAAAATCAGTTGGAGGTAGCTGCCTAGAATCCCTTGCAAATTGTTTCCAAAGTAAATTGTCCACGTTCATCTGGGGAATTGAGTGTAGGCTCTTGCCTGGCAGAATGCCACAGCTTTATCCTCCTTTTTCAAGTTCACTCACTTTTCGAAGAACTCCTCGAAATTGTATTTCAGGGTCAAGTGTACCTGTCAACATGTTCTGACATATCTATTTATCTTATGGAAATTTCAAGTTTAGCAACTACAAAAAAAAAATCTTTAATTCTTCCTCTTACAGAATTTTTTAAATGAATGAAATAAATACAGAACACAAACCGAATAAGCCCAAACTGAACATATGTTTGGGGTTTGGGGAAGAAATGGTTTGCCCTTCTCAAATGACAGACTCTGCTTCCTCAGCTGGCAACCTGGCTGGAGCCAGGCAACCTGGCGCCGTCATCTCAGCCTTTTGTTTACATATTTTCAGCACTTCACGACAGCTGCCAGCAATGTGATGTTTCTGGAATATCAGAGGAGGATAGATAWAAACCCAGACATGTGCTTAGATCTCCTTAAAGGCTCTTTTCATTCTGGTGCACCATAACAATGCCACTGTTCTGCACCGAGGCCTCCCGAGCAGGCAGTCTGCACTTCTGCCCTTCACTCGCGTCAAATTCTGCCCCAGAGCGTTACCCTCCAGCACCAAGATTAAAAACAAACTTTGAAAAAGAGTGAGAAATTATCTGGTTATTCTGGAATACCCAGTTTCTCACTTCTCCGCATCCTTTCCGCCTCCTCTCCTGAACTGCACAACGATAAAATAAGCTGAACTTGTGCTCATCTAAAGCATGTTTCTAAAAATGGACTCTAAAACCACCCAGCATTATGTCTCTTTGTGTTCTTGTTCAGTGACAGATCTCCTAGATGATATTAGCAATGCAAATAATGTCGTCTTCATTGCTAGGATGATTTTCATTATTAATGGTGGATGAATGTGATGTACATAATCATATAGTAACTGACTGGTTGCAGCTGCTGCTGTTTATACTCTTAAGCTTTTACCACAGTTGAGGACAGCCTATTTTTGATCTATGATGAAGCTGTAGTACAGCTGTCCAAAATATTTTGAAAGGGAACAACTTCGATTTTTAAAAAAAAAAAAAAAAGTGGTAAGATGTGTCTGCCTCTGAGCTTGTCTCATGTGTGCTGTAAATACTGCCGTTCGGGGTACGAGTCATCTTTGTTTCACTGATGTACTAGAAAACATGAATTTTGGCAGAGACACTTAACTGAAATTTGGACATCTGAGCTGTGAAATTTGGTTTCAAGTCTATAGTCAGCCACAGACTCCTTATGTGAAATTAAGTAAATGGCTTAATTTCGTACTACTGTTGTCTCAGCTGGCAGAGACATGCTTTCCTCTCTCCTACCTCCTGCCGTGCCTGGATGGTAAATTCTGTGAAGCTGGCACTGTTTGATTCTTATGCCCTGAATGCATCTGCATTAGGAAGCTCAGAAATGCAGTTACTTGATTCTTGTCTGTAGGCAATATTGTTGCTAACAAAAGATCTGAAGTGTCTGACTGTAAATTACCAGTGGGATCCTCTATAGTTGCATGGGTCTCTGCAGGAGCTTTTCCTTTGGGTGCACGTGTCTGATGGAACAGCAGAGCAATATTCTGTCACTTTAACTTTTGTTCAAAGCCTTTTCTCCCTGCTTGTCCCTTCCTGAATTTTTAAGCCTTTTCTTGGTGTTCAAGGCACATCTGTGCCTTGCAAAGCCTTGGGCTGCTCATGTGAAAAGACAGTCTTAAAGGGTTGTTTGAAAATATCTTAGCATTCCCCTGCAATACTTTATTAAAGACCCTGGGAATTAGGGGATAAGCACAGGCAAAATGGGCATGCTCTGCAGCGGGAAGTGGAGAAAAGGGTGAGAGTGGGTTATGGGAAGAAACACAATTACCTCAGAACTCTAAATTGYGCATTTACCTGTTGTTTTCCTTGAGGCTTTCACCCTCTTCTATTCAGTCACAAACTGTCTTTCCTTGTGCTTATTAAAGACTGTCTGCAAAAGCCAGTTTTAAGGGATAAAGCGAATGGCATGAAGACCAGGACARGAGCAGGCAGAGTGTGCTTGTGGGCACGCATGCAGGGGAAATAGTAAAATATAAGGGACAGGGTAGCATGATGGGCAACTGTCCGGACTGTAAATGTGTCAAAGGGGAAGAAGGGAATTCCTATACTGTGTCATTGCTGGTTTTGTAAGTTCTTAAATAAACAGAAATCTCCAGAATCTTGAGCACTGTTGATCTTTTAGAATAAATGCAAAAGTAGCTGTGTGCTTGCTCCCGTAACCTACAGTCATGAAATAATGATAGTATTTTCTGGAGCTTTTTTGGCAAAATKTATGTCCCTAGAGTGAAGTCAAGGAAGTAAATACAGCAACACTACTATYGGGCCTCTTTAGAAACTCTGGATCAAGCAAGCTGTGCTTCTTAAAAAAACAAAAAACCTTAAAGACTACTGGAGTGTCTAGTAGAAGCCCACAATGTTTTACAGAAACTGCTCTCAGCATTACAGGTTGAACTCTTCTAGCAGGATGCTTAAGGCAGGTTTGGGGGTTTTGTAGCAGGCATTTCATTCTCTTCTAAGTTCTCTGGGGGTTTGCATGTAATGACAAAATCGGGAAGCAGAAATATAGCCTCTTAAGGAACTAATGGATTTGACRAATGGTTGCAGTCTGGATTCCATGTGTGATTAATGAATTAAAAGCTTCCTAAAAGGATAAGTAAACTTGGTCCATCCGTTCCCTCCTCTTCCCTGAGAAGTGTTTAAGAATGAAAAACAAAAAGAAGTCCTTTGAGCTGTCTGGCATCGTTAGAGCCGTCTGAAATGAGAGATTACCTCTGTCGTAGAGTGTCAGCTTTTGAGAGCTAGCAAGGGCCAAGTGATAGCCTTAATTCTGAATTTCTTTGCCTTTGCAGGTTTAAGACAGGCTCCAACCAGCCATGTGCATTCATGAAGCACTAAGTACATTATATATTATTAAGGTTCTGAGAATCATTGCTGTGTATGCTGCATAATTTAACTTCCAACTGTACTTGCGTGTCTCACCAAGCCAGTGAAGGATATAATAATACCGAAAACAATAGTAGCTCAGTGCATCTATAGTGTAGTCCTGGGTGATTGTGCTAATGAATGTGTTTATGATTTTTATGAAGAGGTCTTGTCTGATAAAATCACAGTAGTTAAAGTTATCTGTAAGATGAGTCCTTTCCTTGYAAGCTGGCTATAATGCACTGAGTAAGGAAATAGCTTTGAATATATACTGGGCTTGGAGGCCTGCCAGTTCTTGCAGAGTGAGATCTCAGAGCAGAAAGCGAGGCTGCATGTTTTGCCTCATTTTGTCAATTTGAAAAGTGGTTGGACATCAGCAGAGAGTCATCACAGGTCTGAGGAGACAAGGGTGCAGTTAAGACTGTCCTTTGGCTGACAGGATCTTAGGTACATGGTTTTCGACTTTGCAGCTGCCAGGCAGGAGTAGCTGTTTGACTATGCTGCTCTTTTAACAGAGTTATGTTTCCCACCCTATTTATTAGAGTTATCTGTGGCTTCCTAGCAAGCTAACTTCCTAGAAATTCAAATTTTATTTCTGCTCTGTAATGGAAACAGAATGAAAGATTTTGCATGTTTTTGTAAAAGTACAGTTCTGTCAAATATTCACTGATAATCTGAGCCTTTTCTGACTGGAGAATGCTCGGTAAGATATGGGGAATATGTACACTTGAAGTTTCCATGTTTCTCATTAATATACTGAAACAAAAGCAACTTTTGTGAAGCAATAGTTTTAGTAAAACTTTGTTTAACCAAAAATACTCAGGCCTGTTCTGTCTATATGCCTTGTCAGATTTTTACCTCTTTGTGATCACAAGATGCATTTTACCCTTAAGCAAGGCAAACTGAAGCCCATGATACTAGCCRTAAATTAAAGTTTCCAGTTACAGGGTGTGCTTCACCGCCATGGTAATGTTTATAACAGTACATACACTGCCTATTTGCAAGGTGAATTCTGGGCTCGTTTCTTTTTCTTTCCCTCTGCCAAAAGAGAGTTTGACAAGTTCCCCCTGAAATCTAGCAGAGTAAAAATAAATGACGGTAAGTCTCCATAAGCTTAGATTTCTAGCAGAGGAGCCTCAGTGCGGTAACAGACTGTTCCTACTGCTTGAGATTATAGATGTCCTCAGGTGGGCTATGAGCTCCTTAAACTAGAGTCCAAGCAAAAGTGGTCAAGTTTTCCTTCCATTCAGACTCTCGTAGGCCGTATTGCAGAGATATGGCTGCAGGACTTCTCCTGTCAATGGCAGCCTGCCATCAGACTCAGCACCCACCTCAGCAGGCTGCTGATAGAGTCGTTTCTCTTCACAACTGTTCTTGCTGCTGTAACACTTCTCCACTTGCTCACATTCAACCTCCTGTCTGATTATGTGCTCTGTGCATCATTATGTGCAGGTCTGCACTAACAAGCTGTTGGTTGTGGACGTGCAAATAAAATAATAAATAATCCTGAAGGAACCRTTAGGTAGGAGAAGGTTCTGAGATGGCCTACATAATTAAAAATCAGTTTTGTGTACTTTATTTCTTGTATATAACAGTTTATTGAATACTGGTGAAAATACTGGGCTTCCTATTGAGGAAGGAATATGCGAGAGCAGTGAACGAAACTCACTCTGACTGGAGTAGACTGTGAGCTCATTTGTGTTTGAACTGACTGAAGCGAATGTTAAGACATAACCCAAATGTTCTTAGTCCTCACTGTTGCTTGAGCTGGAARTGCTTGAATTAGGACAGCAGCAAGTCTGTATCAGTTTTGTTTGAAAGAACTGTCATCAGTGGTTTATGTGTTTTAACTYTAGCTTCTCTTTTGTTCACACCTGTTCAGTTTTGAGTTGGTTTTGGAAGATCTAAGGGAAAATTATTATCTTGTCCTTGCAGTGGCCAGTTTGCTATAGTGAAGAAATGCCGAGACAGAAACACTGGTGTGGAGTATGCTGCAAAGTTCATTAAAAAGCGTCAGAGTCGGGCCAGCCGTCGCGGAGTGAGACGTGAGGAAATTGAACGGGAGGTGACTATTCTGCAGCAGGTCCTGCATGCCAACATCATCAAGTTGCATGACATCTATGAGAACAAGACAGATGTGGTCCTCATCCTTGAGCTGTGAGTAAGGGGACTTCCTACCTCCRGGGCAGGATGAGATAAATGAACAGGAAAGGGCAGCTGAGGCTGCTGGAGCGTGGAGGCGCTGTGAAAATGGGACAGTTGCGTTGTCCGACCTCGCAGCCCTTGGCAGGAGAATTGAGTGATACAGGTGCCCCTTAGCATCAGCTGAGGCTTTTGTTACTGAGCCAGTCCTTAGCTTGAAAGTAAAGTTTACTGAGCAGAGAGATTACCTCACGTCTTCCTCATGCTGCAGTGGAGGAATCACTAATGTCTACCAAAACCCCATTCCTTTTTTTCTTCCTCCTTTCCAGCACATGTGCAGCCCTCAAGCCCCTTAAAACATTTGCAGCCATTCTCACTGATTAGGTCTCACTGATCTCCTTTTTAGAAGAGATTGGGGGGGGTGTCTGAACACCCAAACTTTGACTATTGAGGATGAGCAGCAGCGAGGTGGGAGGGAAGGACTATGGAGTGCAAGCTGTGCGCTGCTCACTGCACTCGTGCTCCACTGCACCACGGGGGAGAGCCCTACTCTGTGGGTCCTGCTG
The DNA here is from genome assembly GCF_003343005.1 of Rhea americana. Classification (NCBI taxonomy): domain Eukaryota; kingdom Metazoa; phylum Chordata; class Aves; order Rheiformes; family Rheidae; genus Rhea; species Rhea americana. Next base: position 693,390 of record NW_028186149.1, read on the forward strand.
ACAGGCGAATCTCCCTGCCGGGGGGTCTGCCGAGTGCTGTAGCTTGGTGCCGGCTTTGTGACCCCTTGCAGTGCCTGACTGCTGGATCAGGATGACCATCATGCTTATTTGGCTATGTAATGCAGATCACCTTGTGCCGTTTAAAGAAATTTAAAACCAGAGGGGGTATGATGTTAGTCTGAAGGTATGTGTGGGTAAAGTCAGTGCTAAYACTAACGTATGTGTGTTGAGGTTTCTTCATTTTAGTAGGATATTATGTGATGTAGAAGAGCCCTGARAGTGAAGAGGGGAGGTGAATTTTCAAAGAAGAAATACCTCCCTCCAACCTTACCAAAAGAGCTATGCTGTGTAAACAGTATTTTTGCCTCTTGGCCTGGAAACCCAATGTCATTCAAARAGACTTGGAGTTATTGCTGTTTGTGTGACTTTAGCTTCTAGTGGAGAGATAGAGATTTCGTGAGATCACGGAGGAGCTGCTTTTGCTGGGCTAGAGGGGGACACAAAGCAGCCACAGCAGTCTTCAGGATTATTACAGTGTTCAGGGCCAAGGGGAAGATACTAGAATAAGTAGCTGATCTGACTGTTGGATGGACTCAGTAAGTTGAAAGGTTAGATGCTACAGAAAAWTGTCATCATTCTAGCTATGCCATGTGATCTCCATCAGCCTCCCCTGCTCACCCAGGGATGCAAAATTCTTCACAGCGTGAAGGCTGGAGGAGAAGTAAGCGGCTTGGTGCTGCTGTTTGYGCTTTCTGTTCTCAGTTCTATTTGCCAGCCTTTCTGATGGCTACTAGGTTTGACCCATAGCACGCCAGTAGGCCACAGAAAGATCACTTTCTGCTCTGCATTGCATCTGGAGCTGCATAACATTGTATGTCCCCCAATCTAATAGCATCACTGTCAATGTGTAAGTTTTGGAGTCATGTCAAGAAAACTTTGCARCTGACTACTGTCAATTACTGAATTAAAAAAAAAAATCTCTTGATAAAAATTTATTTCATTGTTAAGAAAATGAGATGAAAGCAYAAGGTGACTGGGTTTGCTATATCCAAACTCATCCTGAGATAATGAATTTGTATGAGACTTGGAACTTGACTTGTTTCCATTCCAGGTGTTTCCTGGCTGAGGATCAGGACTACAGCAGAAATGAGTGACTCAGTGTGCATAGATGATCCTRTGGACTTAAGTCCAAAACATCTCTTTCTGCCCGGTTCACAGTGTGTGCTAGTGTGCTGTTGATCTRACTAAAGGAGTTGAAATGAATGAGAATTATTTTAGCCCATGTTCAAGCATATATCTATGTGTGTTTGTGTGGCTCAGCTTTCCTAAGGTAACATGGATGGTGGGGTCCTGTCTTCTACTGACACCTGAAAGCCAGGAGAAACCTGAACACTGTCGTGCAAAGCAGTGAGAAGAATCATATACTCGTACTCATACAGAATTTCTGGTTCATACAGAGCCAGAAATGGAAGTGATTCTTACAACAAACCAAACCTTGCTGGTCAGGGTGCATGGTCCTGGCATAGGTAGGGTGAAGTTTGCCACATAGTGACAGAAGAGAGACATCACATTAGACTTTTTGGGGGCTATGTCCCGCTCTTTTGCAGAGTCAGTATCACCTGATTTCAAACGCCTGAGTTTTAGAGAGGCTGTGCAGAAGATGACATGTTTTACCTGTCAGTCCATGGCACTGAATCCATGGCATGGGTTTACATGGCTGTGAACAAGGAGACACCATGAGGTCTTTTACTTACTAGCAATTTTTAGATACATAGTAAATAGTGCATTTTTCTGAGTTTATAGAACAGGAAATGTAGACGTGCCTCAACTGAATTTATATTTGCCATATGTTCCCTAGGGCACCTGCTCCAGCCTTCTGTAGGGAGCCCAGACAATGAGGCTTTGATCCCTGAGTGAGATTAAGTAACCACTGGCTTTCCAGRGGAGCCAACATTTAGGCCAGGGAGCATTCCTGGAGCTTACTGTGACTGCTGGCTGATGGCATATGAGTGATGATGAGCATCTGTTAATTTTTAAGTGTATGTTTATGGCCAAATGCTGTTCTCCATTGTCAGGCTCTGGAGGACAGGAAGGAGCTTGCTACTTCTGACTAGCAGCTATTTGGGGCTAAAAGAACCTCCTGTGTCACTACTGTCTGCTTTTTTTTTGGGGTGGGGGGCAAGGGGGCTGGCTGTAGCTTCTTGCCCTTACAGAGGGCTGGGTGCAATGGAGCTTTGACCTGATTAAGGCTGCTGCAGTACAAGAATTGAGGAAGATGTTAATTGCTAATAAAGATAATTAAATTCGCTCTGTAAAAAGATGAGACTGATACCAGAGTCTCATACTCCTTGCGGTTTGTCAAAATGAGCATTACGGTACCTTGCCTTAATTAATCTTATCACTAGCTACAGTGGACTTTGCCATCAAAAGACTATTGCTAGTGTTCTTGATCGGTTGAAGAAGCTGCCCTGGTGTTTAAAAGAGTCTCTGGCTACAATGTTGACCCTCTCCCAAACCCAAACTATGCTGATACAGGCAAGACTGCCTCCCCTTTAGCCACAGGTGTGTTTCTCCTATTCAAAAGCAGGAAGAGCATTGCCAAATCCACTGCTCTTAGGTGCAGTCTGGCAGGTCCGTGGTTTGCCCTTCCTGGTCCGCCCTGTGCAGGGATGGGCTCCCAGCAGCCTTCTGGGACCTTGCTGTTGTTCTGCGTCTTGGRATCTGCCCTGAGGCTGTTTTGCCTGAGCAAAAGCAGCCGGGAGGCGGATTTGATTGACGYGGGTGTCTCTGCTGATAGGCATCAGGTTCCTGTACGTAAGAGAGAGCTGTTTGCAGGACGTAGGGCAGCGACGCCTTTTGTCYCTTATTGGTCTCTGCAGGAAGAGCAAAGGCATCGTCTGCTTGCTTCTTCCTTTGCTGTGGGAGTAAGTGACCTGGTAAAGGGGAAAGAGATGGAATCAGGGAGGGACCTTTTCCTAGGCTAGATTCMTTCTAGAAAGAAATGTATGCACTTTTGCATGTAGTGCTGATTTAAAAAACATACTTGCCTGGATATTTAAATGCTGTAACCTGTAGTGAAGTAGTGAGTGTTTTATTGCAAAGGAGTTAGTGCTGAACTGTGTTTTTGTGGGGTTTTGGGATTGGCTTTTGGGATTGCTAAATCTCTTYTGCCTGGGGATTTCCCTGGGTTCAGGTACATAACATGGATAATAATGATCCCGCRCTAAACTGTTTACTGCTCTTAGTACAATTTACTGAAACCTATTTTTAAAAGTTGAGTCTTTGTTGATGTGACCTCATTGCATTTCTGCCATTGAATTTTCCTTTAGATTAGTCTTTTCAGATCTCTGCAGCAAAGGCGAATGTCTTAGGTTCCACCACAAGAGACCTGGGAGTAACGTGTTGGTTATAATGTATGCTGAGCTCTGATCTTCAGAGAATAAGGTGCTCATATGCCCTAAGAGAGGGAGTCCTTGGCTAATGAAGTAACGGAGAGACTTCAGCCTCCCTTAGTMTTTTCTTGTTTTTCTTTGTTTCCTTGTGTTGCATTCGGTACCTTGGAAGTCCCTTCTGCCTAGCCCAATTCAAGTGGAGTTTGAACTAGAGTGAAGAGGCAAAAAAGGAGCTAGTGTGTAAAGCACCTGTGATCTTCATGCTTGCAGGCTGTACAGTTCCTTCAGTGCTGCCTCAGGCTTAGCTGGTTGCSCAGGATGTTGCTGATGGTGCAGCTGTGGCCAGTGCCAGCGTACTCTGGGCAGCCGGTCTGGCTGGTCAGGGTGGCCGCTAGCAGCGGCGGCAAGAGGGAAGGAGGAGTAAGCACCTCCAGCCTGGGCAGGCAGACAGTTTTCTSTGATTCCTTTGTGCAGCAAAGTGCGCTCCTTGGGAAAATTGCCTGCCTCTTCCAGGCAGGAGGGCATCTGTSTAGCCCACGAGAGCACTTTTTTGTTCTTAGTCCTGGTCAAAGAGTCTACAGTGAGTAACTGTGAGCAAAGGAGGAGGAGGTCTGACAGGGCAAAAGGAAAAGAGCGAGTAGTGCTCCTATATGGTTAAGTTCCAGAAAGAGTACAAGAAAGTATCCCAGTGCGGCTGGCTTCCTGATGACATGGCAGTATCCTCGCCAGGAGTGATTGCTTAAGTGCAATTTGAATAGAGATCGTCAGGGAAATGGGACTTGCCTGCGCTTTGTACACAGATTTCACCAAGAAATACCAAATTCTCCTCACGRGTTTCTTATCTGCTTGCTACAGTCAACTGCAAGCATTGCAGCATTGAAATGCAAGCATTTTCAAATCAACCAAATCAAAAGAGAGTGTGTCCCCACCTCCCRAAATGCCCAGAGTAAAACTGTCTAGCAGGGGAGATGGCATTGCTGCGACCCTTGGTATCACCTAAAAAGCTAATCGGAGACCAAATAGGAACCTCTGGGACTGAGGAACTGAGAGCAGTARGAAGGAAAAGCAAAGGCAGAGACAGCAGTTGTGCCGTATCCCTGAGTCGTGTGAAGTTTGTTTTTGTTTGCTGGCCATTTAATCATAACAATTAAAGTATTGGGTGACTTCTGCCCAGGTGAAAATTCTTTGTGTCCTGCCTCATGTTGCCTAGAAAGTTTCTGCCTKTGTAGGTGCTGTGAAAAGCCTCCGGTAAATGACGCCCACACCAGCAGGCGTTGGGTCACACTCTGCCTTTGGAACAGCAAGGTGTACTGTCACCCGCAGCAGCAGCGCAAGCCAGGAGACGAGTCCAAGGCCTCTGTGGCTTTTATCTCTGGCTTCTTGTYTGCAGATGACTTCTCTTTGCAATTTTTGTAGCTGTTAATAACAGTTTGTTCTGAAAGAGGCAGAATAAGGAATCGCTGTCTTGTCACCAGCAGTGTTGTGTAGGAGCCCGAGCTCAGAGGAGGCATTGCATACAAGACCACTGTAGTGCCCGAACGGCGTGATCTGACTTGTCTCAGAGTCAGTGTTCAGTGAACTTAAAGCATTTGAACCTACTAGTTCTTTTGCTGGGTGTGTTGTCAGACAACAGGGCTAAARACTTGTTTTCTAAAATGGCTTTGGATGCCACAAATCCTCCTTGTGCTCTGAATGGTGAGCCCAGATGAAGGTACATCGAAGCCCTGAGACCTTCCTGACACAACTGCTTCGTGGGTGCTCCCAACAGTAAAGTTGAATGGGGAGCTGGTAACAATAAAAGTGAGTGTTAAAACAAAACTGCAAATGATGGCCAATTTAGTATCTGGATCATCCTGTTTCAGGATAAGTAGAAGAAATAGCACTGAAGCTCTCAATAAGACAGATAAAAATGGCGACAGAAGTGTAATGMAGTGAAAAGCACTGAATATATATGGAATGATTTTCAACTTTTATGTGAATACGCATAGTAACTTACACAGTAATCCTCCACTTGCTTGATTTGGGAAGGCAATATTAAGTTACTTTCCAAGCTGCTGTAATCTGCTCTATTTATAAAAATTCAGCACAAAATAAATGCTTTCCTGTCAGACATATCAGGAAGAGTCTGCAGTAGAAGACTGTAATGGTTGTTCTAGAAAGGAACCAGATTCTGCTGGAAGATCTCATTGCCTCATGTTACTGATGGCAACCAAGAAGAGAAGCAATTCTTTAACAATAGTACGTTAATACAACTTGTTTTGTTTCCTCTGTCTAATTTGAAATTAAATTGTTGAATCACATTTGAATTTGTTGTTAATATCAAAGTATATATAGAGAAATACACGTATGTCTGTGTATTCATCAGACCCCGCACCTCTTTTTGGTCCATTATAATCCTTGATTATTCAAACCTTGCAGCATCATTGAGTTAGGGAAAGATAGTTCTCAATTTACAGGGAAGGAAACTGAAGTTAAAATGAAGTTTTGGCAAAGCTAGGACCAGAACAAAAAAACTCTTGGGTTGTCTGCAAGAGTGGCCTTTTTCTAACTGTTTGGAGGTTCTTTTCCACTTCAGTTTTTGTGCTTATGTTTGTTTTATGCCTTACAATGCAGTAGGTAACGGGAAGYTTCCTGGTGTGTTTTGCAGGGTGTCTGGAGGAGAACTTTTTGACTTCTTGGCACAGAAGGAGTCTTTGAGTGAAGAAGAAGCAACCAGATTCATCAAGCAGATTTTGGATGGTGTGAATTACCTTCACTCCAATAAAATTGCTCACTTTGATTTAAAGGTAAAGATGCTGACTTAGAGCTTTTGTTGTCGTTGTTTAATGACTACACCTTCTACAGTCTGTTGAATAGCTGCATGGGATAACATACCTAAAACAATAGGTATGRTTAAAAAGCATTTTAAATGCACTTGACAGCTCTGAGAGCTGAGGAGGACAATTTCCTTCATCAGGCCTGTGTAATTTTAGGATAGGCTTACATATTTACTAAGAACAAGAAATTTGTCTTCATCCTTCAGCTTATAATACTATTGTTTGCATTTAGGGTATCATCCAAAGCAGACTGTTTTTTCAGGCTGATGTACAGCAGTGCATTTCTGGGAAAGGGAGTGGAGGGCCAGGGCCAGCTACAAGCTCCTTCCAGTCCCCACAGTGTTGAGAATTACATGAGGCATGTGTCAGCCACGGCAGCTTGATTAGCAGAAAGACTTCTGGCTTTCTTAGCAACTTAGGCCCTTGAAAGCATAAGAGAGCTCTCTTGCTACCACCTCATCAGGTGATGTCTCTAGCTTGCGTCCTTGTCTTTGGTGTCAGTAGAACTGGCCTAAATACTACAGAAKAGACACTCTCTCTGCTTTTGGTTGTGGCCTGCCTAGGTGAAGATGCTTCTCTGAAGCTGGGAGTCTGTCACTCTTGGGGATGAAACTCTTGAGACTAGAAGAAAGCACTTTCTCAGTAGCAGACTCACAGCTACAGAATGGCTGCCTCAAACATTACTGCTTTCAGGATTAAGTTTAACATGCACTCAYGCCCTCGGAGAAAGAAAGCAGAATAAAAACAGAGGAGAGAGTTTTTGAAGGTTTTAAACTGTAGGAAAAAGGAAGAAGCTGTAGTGCTATATCATATGTTCCTTGTCCTAACTTTAAATCCAGGATAGTKTATTATTAATTGCTGTGGATAGACTATTTCCAGATTTTCATGGTATATATGTTAATTCCTTGTGCTAAAGGTGTGCTGAATATAGTCTTAAAGGGCTTCTGCTGAATCAACATTAATGTCATATATGTAGTTGTTACAAATGTTACAAAATGCAACTAACCTAACAAACTGACTAGCAAACTACCCTTCAAATATTCACTTTGGGGTGCATGTGAAAAAGCATGTAAAATATATGAATGTGTACAAGGATATATACACTTGATTTTATAATTACCATATGAATCTGGAAGTTCAAGACCAATGCTATTCACTGTGTATTAGAAAAGCGGCCTATGATCTCTAGCTACTAATTTTGATAATTAATGCCAATAATGTCAGGTGGTCAATAAAGATGTTACAGAAAATGCAAATCAGAAATGAGAAAGGATGAGTAGAGAATCATTTCATTGATAGTGAAAGACAAATACTCTATAACATGTTCACAAAATAACTCTCCTTGATTTTATCTGACTGATTTTGAAGCCTGATGTTAAACTARGCATGTATTTTTAAGCAGTAGAGAGATGATGATGAGAGGTGATTTATAATTACCTYATCGTTTGATAGGGCTCCATTGGTTGCAGTGGAGCTATACTGACCTATAACACTTGAGGAATAAAACAGTCCAAGAGGTAGTAACTATGACTTTTTGCCATTTCAGTCCATTCTATCTGCTCCAAACAAGCTTACATCATATATCTAGAGTGAACATGTATGCCCTAGGTCCCTGAAGGAACACCAGACTTGTTAGTCTGAGGCTGAAATATTCTTGGTCCAATGGCTATGACAATAAATTATTCACAYGCTCTCTTTCCCAGTGTAGGCCTGAATGAGCATGTGTATTAGCAGGAGCTGCTCGCACATTAGGATCTGCTGCGAAGAGGCCAGGCAGCTGCCAGCAGCAAATTAAAATCTCTCACTGTTGCTCTTGGACTTATGATTAACCTATGAAAAATTAATGCACTGAAGCTCTTCATAAGGGATAAATTGAACCCACAGATTACTCTGAAATCTGTGAAACAGAGGAGCAGCAGGGGGTAACTAGGTCTAAGAAATTTAGTTGGAAAACCAAGTTTATGAAGTGGAGGTTATATCTGGTAAAGAATGTGGAGTCAAAGTCTGTGGTGGTAAAAAAAAGCTAGCTTTCATTTCACAATTCCTCTGGCTTTCATAGAATCATAGGATCAGTCAGGTTGGAAGGGACCTCTGGAGATCATTTAGTCCAACCCCCCCCTGCTCTGCAGGGTCACCTAGAGCATGTTAGACAGGGTTGCGTCCAGGCAGGCCTTGAAGATCTCCAGAGAAGGAGACTCCACAACCTCTCTGGGCAACCTGTTCCCGTGCTCCGTCACTCTCATAGGGAAGAAATTCCCCCTCACGTTCAGGCGGAACTTCCTGTGCTTCAGTTTCTGCCCGTTGCCTCTTGTCCTGTCACACGGGACAACTGAAAAGAGTTTGTCCCCGTCCCCTTGACACCCTCCCTTCAGGGACTTGTACACACTGATCAGATCCCCCCTCAGTCTTCTCTTCCCCAGGCTGAAGAGGCCCAGCTCTCGCAGCCGTTCCTCACAGGGCAGGTGCTCCAGCCCTCTGATCATCCTCATAGCCCTACGCTGGACTCTCTCCAGTAGCTCCATGTCTCTCTTGTACTGGGGAGCCCAGAACTGGACGCAGTACTCGAGATGAGGCATCCCCAGGGCTGAGCAGAGGGGCAGCATCACCTCCCTTGACCTGCTGGCAACACTCTTCCTAATGCACCCCAGGAGACCATTGGCTTTCTTGGCCGCAAGGGCACGTTGCTGGCTCATGGTCAAATAAGCACTTCGGCTCAGTGCTTTTCCCTACACTGTTGTGGGAAATGCTACTAGTTGTTGTTTTAACAACTTGTTATCATACATGAGCCAGGATCTCTAATTCCAACTTCTTCCAATTTTCAGGACTATTCAGATAGCAAATCCCGGATCTTTCTTGCCCTTGTTGTYGAAACTGTGAATTTAGTCTCATACGGGAAAGTATTTTCTCTCTCTAAACAGATTCAGATGTGTCCAGAATCCCTCAAGAACCATTTTCTGAGATATTTTCCAATAGAATGATAACATAGTAGGAGCAGCTGAGCAGAAATAGTGAGGTTTCTCGGTATAAATTCTATGAATACATCAGCAAGATTGTTGTCAGCCAAAATATTCAGTGGTGCAACTCTCCCTGGGATCAAGCAGTGGCAGTCTGTCTCTGCACCAGGTATTTGCTCTGTTTCCAGTGCCCATGAGCTGTTGGTAGGAATGCCCCTACTGGGATGCAAATCCTGAAATCAGGCAAATGCAGGTGTCAGGGTGTGACATCTCCTTCCAAGAAGACCCTTCAGGACAGGGGTGTATTTTCTGTTTTAGGGGGGGGACAAGATATACTAAGCTTTCACTTCATATTATATCACCATGCTGCTGAGCAAATAGTCTAGTGACATATTCTGTCAAGTCAAGCAAGTACATACAGTTGTGTGAATAACTTCTGTCTCACTGTGAAAACAAGGTTATCTTGGCTGCAACCTGGCAACAGCTATCACTAACAAAATAAGCCTAGAAGTGCTAWCGGGAAGATAGAGAGAGGGAGATTTTATATGGGATAATAATAAAGACAATAATGGGAGGAAAGTATTACTTTTGTTAGGCCTGAAGCTTACAGATTTGTTTYGCTGCTCTCCAGTTCTTGTCCTTTCAGTAACATCACCTTTCACAGCTGTCATCCCTTCATCAAAACAGTGAATTGTATRTGGTTAGGCACAGGCATGTTCTTGTTTTACAGTGTTGTATACATGAGGAAAGAAAGATCTGCGAACTCTAGGCCTAGATCTGTTACTTTCCCAAGATACTATAATAACAAATACCTATGTTTTATTATTTTTCAGCCTGAAAACATTATGCTTCTAGACAAGAATATCCCTATTCCACACATCAAACTCATTGACTTTGGCCTGGCTCACAAAATAGAAGATGGTGTTGAATTTAAAAACATTTTTGGGACTCCAGAATTTGTAGGTGAGTGAGCAATCGACTCCTTTGGTTTGTATTGCAAGTTCCATGAGAAAGGTGAGACACCTTTCCCAAATCAAGAAGCCAGGCATAGGAGTAGTTTTCATCTCCTGAAGTAGCTGTTTCTATCTCCTATTTATTAATGTGACCTAAATCTAGAGGGTCACRTTCTTTTTCTGGAACAGGAGAAAGATGCTTTCTATAAACAAGACCTGATGGTCTTGTGAGAGTAGCTTGCTGCCAAATAAATATTGAGACACATAATTTCAGAATAAATTCTAATTTTCTACCTGTTGTCTGAGGCAAGTAAGTTCTCTGCATTGGAGTACATGGGTTCATAATTACGTGAATATCACTGTTACTGCTTTCTAGATAAARCTGCTTCCCACTGCATACCTGCTGAGTACAAAACCTTCAACACCCCTTATATTTTTCCACCTGGTTCTCTCTTTGCTTCTTCCTGATCATAATTCTAGTCTGCCTAGATTGGATTTTGGTTAATCCTGCTCCTTTTTATCCTTTTAGTTAGGAGTTTGAGGGTTTGGGGTTTTTTTTTGATTGTTTGTTTTTTGTAAATCATATTCCAGTGAAGCACACTGTTACATGTACTCATACTGTTTCAGCACTGCCACAGACACATTTTCTCATCGGAGTACCTTGCCTTGGTCTTTTCTCCTACATGCAGACTTACGTGGGGATGTTTCTCAACCAGAAGGTGTTTCCCTAAAGATAATATGGTTTAATGTGGATAGCAACCTAGGTTGGCATGTAACTTCAATTTCTTGCCTGAGGGCTGTTTCTAACTGGCTGGTAGAAACTAGCTTTAGTGGCACCAGTTAAATGTCATTCTGAAAACAAAACAAAAAACAGGACAAAACTTAGATTCTTAGGAATAATGGTATCCTTGTTAGGTGAAGTCATTTGTTATTGCAGGYATGGTTTGTACTGTAGTTAGTGTATAGCTGCCTGACAATTATTCTTGRGTTGCRTTAYGCTCCATGTTACTCTGTGTGATCTCTTGCGAACACTTGGAACTTGATTCCTATCAGAATTATAAACAGCAAGTGCTCCTATACCTATTTCTCTCTCTCTCTCTCTTCTCTCTCTCTCTCTCTCTCTCTTCTCTCTCTCTCTCTCTCTCAACAGAGGTAATTCTTGACCTGCCACTCATTCAGCCTGCTACAGTTATTTTTTTCTTTTCTTTAGTTGCTGATGTTTGATTAAATATCTCTTACAGCTCCAGAAATAGTAAACTATGAACCACTTGGATTAGCTGCAGATATGTGGTAAGTTCTTAGCTTCTTCTTGCGTGTGGCTCTACTGTTAGTTTTTCCCAGTTTACTCTGAGTAAAATATATTCTATCACAAAGAATTAAGAAAAAAGCACCTTAAATGCAGTAGTTAGTTGTCAGTTCTTTCTGTTTTTATGCATTCTTTATGAGAAAAAGATAAGTATTTAACTTTTGCCAAATTACAGTGAAAACYATTAATGATGGCAATTAAAGAGTTAACAATGTGCCACTGCCCACTGCAGTTGAGCACTCTTAAAAGACAACRTGTTCCTGCAACGCCTGTGACAGCCTTACACTGCATGCAGAGCAGACCTGCGTACTAATCTAATCTGCAGAGAAGGCAGCTGAAGGAGGTCACCCCAAATAAAATATCTTTTCTTCTATTATTTGTATTTCTGTTGTGCACAATGACTAAAGCTAATAACTTGCCTTAGTAGAAATGTATAAAAATACATTTTTATACATTTGACCCCAAATATCCATATCACTTGAATTTATATGTGAAAGTCACATTTTTTCCACTGAAACACCATTCTTTTTTTTTCAAAAAAGATATTAGCAGTCATCTAAAATCATGGCCCTTCTGCCAGTCTAGCAGTTGCTATTGTCTTTTTCATGTTGCATGCATAAAAAGAATACCTGTGATATAAAACACCTGTAATTAGTCTCCTCCTTTGTTTTTTAGGAGTATAGGAGTCATCACCTACATACTGTAAGTACAATAGTAGATTCTCTCCTGTAGAAGTGCTCCTAAAGCTCTATTGCATTTATAAAACACAGCCTTTCCCTTCAGTCATGTAAGAAAGGAGATGCACACAAGGTGTGGATGGTGGCTTGTCTAGTGGGCAAATTACMTTCTACAGCCTTTTCAAATTTAAATGAAAAGAGGTAAATGAAGTTGAGGGCATTATGGACAGTCAAAAAGCAAATCTCACTGGCATCACTGGGCATKTCTGCTTCTTAGGGAGCTCATCAGCTAGAAATGACACAGAATGAAAAGCTCAAGAGTATTTATTAGTTGGTCATAGAATGGTTATAAGCCACCTTTGTGTTGAGACAGTAGAAATAGAAAATGTAGTATTAACATTTACCAGGTGAGGTATTTCTRGTGAAAGCAGGGAAGTTGCAATTTGCTTGTAGAAGGCAGCAGTCTAGATGATTAGGTATAAATCTGGTCACTCATATTCARAAAGGGAAATTTAAGCAGAAATGGGATCAGAGAAGGGCGGCCAAGATGGTCCACGAAATGGGGAATCAGCCGGCGGCTGGAAGTGGCTCACCCTGGTGCTCCTGCCCCGGGGCTCTGCTGCTGCTCAGGGCTAMCATGCTGCCAACCTTAGAGAAGGTGCCCGCTACTATTAGAGGGAATTTTGCATTACGCAGCACTGGGCTCAGYACAGGTAAAGGGGTTTAAAGGGGAGGGATTGCTTTCCCAGTGTGGAAAATAAACAGAGTGCAATTACATCCACCCTCAGGCAGTGCCCACAGCTTAGAGCCCAACAGTCTCAGTGCAGTGAAGTCCCTTCTGTTGTGTGGTGCAGAAAAAATACAGGAGATACTGGATGAGCCCAACCTCAGGTAAAGACATCAGCAGTCTGTGTCATCAGTGACACATGTACTTGACAGAACATTAAACTCTGTAAACTGCTGTTTATGGATGTTCATAAATGATGGGAAGAACACTTGGGAGTYGAAGAGCAGCAGGTTGGAGTTCTTACCCTGTGATTACAGTGAGGCATGGATGTCCAAGCACTTTCAAGAGTTTTTTTCTGTTGCGGTAGAGTTCTGTTCCGGAGGCACAGTAATGAAGTGAACGGATCTGTACTGTAGCCAGTACCGTAGATCTATTTTACCTAGTTGGCTAGTAAAGATTATTATGGTAAGTAAGCTTAAAAGTAATCCCTCTCTAAAAAGAACATGAAAAAAAAAAAGCATGCTCTTTGTGAGAGGCGGGGTCTGCTTAGGTGGTATGGCATRTAATAGAAATTTTTATGCCTTAAGTAGTACTGCCTGTTAATTTTATTGCTTTTCAAAGAATCCTGAATTCTGAATAACTGGGRTGTGTATAAAGATATATATTTCAGGAAACATGGTAGCGTTCAAGTGGATGCCATCATCAGGTGTAGAGATCAAAGTGCTTACAAGTCCTTAAACCAGTAGCTGGAAGAGTGATTCACTGGGTTGGAGTGCGAGCGCGAAGCCTTTATCACGGAGGCCTGCTGTTGGGCAGAGACAGGTTTACAGGCACAGAGTCAGGGTAGGCCAAAAGCCGCTTAGGTCAGACGTTAGGATTTGAGACTCCTCCATTTGACAGTTCTCAGAACTTCTCTGTGGTTAACAGAAATGGAGCAAACACTCAAGGGAGAGTAAGTAAAACCTGTTAAGCAATGAGATTGACTGTGGCTTATGGGGTGAATTTACTTTGTCAAAGACAGCTGAAAGCACCTCACTCAGTGCCTTACTGTGCCTGCAGCTTGCATCCTTGTGTGGCTGGGGGGAGAGGAAACAGCTTCTGCACTCAGGTGGTTGTTCTGTGGATAAGACCCACTTGTGGCAGCTGGAGACTGGGCTGAATGGCCGAGGGGCTCCCATCCTATTTTATGCTTAGCCCCAAATATCCAGTCAACATGGCAATACAGACAGGGTAAAAAGTCTTTTGATCAGGATCACGTAAGCAAGCAGTTTAGTATTTGAACCCTCAGTTTACATCCCAAGAGTTTGAGCCTGCTGCATCTTGWAGCTATGTTATCAAAGCTTAGACACAGTAGATAAGAATAATAGCAGACCTGAAGGTTTTAAAGAAGGATGAGATCAATTTCCGTGGTAAAAATAACATTTCCTGTAAAGCAGACTTTGCAAGTCAGCATTCCTGTGGGCTGAGGGAGGGAGGAAAGGGATGGCAGGGCAGGAGGAGTCTGCAGGAGTCTGCACTGAAACTGGAGTTTTATGGAGCAAAGGTAAATAGTCATCCAAGATGAAGGACATCAGTCACAGTTGAGAGATAAGCAAAGCAGGATGAAAGCTTTATCTGTCTAAATAAAGACTGCTGAATGCCATTTTGTTATGATGATGTCTGCATTATACCCTTGCAGCTGGAGCAGAGTGTCAGTTGAATGAAATTTTGCATTGTTCAGGAACGGCTGGAGCTTACTGTCCCTTTCTTTGTTTGTGGGCTCCTTTTAACCAAGTTTCCCCCTACCTCTCCCACAGCATTTGAGGCAAGGCCACACGTCTGATTTCCCCATCGCATATTGCATTGTGGTTCCATCTGAGGAGCTCTTTTGGGCTGAACCCACTGTGCCCAGAAGTCAGTAAATCTGTAGGGAGAAAAGCAGTAGGATTTCTCCTACCCAAGGAAAATCTATAGATACACCATTTCATCTGCTTGACTTGGTAGAACCTTTTATCTGGCAGTGCTTGTGGGTCACAGGGACAGAGCCTCTCCTCAGCTGAAGCTTTTGCTACTTTGATTGGTGATGGCTTCTATGAGACACTGAGGGTGGGAGAATCTCTGCATTTCTCTCTGTGTGGGCACACAGTGCTGCACTGGAGACTTTCAGGATGAGTCTGACTCATAAGCACAAGTATAGTGAGCCAAAACTGGGCCTGTTTTTTTCCCAAGTGGCTTYGCTGCTCCATCACAGAGATCCACAAATGTCCAGAGAGAACATTACACAGCCGTAGTAATTGCATTAGAGGACCTCTGCTGTTTATTTTTCCCATTAATTCTTTTTTTTCTGGCTTATTTAGGCTTAGTGGTGCATCACCTTTCCTTGGAGAAACTAAACAGGAAACGCTTGCCAACATCACAGCTGTGAATTATGAATTTGATGAAGAATTTTTCAGCAATACCAGTGACCTAGCAAAAGATTTTATCCGGAAACTCCTGGTGAAAGATACACGGTAAGGGAAAACTCAGAGTCCTCTGCCTCTTATGTAGCTCTCTGAAATGGAGCCTGCTGAGTAATCTGCAAAGCTTTCACTGTGGTGTGTATTGTCATTCAAGATCAAGATAGGAGACAAAGTTCTGCTGCGCCCCTAGGGAACTGCTGCATCCAGAAGCCCTAAAAATAGCTCTGTGCCAGCATTCTCTGAGTATGCCAAAACCTGACACTCACCTTTGCAGTGGACTTTCTATTTGAAGCTTAAATAGTTGCTATTTGCTGTTTCTTAGAAGCCAAGCTCTGCCATCTTGGAGTTAATGTGTCCGTGGTAAGAAATCAGGTGTAGGAGGAAGAAAGATAAATATTGAACTAAAAAAAAAAATCTTAAAAAAGTTAAAAAAAACAAAAAAACAAAAAAACAAAAAAACCCCCTCACAACTGGTGGTTCTCAAGCTGCCACTATGCACAGGATATTTCCTCTGTTTTATTTTTCTTTCTATTTGTGCTATGCATTTGTGGTTTTGTTCCTGTCCTTGTTGTTTTTCTATTTGATTTCTGGTGAATTTTTGATAGATGTAGGCCCTAACCAAAACAGAGACCCCATTCAAACTTGGTCCTGCAAGAAGACTCAGTCCCTATCCCCAGAAAGTTTATGCTCTAAACAGACAGAAAGGGAGGGCAGGAGAGGTGCTGAAAGAGGTAGATCATTACTGAGGAGCATGTCTGGATCATGTTACTCCTGAAAGAGTCTGTTATATTGAATATACTGTAATACCGCCTATGATGGCAAGTATATAATAACCTGTATTTTCAACTGATTGCATGTTTTTCACACTGAGAAGCWTTATTTATTTATTTGTTTGTTTTCCATTTCTCTAACAACTCCTATGAAGGTATCAGCTAAAATGTGTGACTAAGAATATAGAGGCCAAGACTAACCCTGTTAGTCTTAGATGCTTGTTGAGATCTCACTCTCTGTGTACATTCATGCATGCACATGTGTGTGTGCTCTCTCCCCATCTCCACTATGTTACTGCTAAGCTGCAGGTCATCATCATAAGTGAAGCTCCACAGAGCAGAGCCCTGCAGCCAGGCTTGCTGGAGAGTAGAGCTGCTGAGAAATGTTTTTTTTTTCTCCTTTTGGAACYGCAGTCAGAATAGATAGGAGAATGAGAAGCAACTTCTAGCTCTTGCAACCAAAATCTGCTCAGTTAAATTTCAGTTTCAGGACTCAATTCTCCCCTGACTCAAACCACTATAACAGTGGGTAGATGGAGGACTGAAAATGGTGTACAAAATCTCTAGTGTGCAAAATATCAAGTTCTGGGTAACTATCACTCCAGTACTTCACGGCTTATCATGGACTACTTGCAAGGAGGTGACAAAATATGGCCCCAGTGCTGCAAGGGCGGAAAAGTCTGTGTGTGCCCTCATAGGGGACTATGTTTGCTTCTGCTAAGATCATCTAGAACGTGTGTGATAGGTATGTAGAACTTTATTCCCAGTTCCTGAGAACCACAGATCTTAAGTTTCTTTCTTGCTTTTAATAAAGTGCATGCAGAAATAACATCTCATTCCCCATGCCCTGTTGTTCCTGAAGGGTAGTGAGGCCATTGTAGTTCATTCTAATGGCTTCATTAGAGAAGAAAATAGATATTAGGAGTGTCAGGAAGAAACAGGCAAGCTGTTCAGCCAAGATTCCTGCAAGCCTCAAGCCTTAGAGTAGGTTGGAGTAGGAGGGGGTTTGATGAGAAGTTTGCACAGGTCCAGCAACCTCCTTTTCAGAAGTGGCATGTCAGGAATATTGATATTTTTCCTATATTCGAAGCTAGTCCCTGCACAATGCTGGGCTTCTGCCTTTGATTGTCAATGCTAATAGAGGGTGCTGTTCACAAACTGCAGCAGTTCATGAGGATTAGGTTTGAACTACTCAGAAATGTTGCTTTCAGGATATGGTAGCTCCAGGGTTGATATAATAACATACTCTGAAAGACACTTGATGTAATTAATACTGTATGCCTTGATTCAGAGACGGTGAGATTAAGGGTGCATAGAAAGTATTTATTCTCAAAGCTTGCAGAATAAATAAAGCAATGTTTTATCATTTTTTTTATAGAGAGGTGTGCAAAAATAGGCAGATTTTGACTCTGCCTTTAGGAATTAAAATTGAGTAGAGGGAGGATAGGTTTTTACTGAACTGCGCACAAATAACATGCCTTATCAAGAGACGTAACTCTGGATTTTGAGAACTAGTTCTGGCATTATCTTGATGAATGCTTTATTGTTCATACAAAGCCTGGAAGAAGTCTGGGTCAGTGGACGTGTGTACAAGGTATTTCTTACTCAAATCTGTGTTTTTTTGTAGGAAACGGCTTACAATTCAGGAAGCTCTGTCTCACCCATGGATAACGGTAAGACCAAATAGAGAAGCAGATCTTGCTTTTATCCATGAGCAAAGCAAAGATAGTGTTCCCATTGTTATTGGTGTGTTAAATGGAAAATTGATCTCGATGTTTAGAGCCTCTAGGAGTCTCAGAAAGATTCACTTAAAATAAAGCAGTCGAGTCTGACTAAATCTTTGGATTTGTACAAACCTTAATCATGACTTCTTTTACTACCATAATTCTCAAAAAGAGGGGGGAAAAGCTTTGCCATTTGTTGCACATACAGGATCCTATATTAGATTGAGCTTTGCATTTTTCCATCCTTCTTCTCTATTTGCATGGACATATACCACATCTTTGGTGTAGTGCTTTTCTTGATTTGAAAGTTGACCGCAGCCARTGTGGAAAAATACAGTTGTTGTACCAAGCGTGTTGATTTGCTTGCATTTATGTGTGTGTATGTTTTTTTTTTTTCATCCTAAACATTGCTTGCTTTTGTGGATAAATCTCTTACTGAAAACAGATTTGGCTAATCTCAGCATGACTAATGAGGATGTTTGAAATTCAGTTTTTGCTCTGCATTGCAGAAAGCATTAAGTGGAGTGTTTTCAAGATTGATAGTTTTGAGGCTTTTAACTGCTAAAAAAAATAACATAAAAATGAACTGGAACCTTTTATTCACACTTAGCACATTGGAATGCACATTGCTCATCACATTAGTTTTTTATTTTCTTTTAATCTAATGCATGAAGAAAAATCTGTGGGAGCAAAGAATCTCCCAGTGTTGTGGAAATTCAGGCTGCATCCTTTGATGTGTAGAGTTTGAATTACTGCCCTGTCTTGTAAGTGTTCAGTAATATTGGTTCCTCTATCTGAAGCTGAAAGAAGAAACAAAAGTCCAAGAAAACAAGAAAGTTGAGAACACGCAGTTGAAGACTAAACGGCTAAGGGAGTACACCATAAAATGTCATTCAAGTATGCCTCCCAATAATACCTATGTCAACTTTGAGCGCTTTGCCCAAGTAGTAGAAGACATTTCACTTATGGAACGGGGTTTCAGCGCTTTGGCTGTGTCCCATGATTCCTTACAAGAGGACATCAATGCTCTGGTTTCCATTTATGATGAGAAGGAAGCTTGGTATAAAGAGGAGAATGAAAGTGTGAGGCACAAGCTGTCTCAGCTGAAGTATGAATACCGTAAAATTGAATCCCTGAAAAGACATCTGCAAGATGATATCAAGACTGTAGGCACTAGTCTTACAGGCATAACTGGGAAATACACTGATCTGCAGTGTCAGTACGAGTCTCTAAGTCGAGAACTTTCCGAGGAACTGAAGTGGATCCAGGACTTAATGAGTAGTTTTCGAATGGAAAATGGAAATGAGACCTGTGTGAATGGAAACTTTGACTCTGTGTTCAACAAAGATATTAATGAATCGGTAATGGAGCTGTTAAATAGATCTTGCTGTGAAGAATTCCTTGCAGGGATGAATCTTGATGTGGCAGAATCAAATCATTAATGTTGGTAGATCAGATTAGGTGCAGAGTTTGCATGTTTTTGCTGTCTGCCTTATTGTACAGCAATAAATTCTCAGTGCATAATTTCTACATAAAAACATCACTTACTACTGAAATAGCAATTCTGATACATGGCACAAACCACTGACCAGGCCATAAACTTAGTGGTTTGTAGTGCTGTTTTCCCATGTTCCGTGTAAGAATTTACAGGGAACTAGATTATCACGATGGTATGGAGCACATTTAACCTTACAGGCATATGCACTGACTTCATCATATATGCAGCTGCTGGAGATTACTAGGTAATTAAATTGGAATGAAGAGTAGTCCAGTCCATTCTGACTGGAGATCATGTGCCTGGAAACCTGTAAAAATCTCATGGTAGCATCTTTCTTTGGCTGGGTGAAGAAAACAGCCATGTAGACCTGCTGCAGATAGTTCTACGGAGCAGATGAGAGAATTACTTACAAAGGTTAAATCTGTCCTGTAAAACAGAGTAAATGAAGCAGTAATTTAACATTTAGTACTGTAAAAAATCTCCATGAAAATGACTGCTGATGAAAAAAAAAAAATGTTAAGATGATCTTTTTAGGCCAGTTAGGCAGGGGTCAGTCTTTTACTATCAACAGGTGTTAGCTACTGATTAATCCTTTTGTTTAAAATCCAATTATGTTTCCTATCCTGTACCAAAGAAATTCTATTTAAAAGACAAAACTGAATTTGTAATGAACTCATCAAATAACTGTGTATGTAATTTCACTGTGCAAATATTAATTTGTCAGTGATGATAAGCAATATCATAGACCTCCAGTTTGCTTTCTATGATGAAGACGA
This sequence comes from Rhea americana, assembly GCF_003343005.1. Taxonomy (NCBI): domain Eukaryota; kingdom Metazoa; phylum Chordata; class Aves; order Rheiformes; family Rheidae; genus Rhea; species Rhea americana. Next base: position 713,421 of record NW_028186149.1, read on the forward strand.
CAAAGCAAACAACTAACTTAATCTACCATGTGGGATTTGAGACCAGTGTTTTTGTTGTGAAGATTTTTAAGTGTTAGAAACTAAAAGAAGAGTTGGCCCAAAACTGAATCATGTCCTGCTGTCTTGTATTTCAAAGAAGTCACCTGATTATACTGCATTTATATTCCTAGATGTACCTGTCTCATTTTTGGACTCAAATAGTTCTTCTTGCAGGATGCAATGGCTCCCTGACAGTGTAAGCAGTGAATGAAAAAAGAGATGGAAAGAGATGTGCTGGAAAGAGATGTTGGGCCAGGCTTTGCAGCTGGTTTACAGCCCCTTTGCTTAACTGTGTACATGTGCTGCAAGGTGACTGTTACCAGCTACAAGAATCGATGAGCCACAAGGCAGACATCCCTGCRCTGGTGCTCAAAGCCATCCGGAGGGGCTCTGGATATACATCAGAAAGAGCCCACTCTTCTTTTCCAGAAAATTAATCATCTAACTAGATTGAATTGTTGTTTGTTACAATAAGAATAATGGTTCCTACTCTGAGATAAAAGATGACAGCACGCTCTCATCCAGTTTGTAGAGTACAGTGGATCCAAAACTGCTGTGTCCTCACAATGGCACAGAGACTAGTGAAAATTCAGGGTCCTGAAAACGATTATTTAACAGTGGTGGGTGTTAATCCTGGAGGATGGAAGCTGGATGTGCTCTCTGCGGTATCTTACCTTGCGCAAGAAGTGAAGTTTCAAAAGCGGCAAAGCAACTTAGCCACGAGATGTCCCTAGCAACCTGATGTTGACGTTTGGGGAGAATTGGGCTCCAGTGTAACTTGGATTATTTTGAAAATCTTACTCATGTCCATTTTGAATTCTCCTAAAATGCTTCATTYGTCATTTCTGGAGGTTCCTTTGAGCTAGAAGTCATGCAGGTTCCTGTTCAGGGGAACCAGAACACAGGGTTTTTAGTGGGGGGGGGGTCAGTTCTTAAAAAGTAATTTAAAGCCTGGTAAGAGACAATGTCTGTACAAAAACCTCTCAAGAAAGAAATTCTGCSTTCCCTCAGCTGTGATCCCACATTCTCTGTTCATGTAGATTTTCTTTGTGTACAAATGTACTGACACATAGAGAAGGAACATTAAATGAGGCCAGTCTGTTCCTGAGGGTATCTGGTGAGGTTAGTGTTGCTGTGACTCAGTCCAAGGACCTGATGCTTTGAGAAGATGTTCTGATGATTGAGAAAAACCACAAGGTCAGTGCTTTGCAAGCTACTTAGAAATTGAGAGGCAGTGTTTAGCAGTCTAGAGTGCTGTAAAGCAAGCTATTTTGATTCAGTGATGGCTCTGCTGCTGAAAGGGCACTCGGAAATTTTTCATGATGATTTTATGGCTGACATTTAACCAGTGTCATTTTTTTCCACTTTGAATTGATTTCTACTAGTGTTTTTTGTTGTACCATGATAGCTGTTTGCAGCATGAGAAAATGATATTTAATGTCTAAATACCAGGTTCTGTTTTGCACAAATGATGTATACATCAAAATGAGAAAAAGGCCTGGCTGGCAGCTTGTAACTGATAACTCCTTTAATTGCTRCTCACTGAGATGTATGCAGGTTTTTTTTATTGTAGATGGAATTTCACTTTTGATATTCACTTACAGAAATTCCAAGGCTGGGCCATCTTTAGAAAATAATATGAAGCAAAGCAATGCAAGAGATCCTGTTTCTTTTTCATCCTCAGGGATTTGCACACATCTTTATTCAAAGACAGCATTTGCCCCTAATTTCCCCCCAAAAATATTACTGGAATTGGCAATTCTATGTTCTCCTACAGTTATGGTCTTTTTATCATACTCACCCACAATTTGTCATATTTAAATTGTTTTCTTGCCCTCTGATGACCTAAACATGCTGGATTTGGTGTAAAATGCTGCTAGAGAAATATTCCTCCTTTGTAATACACCAAATTTCAAGGGTCTTCACGGTGGTGATGTGGATTTCAAAACCAAGAACTTCCATTTGGAGTGGAGCTGTCTCTCTGTTAATAAGGCTGTAACTGGCTAATGACAGATCTTCAAGCTACGTATATCTGGCTCTTGCAACGAAAGCATTTTCTAAAAATCTACAATGGAAAGATGTGAGGTCTTAGCTACTACTGATCAGGTATTTGGTGAATCTCAATCTGCACCTCATGTTTAAAACACAGTACGTTGCTGTGTTCTCACTTTTTTCTTAAAGTAAAATATATAGAGTGCATCAACAGGAGTACTACACCTATGCTGCAGGGCCTCTGACAAGTTATGTTCCACAACTGTGCACTTTTTCTACACTGTTGGTTTCCAACAAACAGTGCTGGCTGTTGTCCAGCATAGCATTGGAAGAGAAGAGTGAGTTTGTTGTCTCGTGAACATTATCAATGATTTTTCTGAAAAGATGTTTAATCCTCACTGGTGTGTTTTTCATTCTGCTTTGGTACTCCTCCTTCTTTAATTGGCTGCCTTGTTTGCGTTCTGGTTCAGTCCAGGGTAAACATTTATGCGTTATTCACCACCTACATAAGCAAATCAGAACTGCTGGGATGGTTGTAATCCCATAAACTCCATAATCTTTGAAAGGTTGATTTTCAGCCTTTCTTTTCTCACTTCTTCTAGATCTGTATTAGCACATTTGTTTTTTATCTCATTACCAGTCAGATACAGTTGTTTCATCTGTGCAAATTTTGATGTGGTTTTGGAATTCAAATGTGCTTCRTTTTGGGAAGGACTGTGTTTCATGACTTTCAGGACATCTGCTCCTTGACACCAGACTTGCACCCAAAATTGTTAGGCATGTGTCTGAATTCTGGTCTATCTTTCTTTCTTTCCATTTCTCAGTACTCAAATATTGCAGTTCTTTCCTCTTATATTTACTGACAGAGAATCAGTATCTTGTGCTCTCATACTCTGGGTATGGCTAAAGGAGAAAGCCTGGGTGAGTCTTTTTAAGTATGATGTGGCATGTATCCTGATTACTGATGTTAAATCACAGCTAACATTCCCCTATTTTATTATGGTGACTTCACCGAAACATACTGGGACAGGTCCGAGGAAGGGCCACTAGCATGATTAAGAGACTGGAGCATCTGACATAACAAGGAGAGGCTGAGAGCACTGGACTGTTCAGCCTGGAGAAAAGAGGGCCTTCCGGGGGGGATCTTATCCATGTGTGTGAATACTTGATGGGAGGGAATAAAGAAGGCAGAGCCAGACTCTCCTTAGCCATGCTCAGGATGAGAAGCAATGGGCACAAATTGAAAAACAAGAATTCAGATTAAGCATAAGAAAAAACTTGTTTACTCTAAGGATGGTCAAACACTGGAACAGGTTGCCTGCTGCAGTTTTTATCTTTGGATATATTCAAAGTGGGCATGGTCTTGGACAACCTTCTCTAGCTGATGATGCCCTGAGCAGGGGATTTGGACCAGGCAATCTGCAGAGGTCCCTTCCAACCTCACCATTCAGTAATTCTGAGAAAAGCTTTTATTCATTGCTTGATTCTGTTCCATGAAAATGTAATATTTCCTGGCAAATCCAGTGCTGACCAAAGCTGGTTACAGTTCTACTTTTCTTGGGCCACCTTTTACTTTTGTTTGCCATCTGTCAGTCTTAGACTGCAGCAGATTCCTCCCAGCTGCAGGTWGCCTGAGCCTTCCTGTGATTTGGATAACCATTCAAGGTTTTACTTGCCAACTTGTGGGACACAGGAAGAGGGCTACTGTTTGATAACAGTTTCTTGTTTTGGTTGTAGAGTACATCTAGGGCTCTCTGTTATTCTGTTTTTCACATTCACGTTAGTGTTCCGTGCTTTCCATGTCAGATCTGAACTAATGAATGCCTCAGGCTCATCTATGCATCTTTGAAGTCTCTGACCACAGAACCATTTTTTTTTCTTTCCTTCCATAATGATTAAATCAGACTGATAGAAAAAGGTATGAAAGARCAATTCAGAAAAGACATGTTAGAGTAAAATGAATAACCTCAGACTGGGATATAGGAAAGGGCTCTAATGTATCCTTCATTCTGAAGTACCTTTATAAAGGACAAAATGTGGAAATCTGTCTGTGAGCAATTAGAAGGTAGTGTGGGACGTTAGCAGTGTGACGATACTGGGTTTGTTTCTGTTCTGTCTTTATTTCTAACCAACATGTGTAAACCCCCTGAGAAGCAGTGGGCTGCAAAGGTGGTGATGTGCTGACAGCAACTCCATCTCGTCTCATTTCTGTCAGAACCCTGAGGAACCTTTTCCTGGCTCTCCTAGGGCCTTTCAAAAAGACAGACATAAATAAATGCCAGCTGACAACATCTTAATCCAGAGAAAATGGTGCAGATGTGCACTTCGATGACTTTGCAAAGTGGAAGCATCACTTTCTAGCATCTCCTTAGTTAACTCCCTTTGTTTGGCTGTCCTTCATTCTGTCCTTTGGCTGGAAAAGCT